>NC_135238.1:247521843-247833843 GCF_051348905.1 Ranitomeya variabilis | reverse complement strand
TCAGTCCGAAAAATTGGGCAAACTTTGAAAGTGTCCCTAAGTGCAATGGCAAAAACCATCAAGCACTACAAAGAAACTGGCTCACATGAGGACTGCCCCAGGAAAGGAAGACCAAGAGTCACCTCTGCTTCTGAGGATAAGTTTATCCGAGTCACCAGCCTCAGAAATCGCAGATTAACAGCAGCTCAGATTAGAGACCAGGTCAATGCAACACAGAGTTCTAGCAGCAGACACAGCTCTACAACAACTGTTAAGAGGAGACTTTGTTCAGCAGGCCTTAATGGCAAAATAGCTGCTAGGAAACCACTGATAAGGACAGGCAACAAGCAGAAGAGACTTGTTTGGGCTAAAGATCACAAGGAATGGACATTAGACCAGTGGAAATCTGTGCTTTGGTCTGATGAGTCCAAATTTGAGATCTTTGGTTCCATCCACCGTGTCTTGGTGCGATGCAGAAAAGGTGAAAGGATGGACTCTACATGCCTAGTTCCCACCGTGAAGCATGGAGGAGGAGATGTGATGGTGTGGGGGTGCTTTGCTGGTGACACGTTGGGGATTTATTAAAAATTGAAGGCATACTGAACCAGCATGGCTACCACAGCATCTTGCAGCGCATGCTATTCCATCCAGTTTGCGTTTAGTTGGACCATCATTTATTTTTCAACAGGACAATGACCCCAAACACACCTCCAGGCTGTGTAAGGGCTATTTGACCAAGAAGGAGAGTGATGGGGTGCTACGCCAGATCAAAAAAACACCACTACACAGGCAGAGATGCTTACCTGTTCAAGGCCTCCAAACAATTGCACTAACCAAGGTGCAGCGGACCCAAGTTAAGATGGCAGATACCCAGGTGCAATAATACCGATAAGGCAGCCACCCTACAATCAGGAATTGGCCGCTTGGAGCACCTGTGCAAACAAATAGTCTGTATGTGGCGTGGTCACACAGAAATGCAAAGTATATGGCTCAAAGCCTATTAATGATGCCATATAGCGGGCTAACCATAATGCATCCTGTGTGAACAGAGGCCACAGTATACAGAGCCATCTAGGGCCCAGCTGCACCCTGGAAAAATATACTGTTACGGGGATACAAGGAGGGCGAGAGCTAATAACCCGGGCCCCTGCAATTACCCTCAGACTAGGGAAACCCTGTCTGACCCTCTACCTGAAGTTTATACTGAAGGTGTGCATGTTCAGGCCTCCACCCTCACCCTGACTCCTGATTCAGCCCTAGACTGAACACCACCGCCACCACCCAGTGAATGCAATAGACCAATACCCACAGTTATAACAAACAAGGATAAAGGAAAATATACACCATGCCGCAGTCAATCAGGAATACACTATAAAGGTGCAGGGCAAAATAAATACAAATATAGGAAGGAGTAAATAAGACAAAGGAAAATACACCACCAGCAACGATTCTCCAACAACAGCTCTCCACTCCGGACCGAGATAACTACGGATAAGACAGAAGCTATAATCGGGGACGCCCAAAGATCAGGAGAACCATTTAAAGGAAATGGGCATGGCCCAGCTTCCAATCCGAGGATCAGATAAATTAACCCCGGAGCAGCCAGACGTAAACTAGCCGACGCCAATGAGCAAACAGAGGTCAAACGCGGAATTACCGCTGTCTGTCAGACGACCTGGTCTGAACAGTGTTCGACATGACATATACAGTGCACCAAAAACATAATGTATGCAAGGTATTGGTCGATATTATGGCCACAATATTTAAGCTGCCAACCCGCGTCAAGGGTCCTTACATATTGGCAGTCCTAATCTAAAAAAACACCATAAAAGGAAAAATCTCCACTATTCTAGACAAAAAAACACCAGTACACAGGCAGAGATGCTTACCTGTCCAAGGCCTCCAAACAATTGCAGTAACCAAGGTGCAGCGGACCCAAGTTAAGATGGCAGACACCTGGCCTCCACAGTCACCAGACCTGGACCCAATTGAGATGGTTTGGGGTGAGCTGGACCACAGAGTGAAGGCAAAAGGGCCAACAAGTGGTAAGCAACTTCAATCTCCTTCAAGATTGTTGGAAGACCATTCCCGGTGACTACCTCTTGAAGCTCATCAAGAGAATGCCAAGAGTGTGCAAAGCAGTCATCAAAGCAAAAGGTGGCTACTTTGAAAAACCTAGAATATAAGACATAATTTCAGTTGTTTCACACTTTTTGTTAAGTATATAATGCCACATGCGTTAATTCATTGTTTTGATGTTTCAGTGTGAATTTACACTTTTCATAGTCATGAAAATACAGAAAAATCTTTAAATGAGAAGGTGTGTCCAAACTTTTGGTCTGTACTGTATCTGCTGTGATATACAGGGTGATGAGAGTCTGGATTCTGCTCGGATCCTACTTCGTCCTGCCCTGGATCCAACCCTGGAAAAAATTTCAACATCGGTGCAGATGCTTTCCTCCTCTGGATTCTATGAATCTTCAGAGCAAACCTCTGATGCTAATGGAATAGAATGTTCGGACTCGCAGCTGGGATAGGAGAGAAAAGGCTATTGTCCTCCTTCACTTCCCCGCTCTCCCTGCTTTCCTAAGGATTGTCCCGCCACATGGAATAAAGGGCATTAAAATTTTTAAGTAATGGTGAGCGCTGTCTTTTTTGCATATACCTACAATACGTTGACTCACATATTTTTCATGCACCACCATACTTATTTTTAAGTGATATGCCCCGCGATAAAGAGTGATTCAGAAAACTGATAACTGGCTGTTGCTGTTTTTTTTCTTGTTTCTTTACTTGATACATTATTTATATTAAAGTGAACAACAGTTTGTAAACTATACTAGATATGTGCTAAAAGGAATTGGTGATCTACTTGGTCCTACATCCATTATGGCTTTCCAGAATAGGATGGCACTAGATATGATACTGGTAGAAAAAGGAGGGTGGTCTGTAAATTGATAGGGTTAACTGCTGCACATTCATACCCAATGACACAGACCCGGGTGGGAGCATTACCAAGGCATTAAAGGGACTCACTGGCTTATCAGAGGAACTAGCCTGAAACACAGGTGGAAAAGATCCATGTGACACCTGGTTTGGGTGGTGGAATGGATGGCAGAGGGCACTTATCAAACTAGGAATAATTGTCCTATGTATTTTATTCATATTGGCCTTGATTCAGTGATGTGTAGCTCCATGTATTAAGAAAATGGTGGTGCGGGCTATGGCTAACACGGTGATGGTGATGCATGCTTGCTTTGGGAACCCAAATTACAAAGATTACTATGTTGCCTTAAGGATGCTCCCACCTCTGCTTCCTCCGACTGGAAAATATGACACCTTAGATCACAATGATGAAGGACAGAATAGGATGTGACTTCCATTTTCACAAGTCTGTTAGGAGAGAGTCCATCCATTAGGGGCAGGTTGTCTTGTAAGTAGTGTTGAGCATTCCGATACCGCAAGTATCGGGTATCGGCCGATACTTAGCGGTATCGGAATTCCGATACCGAGATCCGATACTTGCCGCGTATCGGATACCGGAATCGGAAGTTCCCAGGATTCAAACTGCAGAAATTTGTACGAAATCAGCCAATGAGAATGATTCCAAGTGTGGGCACATCCTGTTCAGCATAGAGGGCCTGAAACTACTGGCAAGGCTGTGATTGGCTGCTGAAATGATGTCATGATGCAGTTTAAAAGTCGCTGGCGCCATTTTGCGCTCACTCTGCTGTGAATTCAGTTAGTGACAGAATGCTGTTTGCTGACTGAGGGCCAGTTTAGAGATAGCGATTTGCTTCTTTGTGCTTTTCAAAGGCTAATTTAGCAACCGCTGTGTTCACCTACTAATCACCTTGCTTTTGCCTTGTAGCGCTGTTTTCACAGCGATCTGCAAGGTCTGTGTGTGTGTGTGTGTGAGTGCAGCCCACTCTCTAGTCTGAGTGCAGCCATAGGCCATCCATAGCTGGTTGTATTCAGTTCAGGGAGGGTGGTTCATTGCCTCATACTGTTCTTTTTTTTTTTTTTTTCTTTTCAAGTAGTGTAGTCTGCTGCTCATTTTTTCAAAAAATTCCTATTAGTGTCTTTCCACCCGTCTCCAGCTAACTTGTGGAAAAACACTACATAGGATAACGTAGAGGAGGGTTTTTGGGCCTTGCAGCCCCGTTTACGGCTGTCTGCACGGTCTCCGTGTGACTGCAGCTCTCTCTGTTGTCAGTTCAGCCCCCAAAAAATAAATAAATAATAAAGTTCACCAAACACACCAGTGACACCACTTTACATTTGTGTAGGCCACATTAGCTCATATTAAAGTCTAGTCCACACTTTAGAAAATTAGTGTTTCTTATACCTGTTAGGAGTTGTTCAGGAATAAGCACACAAAGCCGTTAGTACTTTTCTGCTTATCTTTATCAGTCAACCAAGATGAAGAAGGCAGTGAGTAAGGCACGTGTGTTATGGATCCCAATGGCTAGGGGATCGCACTGGACAAGCAAAAATAACTAAAATAACGGACGAGCTCTAGGGTGATGGAACCTGGGCTGACCGCTGCCCTACTCCTGACAAACACAACTAGAAATAGCCAGGGAGTGTGCCTACGTTGATTCTAGACGCCACGCGCCAGCCTAAGAGCTAACTAGCACTGCAGAGAAAATAAAGACCTAACTTGCCTCCAGAGAAATAAACCCCAAAGGTATAGTTGCCCCCCACATGTATTGACGGTGAAAATGAGAGGAAGGCACGCACATAGATATGAAAATAGAGTTAGCAAAACGAGGCCCGCTATAACTAGAAAGCAGAAGGATACAAAAGGGGTCTGAGCGGTCAGCAAAAAACCCTAATCAAAAACCATCCTGAGATTACAAGCACCCATGTGCCAACTCATGGCACATGGGGAGCACCTCAGCCCACTAGAGCTTCCAACTAGCATAGAATAATATTTAGCAAGCTGGACAGAAAACAAAACAACTGAAAAGCATAACTTAGCTTATCCTGAGAGAACTGGAAGCAGGTAGTCAGAACCAAACTGAGAACATCTGAGAACATTGATAGCCGGCAGGGGAATGACAGGGAAGCCAGGTTAAATAGGAAACACCCAGCCTCTAATGGACAGGTGGAAACCAGAAACCGCAACCCACCAAAGTCACCCAGTACCAGTTGTAACCACCAGAGGGAGCCCAAAAACAGAATCCACAACAGTACCCCCCCCTTGAGGAGGGGTCACCGAACCCTCACGAGAACCCCCAGGGCGATCAGGATGAGCTCTATGGAAGGCGCGGACCAAATCAGTCGCATGAACATCAGAGGCGACCACCCAGGAATTATCCTCCTGACCATAACCCTTCCACTTAACCAAATACTGGAGTTTACGTCTGGAAACACGAGAATCCAAGATCTTCTCAACAACATACTCCAATTCTCCCTCCACCAGCACCGGAGCAGGAGGCTCAACCGAAGGAACAACGGGCACCTCATACCTCCGCAATAACGACCGATGGAACACGTTATGAATAGCAAACGATGCTGGGAGATCCAAACGAAAAGATACAGGGTTAAGAATCTCCAAGATCTTATAAGGACCGATGAACCGAGGCTTGAACTTGGGAGAAGAGACCTTCATAGGGACAAAACGAGAAGACAACCACACCAAGTCCCCAACACGAAGTCGGGGACCCACGCGGCGACGGCGATTAGCAAACTGCTGAGCCTTCTCCTGAGACAACTTCAAATTGTCCACCACCTGATTCCAAATCTGATGTAGCCTGTCCACCACCACGTCCACTCCAGGACACTCCGAAGGCTCCACCTGACCAGAGGAAAAACGAGGATGAAACCCCGAATTACAAAAGAAAGGAGAAACCAAAGTAGCAGAACTAGCCCGATTATTAAGGGCAAATTCGGCCAGTGGCAAAAAGGCAACCCAGTCATCTTGATCAGCAGAAACAAAACACCTTAAATAAGTTTCCAAGGTCTGATTAGTTCGCTCCGTCTGGCCATTCGTCTGAGGATGGAATGCAGACGAGAAAGACAAATTAATGCCCATCTTAGCACAAAACGTCCGCCAAAATCTAGACACAAACTGGGATCCCCTGTCAGAAACGATATTCTCCGGAATCCCATGCAAACGAACCACGTTCTGAAAAAATAAAGGGACCAACTCAGAGGAGGAAGGCAACTTAGGCAAGGGTACCAAATGAACCATCTTAGAAAAGCGGTCACACACAACCCAGATAATGGACATTTTCTGTGAGACAGGGAGATCTGAAATAAAATCCATGGAAATGTGCGTCCAAGGCCTCTTCGGGATAGGCAAGGATAACAACAACCCACTGGCCCGAGAACAGCAAGGCTTAGCCCGAGCACACACTTCACAAGACTGCACAAAGGTACGCACATCCCTAGACAAGGAAGGCCACCAAAAAGACCTGGCCACCAAGTCTCTAGTACCAAATATTCCCGGATGACCAGCCAACACAGAAGAATGGACCTCGGAGATGACTCTACTGGTCCAATCATCCGGAACAAACAGTCTTTCTGGTGGACAACGATCAGGTTTATCCGCCTGAAACTCCTGCAATGCACGTCGCAAGTCTGGGGAGACGGCGGACAATATTACCCCATCCCTAAGGATACCAGTAGGCCCAGAGTCTCCAGGAGAGTCAGGCACAAAACTCCTGGAAAGAGCATCTGCCTTCACATTCTTTGAACCTGGCAGGAATGAAACCACAAAATTGAAACGAGAAAAAAACAACGACCAACGAGCCTGTCTAGGATTCAGACGCCTGGCAGACTCAAGGTAAATCAGATTTTTGTGATCAGTCAAGACCACCACACGATGTCCAGCACCCTCAAGCCAATGACGCCACTCCTCAAATGCCCACTTCATGGCCAAAAGCTCCCGATTACCCACATCATAATTGCGCTCGGCGGGCGAGAATTTTCTAGAAATGAACGCACATGGCTTCATCACCGAGCCATCGGAACTTCTCTGTGACAAAACCGCCCCCGCTCCAATCTCGGAAGCATCAACCTCAACCTGAAAAGGAAGTGAAACATCTGGTTGACATAACACAGGAGCAGAAGAAAACCGGCGCTTAAGTTCCTGAAAGGCCTCCACAGCCGTAGGAGACCAATTAGCAACATCAGCACCCCTTTTAGTCAAATCAGTCAAAGGTTTAACAACACTGGAAAAATTAGCAATGAACCGACGATAAAAATTAGCAAAACCCAAGAACCTCTGAAGACTCTTAACAGATGTAGGTTGTGTCCAGTCACAAATCGCCTGAACCTTGACGGGATCCATCTCAATAGTAAAAGGAGAAAAAATGTACCCCAAAAAAGAAATCTTCTGGACTCCGAAGAGACATTTCGAGCCTTTCACAAACAGAGAATTGGCCCGCAGGACTTGAAACACCTTCCTGACCTGTAGAACATGAGACTCCCAGTCATCAGAAAACACCAAAATATCATCCAAATACACAATCATAAACTTATCCAGATATTCACGGAAAATATTGTGCATAAAGGACTGAAAGACTGAAGGAGCATTAGAAAGTCCAAAAGGCATTACCAAATACTCAAAATGGCCCTCAGGCGTATTAAATGCGGTTTTCCACTCATCACCCTGCTTTATCCGCACAAGATTATACGCACCGCGAAGATCTATCTTAGTGAACCACCTAGCCCCCTTAATGCGAGCAAACAAATCAGTCAATAATGGCAATGGATACTGATATTTGACTGTAATCTTATTCAGAAGGCGATAATCTATACAAGGCCTCAGGGAACCATCTTTTTTAGCCACGAAAAAAAAACCTGCTCCCAGAGGGGACAAAGATGGACGAATATGTCCCTTTTCCAAGGACTCCTTAATATAATTCCGCATAGCAGTATGCTCTGGCACTGACAGATCAAATAAACGACCCTTAGGGAACTTACTGCCAGGAATTAATTCTATAGCACAGTCACAATCCCTATGAGGAGGGAGCGAATTGAGCTTAGGCTCCTCAAAAACATCCCGATAGTCAGACAAAAATGCAGGGACCTCAGAAGGAGTAGATGAAGCGATTGAAATCAGAGGTGCATCATCATGAACCCCCTGACATCCCCAGCTTAACACAGACATTGTTTTCCAATCCAGGACTGGATTATGAGTTTGTAACCATGGCAGACCAAGCACTAGTACATCATGTAAATTATACAGTACAAGGAAGCGAATCACCTCCTGATGAACGGGAGTCATGCGCATGGTCACTTGTGTCCAGTACTGCGGTTTATTCATAGCCAATGGTGTAGAGTCAATTCCCTTCAAAGGAATAGGAACTTCCAGAGGCTCCAGACTAAAACCGCAGCGTTTGGCAAAAGACCAATCCATAAGACTCAGGGCAGCGCCCGAATCCACATAGGCATCGACGGAAATGGATGACAGTGAACAAATCAGAGTTACAGACAAAATGAACTTAGACTGCAGAGTACTAATGGCAAAAGATTTATCAACCTTTTTTGTGCGTTTAGAGCATGCTGATATAACATGAGCTGAATCACCACAATAAAAACACAATCCATTTTTCCGCCTATAATTTTGCCGTTCACTTCTGGACTGAATTCTATCACATTGCATAGTCTCAGGTGCCTGTTCAGAAGACACCGCCAACTGGTGCACAGGTTTGCGCTCCCGCAAACGCCGATCAATCTGAATGGCCATAGTCATAGACTCATTCAGACCTGTAGGCGCAGGGAACCCCACCATAATATCCTTAATGGCCTCAGAAAGACCATCTCTGAAGTTTGCAGCCAGTGCGCACTCATTCCACTGAGTAAGTACCGACCATTTCCGAAATTTTTGACAATATACTTCCGCTTCATCATGCCCCTGAGAGAGGGCTAATAAAGCCTTTTCAGCCTGAATCTCCAGGTTAGGTTCCTCATAGAGCAATCCCAGTGCCAGAAAAAACGCATCCACACTGAGCAATGCAGGATCCCCTGGTGCCAATGCAAATGCCCAATTCTGAGGGTCGCCCCGCAGGAAAGATATTACAATCTTGACCTGCTGAGCAGGGTCTCTAGAGGAGCGAAATTTCAAAGAAAGAAACAATTTGCAATTGTTCCTGAAATTCAGGAAGGTAGATCTATCTCCAGAAAAAAACTCTGGAATAGGAATTCTAGGTTCAGACATAAGAGTGTGAACAACAAAATCCTGTATGTTTTGAACTTTTGCAGCGAGATTATTCAGGCTGGAAGCCAAACTCTGGACATCCATGTTAAACAGCTAAGATCAGAGCCCTTCAAGGGTTAAGAGGAGGTAAGAAGCAGCTAGACAGCAATTAAAGGCTAGGCAGCAAAACTCTGAGGGAAAAAAAAAATAAAAATTTCCCTTCAACACTTCTTTTTCTCCTGCTTCAGCCCAAACAATTAACACTTTGTCGGCCGGCTATACTGTTATGGATCCCAATGGCTAGGGGATCGCACTGGACAAGCAAAAATAACTAAAATAACGGACGAGCTCTAGGGTGATGGAACCTGGGCTGACCGCTGCCCTACTCCTGACAAACACAACTAGAAATAGCCAGGGAGCGTGCCTACGTTGATTCTAGATGCCACGCGCCAGCCTAAGAGCTAACTAGCACTGCAGAGAAAATAAAGACCTAACTTGCCTCCAGAGAAATAAACCCCAAAGGTATAGTTGCCCCCCACATGTATTGACGGTGAAAATGAGAGGAAGGCACGCACATAGATATGAAAATAGAGTTAGCAAAACGAGGCCCGCTATAACTAGAAAGCAGAAGGATACAAAAGGGGTCTGAGCGGTCAGCAAAAAACCCTAATCAAAAACCATCCTGAGATTACAAGCACCCATGTGCCAACTCATGGCACATGGGGAGCACCTCAGCCCACTAGAGCTTCCAACTAGCATAGAATAATATTTAGCAAGCTGGACAAAAAACAAAACAACTGAAAAGCATAACTTAGCTTATCCTGAGAGAACTGGAAGCAGGTAGTCAGAACCAAACTGAGAACATCTGAGAACATTGATAGCCGGCAAGGGAATGACAGGGAAGCCAGGTTAAATAGGAAACACCCAGCCTCTGATGGACAGGTGGAAACCAGAAATCACAACCCACCAAAGTCACCCAGTACCAGTTGTAACCACCAGAGGGAGCCCAAAAACAGAATCCACAACACACGTGGGAGTGGGCGCGAAGCAGGGAGAGGACGTGGGGATTCTGTGCCTGCTGCGGGCACCGGTGACTCATCAGCACCCACTTTCACCAGGGAACAGTCCTTCATGCGCAGCTTTGTCGCAGAGCGCCGTACACCGCTGCTGCGTGAAGACCAAATTGAAGCCGTTGTCGGATGGATGGCAGCTAATGCATCAACTTCAATTAGTGCCACATCCTCTCAGACACAGAGCACTGGAGAACAGCCATCTGTCTCTTCACCACCTGCCAAATTGCCCAGGCAGACAGAGATCTCAGGACAGGAGCCATCTCTACTTCTGTTCTCTGAATCTCTTGGCTTGGAAACAGGGGGCCAGCCAAGCAGCATTGGAGAAATGGAAGAAGAGGCAGGGTGCAGTGATGCCCAACCGCTTTTTCTCTCTTCCTCTGATGAGGCGGGTGGGCCAGTGGCTCCGGTCACCACAACGCAGGACACATCCGCTGATGACACTCAGGTGCCACTTTCTGGTGCGTGCTCTGCTGCTGAGACTACCCAGGAGGAGCAGTTGGGAGCAGAGGGTAGTGTAGATGATGAGGTCCTTGACCCATCTTGGCGTGAGGGACAGGAAGGTGGTGGGAGCAGCTCTGAGGAAGAGATTCCCCGTACAGCCCAAAGAGGGAGAGGGAGGGGGAAGACTGCGGATCCTGCAGCCTCCGCTTTGGCACCCGTTAGGAGCATGTCTCTTCCAAAAGCCAAAAAGGGCGCTCCCAAGACTTGCAGTGCCTGGTCCTTTTTTGACACAGTTGCAGATGACATTTGCTATGTCAAATGCAAGGTGTGTCATCACAAAGTCAAAAGAGGTCGAAATGTCAGCAACCTCAATACCTCCAACATGTGGAAACATGTGCGCACCAGGCACGCGGCGGAGTTAGAAAGACACACTGAAGAGCTAGGCCAACCAACAGCGGCAGCTACCACCTCTTCAGCTCGTGTTGCCTCTTCCTCCAGCTCACACGCAGCTGGTTCGGCTTCCTCCCAGGATCGCCGTGGAAGAACCTCTGGCCTTGTTGTCCAGAGACCCGCTGTAATTCCACCCGCAGCACCACTTTCCCAGTCATCCACACACTCCCAGCCCAGTGTACAGCCATCGGTAGTACAGGCATGGGAGAAAAGGCGGCCTTTCTCGTCAAACCACCCACGAGCACAGGCTCTGACTGCAGGCATTGCCAAACTTCTGTCACTGGAAATGCTGTCATTCAGGCTGGTGGAGACTGACAGCTTCTGTGACTTGATGTCATTGGCAGTCCCACAGTACTATGTGCCCAGCCGCTTTTACTTCAGCAGGCAAGCCGTCCCTGCACTGCACAAGCATGTGGAGGGACACATAAAACACGCGCTACTGAACGCCGTCAGTAGCAAGGTCCACCTCACCACCGATGTGTGGACCAGTCAACATGGACAGGGGCGATACCTTTCCCTCACTGCCCATTGGGTTAATGTCGTTGAGCCGGGTACAGATCGTGCGAGTGGCGCAGGACGTGTCCTGCCCACTCCAAGGATTGCAGGAATCCATTCTGTACGCATTGACTCCTCCTCTTACACCAGTTCCTCAGAATCATCGCAGCAGGAGCCGTCACAGTCCACCTCCACATGGACCCGTGATGAACGTTTACCTGTTACGACCGACATGAGCACAGCCGTGGCCAAACGTCAACAGGCCGTCTTGAAATTAAGTTCTTTGGGGAATCGAAGCCACACAGCGCAGGAGCTCTGGAATGCCATCAAGCAGGAGAGCGATGTGTGGTTTGTGCCAGCGAATCTCCAGCCAGGCATGGTAGTGTGTGATAATGGCCGAAATCTGGTGGCAGCTCTGGGCCTCGGCAACCTCACTCACATCCCATGTCTGGCACATGTGCTCAATTTGGTCGTGCAGAGTTTTTTGAGGGACTATCCGGATCTTGATGCACTGCTGCACAAGGTCCGCCTAGAGTGTGCTCACTTGCGGCGTTCCAGCACGGCAAAAGCGCGCATTGCGGCTCTGCAGCGCCGACACCGCCTGCCGGAACATCGCATCATATGTGACCTACCTACCAGGTGGAATTCCACGTTACATATGTTGGAGCGGTTGTGTGAGCAGCAGCAAGCTGTAATGGAGTACCAGCTGCTTCAGGCGCAAAGAAGTCGCACTCAGCGCCGTTCAGACTTCACAACCACAGAGTGGGCCACTATGAATGACGTCTGCCAGGTTTTGCTTCCCTACGATTATTCCACGCGGATGGCGAGTGCAGATGATGCACTAGTCAGCATGACTGTCCCCCTTATCTGCCTGCTTGAAAAATCACTGCAAGCGCTAAGGGATGATGTTGTGGAAGAGGTGGAGGATGAGGATTCACCATTTCCATCATCTTCTGGACAGTCAGGGCCACGTGGTTCCTCACAAATGCGTAGGCAGGGGACAGTTTGTGAGGAGGATGAGGAGGAGTCAATGGAGGAGGAAGACATCCGTCCAGAGGAGGGAGTTACACAATTGTCCAGTAGTCAGTGTGTACAGCGAGGGTGGGGTGATGACGAGCGGGCAGAGATCACGCCTCCAGCAGGGGACAGCGTTTCTTGGGCAGTTGGCAGTCTGCAGCACATGGTGGATTACATGCTGCAGTGCCTGAGAAACGACCGCTGCATCGCCCACATTCTCAACATGTCTGATTATTGGGTGTTCACCCTCCTCGATCCTCGCTACCGGGACAACGTAGAAAGCCTCATCACACCGTTGAACCGGGAGCGAAAAATGCGGGAGTACCAAGACACACTGGTGAATTCCACCATCTTCTCCATTCCAAGTGAGAGAAGTGCTGCTAGTGCATTACAAAGCAGCTCAGTGCGTCCAGGCAGTGGTGGAGGCTCTGCACAAAGAGGGAGCAGAAGCAGTGCCTCTGCCCAAGGCAAGACCAGTATTGCCCAACTGTGGCACGCCACAAAAGTCTACACCATCACAGATGGCTCCAGTCAGCAGGAGGCAACGGTTCCGTCAGATGGTGACAGACTACATGTCTTGCCCTCTTGCTGTACTCCCAGACGGCTCTTCACCTTTCAAGTTTTGGGTCTCAAAGCTGGATACATGGCCAGAGCTAAGCCAGTATGCATTGGAGGTGCTGGCTTGCCCTGCGGCTAGTGTATTATCGGAACGCGTCTTTAGTGCTGCAGGTGGTGTACTAACTGACCGTCGCATGCGACTATCCTCCGATAACGTTGACCGGCTTACTTTCCTGAAAATGAACAAGGCCTGGATCTCGCAGGAATTTGCCACTCCTCTTCCTGATTAAATAATTAGGTGACTGTCTACGTTATCCAGGTCTCCTGTTGTGTTCATCTTTCTACCACCTGAACTTAAATTCCTGGGCTCCAACACCGCCAGTTGAGGCTCTGAAGTGCCATCTGCACAGTCAAAACATACGACCCAGTGTTATTGGGTTTCAGTAACGTCAGCTGACCCCCAGCTGTGTAGCCGGCAATGTGTCCTGCGACCGCCACGCTGACACAACAACTGAAATGTAAGGGAACCTGCCCCCCCCCCCCCAAGGTGTTTGTTACTGAAAGAGCCACCTTGTGCAGCAGTAATGCTGCACAAGGAAAAGGTAGCTATTTTTGTTTAGCTCCTTGCACACGCAGAACTTAACACTTATAAAATGTGTCCACTGATACCGTAAAACCGTCCCGGAGGTGGGACTTTCCTTCGTAATATGACGCAGCATAGCTGTCATTCCTACCCCCTTGACACTGTGCCCTGGCTCCTCAGCGTTGTTTGATTCCGTCCCGGAGCCTGCGCTGTTATGTTATCCCTTGGCCAGGCACACTTAGCGCTGCCCATCTTCTGACATCATTTGGTGTCAGGCTGACTGCGCCTGTGCGGCCGCGCTGGCCGAGATCCCGCCTCGTACTGTCTTCTGATTTAATCACACTGCGGGCCTGAGATCCATGGACATGCGCAGTGCATATCTGAACCTCCGCCTCTCACTCATCTCCCTACGCCTTCTTCAGACTGTGCGCCGTCAGCTGATCCCTAATAGCATGCCACGGCCGTGACGCCGCACAGTCTGAAGAAGCCGTAGGGAGGGAAGTGAGAAGCGAGGATATGCACTGCGCATGGCCATGGATCCCAGGCCCGCGGTGGGATTACATTAGACGACACTGCTAGGCGGGCCCTCGGCCAGCGCGGCCGCACAGGCGCAGCCAGCCTGACACCAAATGATGTCAGAAGATGGGCAGTGCTAAGTGTGCCTGGCCAAGGGATAACATAACAGCGCAGGCTCCGGGACGGAATCAAACAACGCTGAGGAGCCGGGGCACGGCGCCAGGGGGGTAAGAATGACGGCTGTGCTGCGTCATATTACGAAGGAAAGTCCGACCTCCGGGACGGTCTCAAGGTTTCAGGGGACACATTTTATAAGTGTTTAGTTCTGTGTTTGCAAGGAGCATAATGAAAAGAGCCACCTTTTCCTTTTGCATCTTTTGTGCTGCACAAGCTGGCTCTTTCAGCTACAAACGCCTTGGGGGGGGGGGGGGTTAAAGGTTCCCTTTCGACTTTCTTCAATCAGGCTTCGGCCTACATTGTGTTCCTCCGCTTCTCCTGCTGTCCCTGGGCTCCAACACCGCTAGTTGTTGCCTGGTAGTGCTGTACGCACAGTCAACAGTCGCTCCTCTGTTATTGGGGTTCAGGAACGTCAGCTATTCCCCAGCTGTCTGTGTGGCAATCCCTCCTATCTCCTCCACCTCCTCCTCCTCCTGTCCCTGGGCTCCAACACCGCTAGTTGCCGTCCAGAAGTGCTGTCCGCACAGTCCCAACAGTCCCTCCTCTGTTATTGGGGTTCAGTAACGTCAGCTGTTCCCCAGCTGTGTGTGTGGCAATCCCTCCTATCTCCTCCACCTCCTCCTCCTCCTGTCCCTGGGCTCCAACACCGCTAGTTGCCATCCAGAAGTGCTGTCCGCACAGTCCCAACAGTCCCTCCTCTGTTATTGGGGTTCAGTAACGTCAGCTGTTCCCCAGCTGTGTGTGTGGCAATCCCTCCTATCTCCTCCACCTCCTCCTCCTCCTGTCCCTGGGCTCCAACACCGCTAGTTGCCGTCCAGAAGTGCTGTCCGCACAGTCCCAACAGTCCCTCCTCTGTTATTGGGGTTCAGTAACGTCAGCTGTTCCCCAGCTGTGTGTGTGGCAATCCCTCCTATCTCCTCCACCTCCTCCTCCTCCTGTCCCTGGGCTCCAACACCGCTAGTTGCCGTCCAGAAGTGCTGTCCGCACAGTCCCAACAGTCCCTCCTCTGTTATTGGGGTTCAGTAACGTCAGCTGTTCCCCAGCTGTGTGTGTGGCAATCCCTCCTATCTCCTCCACCTCCTCCTCCTCCTGTCCCTGGGCTCCAACACCGCTAGTTGCCGTCCAGAAGTGCTGCCCGCACAGTCCCAACAGTCCCTCCTCTGTTATTGGGGTTCAGTAACGTCAGCTGTTCCCCAGCTGTGTGTGTGGCAATCCCTCCTATCTCCTCCACCTCCTCCTCCTCCTGTCCCTGGGCTCCAACACCGCTAGCTGCCATCCAGAAGTGCTGCCCGCACAGTCCCAACAGTCCCTCCTCTGTTATTGGGGTTCAGTAACGTCAGCTGTTCCCCAGCTGTGTGTGTGGCAATCCCTTCTATCTCCTCCACCTCCTCCTCCTGTCCCTGGGCTCCAACACTGCTAGTTGCCGTCCAGAAGTGCTGTCCCCACAGTCCCAACAGTCCCTCCTCTGTTATTGGGGTTCAGTAACGTCAGCTGTTCCCCAGCTGTGTGTGTGGCAATCCCTCCTATCTCCTCCACCTCCTCCTCCTCCTGTCTCTGGGCTCCAACACCGCTAGTTGTCGTCCAGAAGTGCTGTCTGCACAGAGCCAAACACCTCGCCAATGTGTTAGTGGGGTTCAGTAATGCCTGCTGCTCCCCTGCTGTGTATACGGCAACGTGTCCTGCGACCGCCACGCAGGCACAACAAGTTAAATTTAAGGGAACCTGTCCCCCCCCCCCAGGCGTTTGTTACTGAAGGAGACACCTTGTGCAGCAGTAATGATGCAAAGGGAAAAAGTGCCTCTTTTCGTGGTGCTCCTTGCACATGCTGAACCTAACACTTATGAAATGTGTCCCCTCACACGGTTAAACCGTCCAGTCGGTGGAACTTTCCTTTGTCATGTGACGCAGCACAGCCGTCATTCTTACCCCCTTGGCGCCGTGCGCCTCCTCCTCAGCGTTGTTTGAATCTGTCCCGGAGTCTGCGCTGTTATGTTATCCCTTGGCCAGGCTTCTTCTGACATCATTTGGTGTCAGGATGGCTGCGCCTGTGCGGCCGCGCTGGTCGAGATCCCGCCTCGTAGTGTCTTCTGATTTAATCCCACTGCGGACCTGTGATCCATGGACATTAGCAGTGCATATCTGAACCTCCGCCTCTAACTCATCTCCCTACGCCTTCTTCAGACTGTGCGCTGTCAGCTGATCCCTAATAGCATGCCACGGCCGTGATGCCGCACAGTCTGAATAAGCCGTAGGGAGGCGATTGAGAGGCGAGGATATGCACTGCTCATGCCCATGGATCACAGGTCCGCAGAGTGAATACATTAGATGACACAGCGAGGCGGGATCTCGTCCAGCGCGGCCGCACAGGTGCAGCCATCCTGACACCAAATGATGTCAGAAGACGGGCAGGGCTAAGTGTGCCTGGCCAAGGGATAACATAACAGCGCAGACTCCGGGACAAATTCAAACAACGCTGAGGAGGAGGCGCACGGCGCCAAGGGGGTAAGAATGACGGCTGTGCTGCGTCACATGACAAAGGAAAGTTCCACCGACCGGACGGTTTAACCGTGTGAGGGGACACATTTCAAAAGTGTTAGGTTCAGCATGTGCAAGGACCATAATTAAAAGAGCTAAGTTTACCTTTTCCAGCATTAGTGCTGTACAAGATGGCTCTTTCAGCTACAAACGCCTGGGGGGGGGTTAAAGGTTCCCTTTCAACTTGCTCCAGTGCAGGCTGCGGCCTACACTCTGCTCCACCTGCAGAGCCCGGGCTCCAACACCGCTAGTTGCTGTTCGGAAGTGCTGGCTGCACAGAGAAAAACACCTCGCCAATGTGTCAGTGGGGTTCAGCACCGCCAGCTGTTCCCCTGCTGTGTAGCCGGCAACGTGTCCTGCAACAGCCACGCAGACACAACAGACCCAAAGCTGCCGCCAGTGCAGGCTTCGGCCTACACTCTGCTCCCCCTGCTCCTCCTGCTGACCCTGGACTCTAACAACGCCAGTTGGTGCCCGGTACTGCTAGCTGCACAGAGAAAAACACCAGCCAATGTGTCAGTGGGGTTCAGCACCGCCAGCTGTTCCCCTGCTGTGTAGCCGGCATCGTGTCCTGCAAAAGCCACGCAGACACAAGAACTGAAATTGAAGGGAACCTGTCCCCCCTCCCCCAGGGGTTTGTATGTTTCACAGCCACCTTGTACAGCGGTAATGCTGCATGTGTGCAAGGTGGCTCATAAACTTATTCTCCTCGCACATGTGGAACTGAACACGTCTAAAATGTGTCCTCTGTGACCATTAAACCGTCCCTGAGGTGTGACTTTCCTTTGTAATGACACGCTGCAACCCCCTTGGTAGCGCTGCCCGTCTTCTGGCATCATTGTTTGGCTGGCTGCGCCTCTGCGGCAGCCCTGCCCGACACAACGCCCCTCGGTGTCTAATTTCTTTAGACTGCGAGGGTGTGATTGACGGGCATGAGCAGTGCCTATCTTCGCCTGGCACTTATCTCCTTCCGCCTTCTTCACACTGTGCGGCCTCATGGCCGTGGCATGCCATAAGGGATCAGCTGGCGCCGCACAGTCTGAAGCAGGTGTAAGGACCCGAGTGTGAGAGGTGAACATATGTACTGCGCCAGGCCATGAATCCCAGCCCCGCAGTGTTTTAACAATGTAAAGACACTGCGGGGCTGGGATTCATGGTCATCGCGAACCGCACCTGCCGACATTAAATGATGTTAGAAGATGGGCAGCGCTAACAGCGCAAGGCCAAGGGATAACACGACAGCGCAGACTCCTGTACAGCAAATAACAACGCTCAGGAGGCTGCACCCAGCACCAAGGTGGGATTTTTGACATCTGTGCTGCGTCTCATTACGAAGGGAACTCTCGCCTCCAACACAGTTTGACTGTATAAAGGGCTAAATGTTATACGTGTTTCATTCAGCGTGTGCAAGGAGAAAAATTAAAAGAGCAACCTTTGACTTGTGCAGCACTACTGCTGCATAAGGCGTGGCTCTTCTAGTTTGTAACCCCTGAGGGGGGGTTAAAGGTTACCTTTAAAATTGGTTCAATTAGGCTTCGGCCTACACTCTGCTCCCCCTGCAGATCCTGGGCTCTAACACCGCCAGTTGGTGCCCCGAAGTGCTGGCTGCACAGAGAAAAACACCTCGCCAATGTGTCAGTGGGGTTCAGCACCGCCAGCTGTTCCCCTGCTGTGTAGCCGGCATCGTGTCCTGCAAAAGCCACGCAGACACAAGAACTGAAATTGAAGGGATCCTGTCGCCCCACCCCCAGGTTTTTGTATGTTTTACAGCCACCTTGTACAGCAGTAATGCTGCATGTGTGCAAGGTGGCTCATAAACTTATTCTCCTTGCACCCGTGGAACAGAACACGTCTACAATGTGTCCCCTGAGACCATTAAACCGTCCCTGAGGTGTGACTTTCCTTTGTAATGACACGCAACGACCCCCTTGGTAGCACAGCCCTTCTTCTGACATCATTGTTTGGCTGGCTGCGCCTCTGCGGCCGCCCTGCCCGACACAACGCCTCTCGGTGTCTTATTTATTTTGACTGCGAGGGTGTGATTGACGGGCATGAGCAGTGCATATCTTCGCCAGGCTGTCACTCAGCTCCTTCCGCCTTCTTCAGACGGTGCGGCTTCATGGCCGCGGCATGCGATAAGGGATCAGCTGACGCCGCACAGTCTGTAGCAGGTGTAAGGACACGAGCGAGAGGCGAACCGATGTACTGCGCCAGGCCATGAATCCCAGCCCCGCAGTGTGAAACACTGTAAAGACACTACGGGGCTGGGATTCATGGGCATCGCGAACCGCACCAGCCAACATGAAATGATGTCAGAAGATGGGCAGCGCATGGCCAAGGGATAACGCAACAACGAAGACTCCTGTACATCAAAATGTGATGCTCAGGAGGCCGCGCCAAGCACCAAGGTGGTATTTTTGCTAGCTGTGCTGCGTCTCAGTACGAAGGGAACTCCCGCCTCCAAGACAGATTGACTCTATAAGGGCCAAAATGTTGTACGTGTTTCATTCAGCTTGTGCAAGGAACAAAATTAAAAGAGCAACCTTTGACTTGTGCAGCACTACTGCTGCATAAGGCGTGGCTCTTCTACTTTGTAACACCTGAGGGGGGGGTTAAAGGTTACCTTTAAAATTGGTTCAATTAGGCTTCGGCCTACACTCTGCTCCCCCTGCAGATCCTGGGCTCTAACACCGCCAGTTGGTGCCCCGAAGTGCTGGCTGCACAGAGAAAAACACCTCGCCAATGTGTCAGTGGGGTTCAGCACCGCCAGCTGTTCCCCTGCTGTGTAGCCGGCAACGTGTCCTGCAACAGCCACGCAGACACAAAGCTGCCGCCAGTGCAGGCTTCGGCCTACACTCTGCTCCCTCTCCTCCTCCTGCTGACCCTGGGCTCTAACACCGCCAGTTGGTGCCCGGTACTGCTAGCTGCACAGAGAAAAACACCAGCCAATGTGTCAGTGGGGTTCAGCACCGCCAGCTGTTCCCCTGCTGTGTAGCCGGCATCGTGTCCTGCAAAAGCCACGCAGACACAAGAACTGAAATTGAAGGGAACCTGTCCCCCCTCCCCCAGGCGTTTGTATGTTTCACAGCCACCTTGTACAGCAGTAATGCTGCATGTGTGCAAGGTGGCTCATAAACTTATTCCCCTTGCACACGTGGAACTGAACACGTCTAAAATGTGTCCTCTGTGACCATTAAACCGTCCCTGAGGTGTGACTTTCCTTTGTAATGACACGCTGCAACCCCCTTGGTAGCGCTGCGCATCTTCTGGCATCATTGTTTGGCTGGCTGCACCTCTGCGGCCGCCCTGACCCACACAACGCCCCTCGGTGTCTTATTTATTTTGACTACGAGGGTGTGATTGATGGGCATGAGCAGTTTATATGTTCGCCTGTCCCTCATCTCCTTCCGCCTTCTTCAGACTGTGCAGCTTCATGGCCGTGGCATGCGATAAGGGATCAGCTGACGCCGCACAGTCTGTAGCAGGTGTAAGGACACGAGCGAGAGGCGAACCTATGTACTGCGCCAGGCCATGAATCCCAGCCCCGCAGTGTTTTAACTATGTAAAGACACTGCGGGGCTGGGATTCATGGTCATCGCGAACCGCAACGGCCGACATTAAATGATGTCAGAAGATGGGCAGCGCTAACAGCGCAAGGCCAAGGGATAACACGACAGCGCAGACTCCTGTACAGCAAATAACAACGCTCAGGAGGCTGCACCCAGCACCAAGGTGGGATTTTTGACATCTGTGCTGCGTCTCATTACGAAGGGAACTCGCGCCTCCAACACAGTTTGACTGTATAAAGGGCTAAATGTTATACGTGTTTCATTCAGCGTGTGCAAGGAGAAAAATTAAAAGAGCAACCTTTGACTTGTGCAGCACTACTGCTGCATAAGGCGTGGCTCTTCTAGTTTGTAACACCTGAGGGGGGGTTAAAGGTTACCTTTAAAATTGGTTCAATTAGGCTTCGGCCTACACTCTGCTCCCTCTCCTCCTGCTGACCCTGGGCTCTAACACCGCCAGTTGGGGCCCGGTACTGCTAGCTGCACAGAGAAAAACACCAGCCAATGTGTCAGTGGGGTTCAGCACCGCCAGCTGTTCCCCTGCTGTGTAGCCGGCATCGTGTCCTGCAAAAGCCACGCAGAAACAAGAACTGAAATTGAAGGGATCCTGTCGCCCCACCCCCAGGTTTTTGTATGTTTTACAGCCACCTTGTACAGCAGTAATGCTGCATGTGTGCAAGGTGGCTCATAAACTTATTCTCCTTGCACCCGTGGAACAGAACATGTCTACAATGTGTCCCCTGAGACCATTAAACCGTCCCTGAGGTGTGACTTTCCTTTGTAATGACACGCAACGACCCCCTTGGTAGCACAGCCCTTCTTCTGACATCATTGTTTGGCTGGCTGCGCCTCTGCGGCCGCCCTGCCCGACACAACGCCCCTCGGTGTCTTATTTATTTTGACTGCGAGGGTGTGATTGACGGGCATGAGCAGTGCATATCTTCGCCAGGCTGTCACTCAGCTCCTTCCGCCTTCTTCAGACGGTGCGGCTTCATGGCCGCGGCATGCGATAAGGGATCAGCTGACGCCGCACAGTCTGTAGCAGGTGTAAGGACACGAGCGAGAGGCGAACCTATGTACTGCTCCAGGCCATGAATCCCAGCCCCGCTGTGTGAAACACTGTAAAGACACTGCGGGGCTGGGATTCATGGGCATTGCGAACCGCACCAGCCGACATGAAATGATGTCAGAAGATGGGCAGCGCATAGCCAAGGGATAACGCAACAACGCAGACTCCTGTACATCAAAATGCGATGTTCAGGAGGCCGCGCCAAGCACCAAGGTGGTATTTTTGCCAGCTGTGCTGCGTCTCATTAGGAAGGGAACTCCCGCCTCCAAGACAGATTGACTCTATAATGGCCAAAATGTTGTTCGTGTTTCATTCAGCTTGTGCAAGGAACAAAATTAAAAGAGCAACCTTTGACTTGTGCAGCACTACTGCTGCATAAGGCGTGGCTCTTCTACTTTGTAACACCTGAGGGGGGGTTAAAGGTTACCTTTAAAATTGGTTCAATTAGGCTTCGGCCTACACTCTGCTCCCTCTCCTCCTGCTGACCCTGGGCTCTAACACCGCCAGTTGGGGCCCGGTACTGCTAGCTGCACAGAGAAAAACACCAGCCAATGTGTCAGTGGGGTTCAGCACCGCCAGCTGGTTCCGGGCAGAGCCTTTGGCTTAGGTGCCTCCCTCTGGGTATCTGAGTTCCACCAACGTCAGGTGGTCCTTGGTAGTGCTTTCAGCACGGGTACCTCCTGCTTAGTAACCGGGTTACAGTAACGTCAGCTGGTCCTCGGTAGTTCCATTGGCTCTTGGACCTTCGGGTAGCCATCCGAGTTCCAGTTCCATCAGCTGTTTCTCGGCATTTTCTCAGCCTACTTGTACCTTCTGCTACATTTCCAAGTTCAAGACCCTAAAGACGACGACCCGGAAGACCACCCCTAAGATGACGATACCAGAGACGACAACCACTGAGATGACGACGACCCTGGAGACGATGACCCTGAAGACCACCCCGATGACGACGACCCCGGAGACGACGACCCTGGAGACGACGACGACCTCGAAGACCGAGAAGCAGAAGAACAAGAGGCTGCAGAACAAAGAGCAGAAGAACATTAAGCATAAGACTAAATATCAGAGCAAAAGATATTATCTAAATTATAAGCAGAAGAAGACTAAGCAGTGTATGGGGGTGAGTCCGTTCCTCCTCGTGGTGCCCCTGGATAAAGCCTGATGCTGCAGGCCAAACTGAACGCGGACAAATGTAACTGTTTTGTGACAGGCAGAACGGAAGGTGTAATCTTCAAACTTTTATAGATAACAACTACGGGAATGCCTGTCACAAATAAGAATATGATGAAGAAGTTGAATATGAAGAAGATAATAGTAAAATAAAAAGAATATGAACAATGTAACAAAAAAAATAATAGGTAGAAGATGAAGAAGAAGATGAATAAGGTGAAGAAGTTGATGTCAAAGAAGCTGATGATGAGGATAATGAAGAAGAAAGTGTGGGAGAAGTAAAAAAGAAGGTAAAGGGCGTGGAAGTAGTGAAACATCAATATCTGACAAAATAAAAAAAAAACTAACATAGTCAAAATCTTTCTAACGCCGAACGTCATAAAAAACAAAACAAAATCCTGCTATTCTATTAGATTGGGCTAAACCTCTGTGCCTTTAATGTCTCCGCCACGTCCCCCAATACATCCTACATTATTCTTAGTTGTTTTCCTTCATGTAGATTTAACCTACAAGTTAAGAAAGGGTTTATTTTAATTCCGATATTTTCGTCCCATTGACTTGCATTGGGATCGGGGATCGGTATCGGATTAGATCCGATACTTTGACGGTATCGGCCGATACTTTCCGATACCGATACTTTCCGATATCGGAAGGTATCGCTCAACACTACTTGTAAGCTGTGAAACAACCGTCAATGCATTAGGATAGAACAATAGCATTGGTGACGTCAGGGCTAGTCTTTGCATATCTCCATAGGGGGGACTGTTAGGGATAACAGTAATCAATGGAGATATCCAAAATGGCGTGAGCATCCTGGACCACACCTATGCTATTGAGTCGCCCGTCAGGGCAGTGGGGTACTCGGTACCGGGTCCGGTCCTTAAAGGGATGTGTCACGGCGCAGAGAAAAAAGCAAAGATGACCTGGCAGGGTGCAGCAGACCCGATTAATGATGGCAGAAACACAGGTGCAACAATACCGATGAAACAACCACTTTCAATCTAGTGTTGGCTGTTTGGTATTTTAGTGCACAAAAAGATACAAGATAATAGTCTGTATGTGGCGCTATTCACACAGGCAATGCAGAGCATCTGGCTAACAGCCTATTAGTAACGCAAATGCAGGCGGGCTGCCCAGTGCTGCAAAATGCATGCTGTGTGAACAGAGGCCACAGTTTACAGAGCCATCTTGGTCCAACTGCACCCTGCAAGATAAAGAGCATAAAAAACATATCAATGTATGTAAGGTATTGGTTAATATTGGGGCCACAATACATAAGCTGGCAACCCACGTCAAGGGTCCTTACTAGTGATGAGCGAACGTGCTCGCCACTACTCGTTACTCGCCCGAGTATCGCTATGCTTAGCATTTCTGGGATTCTTCGGCAGTAACTGCAGTCTCCACCCAGCAGTTTTGGTGGACTTTAGAGACCCAATCACGGTGCAGGGATTGTCTGCCAGGCCATGAAATGCCGCAGCCATCTTTGTTGTGGTCGTGCAGTGATTGGCTGGGCCATACAGCATCATCCCGAGTATAAGAGACCAGGCGCCGACCTGCTCGCCGCGTTCTGTTCCTGTTTCAGCGAGAGTAAGGAGAGCTGCTGCCGAGATAGGGTCTGAATCGTGGTTTTAGAGTTAGTGTAGGTCTGCAACTCTTACATCCACAACTCCTGAGAAACCAATCTAATCAGTTTTTATGAAGAGGTAAGCTATAGGCTGGACCACGGTGAGTCATTGGACGTGGTATATCTCGATTTTTCCAAAGCATTTGATACCGTGCCGCACAAGAGGTTGGTACACAAAATGAGAATGCTTGGTCTGGGGGAAAATGTGTGTAAATGGGTTAGTAACTGGCTTAGTGATAGAAAGCAGAGGGTGGTTATAAATGGTATAGTCTCTAACTGGGTCGCTGTGACCAGTGGGGTACCGCAGGGGTCGGTATTGGGACCTGTTCTCTTCAACATATTCATTAATGATCTGGTAGAAGGTTTACACAGTAAAATATTGATATTTGCAGATGATACAAAACTATGTAAAGCAGTTAATACAAGAGAAGATAGTATTCTGCTACAGATGGATCTGGATAAGTTGGAAACTTGGGCTGAAAGGTGGCAGATGAGGTTTAACAATGATAAATGTAAGGTTATACACATGGGAAGAAAGAATAAATATCACCATTACACACTGAACAGGAAACCACTGGGTAAATCTGACATGGAGAAGGACTTGGGGATCCTAGTTAATGATAAACTTACCTGGAGCAGCCAGTGCCAGGCAGCAGCTGCCAAGGCAAACAGGATCATGGGGTGCATTAAAAGAGGTCTGGATACACATGATGAGAGCATTATACTGCCTCTGTACAAATCCCTAGTTAGACCGCACATGGAGTACTGTGTCCAGTTTTGGGCACCGGTGCTCAAGAAGGATATAATGGAACTAGAGAGAGTACACAGGAGGGCAACAAAATTAATAAAGAGGATGGGAGAACTACAATACCCAGATAGATTAGCGAAATTAGGATTATTTGGTCTAGAAAAAAGACGACTGAGGGGCGATCTAATAACCATGTATAAGTATATAAGGGGACAATACAAATATCTCGCTGAGGATCTGTTTATACCAAGGAAGGTGACGGGCACAAGGGGGCATTCCTTGCGTCTGGAGGAGAGAAGGTTTTTCCACCAAAATAGAAGAGGATTCTTTACTGTTAGGGCAGTGAGAATCTGGAATTGCTTGCCTGAGGAGGTGGTGATGGCGAACTCAGTTGAGGGGTTCAAGAGAGGCCTGGATGTCTTCCTGGAGCAGAACAATATTGTATCATACAATTATTAGGTTCTGTAGAAGGACGTAGATCTGGGGATTTATTATGATGGAATATAGGCTGAACTGGATGGACAAATGTCTTTTTTCGGCCTTACTAACTATGTAACTATGTAACTATGTAAACCAAGAGTCCTTTTTAGGGCTAATTCGTGGGTCCTGATATTGCAGCGCTAGGTAGGCAGGGAACGGCATATCCACATCAGTGCAAGGCTTGCTGGCACTGTATGTGCGTCCATTGCGCCCACTGCATCCTTCCCAAAGCTCAATAACTGCCTGCTGCTGCTGCTGCAGCTTATTTACTGTCTATAAACCAATTTTTATTTTTTTTTTCAAAAAAATCCCCCCCCCCCAAAAAAAAAAATACAGTCTGCTCTGTCAGACTGAGGCCTGTTGAAAAGTGATAGTTTGTCAGGCATATGTAGCATAGTTATGTGTGCTACCCTTGTGCACCTTTTTTTTTTTTTGGGTGTTTTAAATTCACAGAGAAAGGCCGCATATATCTCAGTGCTCCAAGTTTGGTCATTGGAGGCCGGTGTACTTATTTTATGGCTGTGTGATACTCAAATTCTATACAGCGCTATTTAGCCTGACAAAAAATTCAAAGGCCACAGATTTGCCAGTGTGGTATTTCTGTTACAGCCGTCATATACTGTATAGTGTTGAGCGATACCTTCCGATATCGGAAAGTATCGGTATCGGATTGGATCGGCCGATATCGGCAAAATATCGGATCTCGCCGATACCCATACCCGATACCAATGCAAGTCAATGGGAAGAAAATATCGGAATTAAAATAAACCCTCTCTTTCTTTGTAGGTTCATTCTACATAAAGGAAAACAACTAAGAATAATGTAGGATGTATTGGGGGAGGTGGCGGAGACATTGAAGGCATAGAGGTTTAGCCCAATCAAATAGAATAGCAGGAAATTATTTTAATTTTTTTTAAGACGTTCGGATTTACCAAGATATTGACTATGTTAAGATTTTTTTATTTTGTCAGATATTGATGTTTCACTACTTCCACGCCCTTCACCTTTTTTTTTACTTCTCCCACACTTTCTTCTTCATCTTCCTCAGCAGCAGCATCTTTGACATCAACTTCTTCTTCACCTTATTCATCTTCTTCATCTTTTTCCATTTTTTTTTTTGTTACATTCTTCATATTCTTTTTATTCAACTATTATTATTTTTCATATTCTACTTCTTCATCATATTCTTATCTGTGACAGGCATTCCTGTAGGTGTTATCTATGAAAGTTTGAAGATTACACCTTCCGTTCTGCCTGTCACAAAAGAGTTACAACAGGATTTGTCCGCGTTCAGTTTGGCCTGCAGCAGCAGGCTTTATCCAGGGGCACCACGAGGAGGAACGGACTCACCCCCATACACTGCTTAGTCTTCTTCTGCTTATAATTTAGATAATATCTTTTGATCTGATGTTTAGTGTTATGCTTAATGTTCTTCTGCTCTTTGTTCTGCAGCCTCTTGTTCTTCTGCTTCTCGGTCTTCCATGTCGTCGTCTCCAGGGTCGTCGACTCCGGGGTCGTCGTCGTCGTTGTCATCGGGGTGGTCTTCAGGGTCATCGTGTCCAGGGTCGTCGTCATCTCAGTGGTTGTCGTCTCTGGTGTCGTCGTCATCTTAGGGGTGGTCTTCCGGTTCGTCATCTTTAGGGTCTTGAACTTGGAAATGTAGCAGAAGGTACAAGAAGGCTGAGAAAATGCTGAGAACCAGCTGATGGAACTGGAACTCGGATGGCTACCCGAAGGTCCAAGAGCCAATGGAACAACCGAGGACCAGCTGACGTCACTGGAACCCGGTTAGTAAGTAGGAGGTACCCGTGCCAGAAAGCACACCTGACATTGGTGGAACTTGGATACCCAGAAGGAGGCACCTAAGCCAAAGGCTCTGCCCGGAACCAGCTGACGGTACTGGAACCAGGATGGGGAGCAGAAGGTACAAGAGCAAAAGACACTGCTGAGAACCAGCTGACGGTACTGGAACCCGGATGGGTAGCCGAAGGTCCAAGAGCCAATGGAACAACCGAGGGCCAGCTGACGTTACTGGAACCCGGTTACTAAGCAGGAGGTACCCGTGCCTGAAAGCACTACCAAGGACCACCTGATGTTGGTGGAACTCGGATACCCAGAAGGAGGCACCTAAGCCAAAGGCTCTGCCCGGAACCAGCTGACGGTACTGGAACCAGGATGGGGAGCAGAAGGTACAAGAGCAAAAGACACTGCCGAGAACCAGCTGACGGTACTGGAACCCAGATGGGTAGCCGAAGGTCCAAGAGCCAATGGAACTACCGAGGACCAGCTGACGTTACTGGAACCCGGTTACTAAGCAGGAGGTACCCGTGCCTGAAAGCACTACCAAGGACCACCTGACGTTGGTGGAACTCGGATACCCAGAAGGAGGCACCTAAGCCAAAGGCTCTACCCGGAACCAGCTGACGGTGCTGGAACCAGGATGGGGACCTATTCAAGCTTGTCTTCCTGGAGCCCCAACTAGCGGTGTTGTAGCAAAGGGTCAGCAGGGGGAGCAGAGTGTAGGCCGAAGCCTGCACTGGAGGCAGTTTTAGGTCTGTTGTGTCTGCGTGGCGTTTGCAGGACACGATGCCGGCTACACAGCAGGGGAACAGCTGGCGTTGCTGAACCCCACTGACACATTGGCGGGTGTTTTTCTCTGTGCAGCCAGCACTTCCGGGCACCAACTGGCGGTGTTAGAGCCCAGGGTCAGCAGGAGGAGCAGAGGAGCAGAGTGTAGGCCGAAGCCTGCACTGGCGGCAGCTTTGTGTCTGCGTGGCGTTTGCAGGACACGTTGCTGGCTACACAGCAGGGGAACAGCTGGCATTGCTGAACCCCACTGACACAGTGGCGAATGTTTTCTCTGTGCAGCCAGCACTTCCGGGCACCAACTGGCGGTGTTAGAGCCCAGGGACAGCAGGAGGAGCCTAGTGTAGGCTGAAGCCTAATTGAACCCATTTTAAAGGTAACCTTTAATCCCCCCTCAGGTGTTACAAACTAGAAGAGCCACCTTGTGCAGCAGTAATGCTGCACAAGTAAAAGGTTGCTCTTTTAATTTTGTTCCTTGCACACACTGAATGAAACACGTATAAAATTTAGCCCCTTATACAGTCAAACTGTCTTGGAGGCGGGACTTTCCTTCTTAATGAGACGCAGCACAGCTGTCAAAAATACCACCTTGGTGCTGGGCGCAGCCTCCTGAGTGTGGTGTTTTGCTGTACAGGAGTCTGCGCTGTTGTGTTATCCCTTAGTCCTGAGCTGTTAGCGCTGCCCGTCTTCTGACATCATTTGATGTCAGCCGGTGCTGTTTGCAATGCCCATAAATCCCAGCCCCGCAGTGTCTTTTCATTAATTCACACTGCGGGGCTGGGATTCATGGCCTTGCGCAGTAAATATTTTCGCCTCTCACTCATGTCCTTACACCTGCTTCAGACTGTGCGGCGTCAGCTGATCCCTTATCGCATGCCACGGCCATGAAGCCGCACAGTCTGAAGAAGGCGGAAGGAAATGAGTGACAGGCGAAGATATGCACTGCTCATGCCCATCAATCACACCCTCGCAGTCAAAATAAATAAGACACCGAGGGGCGTTGTGTCGGGCAGGGCGGCCGCACAGGCGCAACCAGCCTGCCAACCTATGATGTCAGAAGATGGGCAGCGCTACCAAGGGGGTTGCTGCGTGTCATTACAAAGGAAAGTCACACTTCAGGGACGGTTTAATGGTATTAGGGGACACATTTTATACGTGTTGAGCTCGACGTGTGCAAGGAGAATAACTTAATGAGCCAACTTGTACAAATGCAGCATTACTGCTGTACAAGGTGGCTGTTATACATACAAACGCCTGGGGGGAGACAGGTTCCCTTCAATTTCAGTTGTTGTGTCTGCGTGGCGTTTGCAGGACACGATGCCGGCTACACAGCAGGGGAACAGCTGGTGTTACTGAACCCCACTGACACATTGGCTTGGTGTTTTTCTCTGTGCAGCCAGCACTTCCGGGCACCAACTGGCGGTGTTAGAGCCCAGGGACAGCAGGAGGAGTAGAGGGAGCAGAGTGTAGGCCGAAGCCTGCACTGGAGCCAGTTTTAGGTCTGTTGTGTCTGCGTGGCATTTGCAGGACACGATGCCGGCTACAAAGCAGGGGAACAGCTGGCGTTGCTGAACCCCACTGACACTTTGGCGGGTGTTTTTCTCTGTGCAGCCAGCACTTCCGGGCACCAACTGGCGGTGTTAGAGCCCAGGGACAGCAGGAGGAGCAGAGTGTAGGCCGAAGCCTGCACTGAAGCAAGTTGAAAGGGAAGCTTTAAACCCCCCCCCCAGGCGTTTGTTGCTGAAAGAGCCATCTTGTACAGCACTAATGCTGCAAAAGGAAAAGTTGGCTCTTTTAATTATGCTCCTTGCAAACGCTGAACTAGACACTTATGTAATCTGTCCCCTCACACCGTAAAACCGTCCCAGAGGTGGGACTTTCCTTTGTAATGTGACGCAGCACAGCCGTCATTCCCACCCCCTTGGCGCCATGCGCGGCCTCCTCAGCGTTGTTTGATTCTGTCCCGGAGCCTGCGCTGTTATGATATCCCTTGGCCAGGTGTCATGATCTCAATGGCAAGAGATCATAGCATAAGCATATATAGGAACTAGCTCTTGGAAGATGGGAACTGAGCTGACCATGAACTAAACCTAACGCACAACTAGCAGTGGCCGGGTAGCATGCCTACGTTGATTCTAGATGCCCAGCACCAGCCGGAGGACTAAATAATGCTAGCAGAGGAAAATATAAGTCCTAGCTCACCTCTAGAGAAATACCCCGAAAGGAGACAGAGGCCCCCCACATGTATTGGCGGTGAATAAAGATGAAATAACAAACGTAGTATGAAAATAGGTTTAGCAAATTTGAGGTCCACTTACTACATAGCAGAAGACAGAAAGGACACTTTCATGGTCAGCTGAAAACCCTATCAAAAAAACATCCAGAAATTACTTTAAAACTCTGGCATTAACTCATAACACCAGAGTGGCAATTACTGTTCGCAAGAGCTTTCCAGACACAGTAACGAAACTACAGCTGTGAACTGGAACAAAAATGCAAAAACAAACATGGACAAGAGTCCAACTTATCTAGTAGTTGTCTAGGAGCAGGAACAAGCACAGAGAGGCTTCTGATAACATTGTTGACCGGCAAGCAACTAACAGAGCAGCAAGGTTATATAGCGACTCCCACATCTTGATGGGAACAGGTGAACAGAGAAGATGAAAACACCAGTTCAATTCCACCAGTAGCCACCGGGGGAGCCCAGAATCCAAATTCACAACAGTACCCCCCCCTCAAGGAGGGGGCACCGAACCCTCACCAGAACCAACAGGGCGATCAGGATGGGCCCTATGAAAGGCACGAACCAGATCAGAGGCATGAACATCAGATGCATTCACCCAAGAATTATCCTCCTGGCCGTATCCCTTCCACTTGACCAGATACTGGAGTCTCCGTCTGGAAACACGAGAGTCTAAGATTTTCTCCACAACGTACTCCAACTCACCCTCAACCAACACCGGAGCAGGAGGCTCAACGGAAGGCACAACCGGTACCTCATACCTGCGCAATAATGACCGATGAAAAACGTTATGAATAGAAAAGGATGCAGGGAGGTCCAAACGGAAGGAAACAGGGTTAAGAATCTCCAATATCTTATACGGGCCGATGAACCGAGGCTTAAACTTAGGAGAAGAGACCCTCATAGGGACAAAACGAGAAGACAACCACACCAAATCCCCAACACAAAGCCGAGGACCAACACGACGGTGGCGGTTGGCAAAAAGCTGAGTCTTCTCCTGGGACAACCTCAAATTGTCCACCACCTGCCCCCAGATCTGATGCAATCTCTCCACCACAGCATCCACTCCAGGACAATCCGAAGATTCCACCTGACCAGAGGAAAATCGAGGATGAAACCCCGAATTACAGAAAAACGGGGACACCAAAGTGGCAGAGCTGGCCCGATTATTGAGAGCGAACTCCGCCAATGGCAAAAAAGCAACCCAATCATCCTGGTCAGCAGACACAAAACACCTCAGATATGTCTCCAGGGTCTGATTAGTCCGCTCGGTCTGGCCATTCGTCTGAGGATGGAAAGCGGACGAAAAAGATAAATCTATGCCCATCCTAGCACAGAATGCCCGCCAAAATCTAGACACGAATTGGGTCCCTCTGTCAGAAATGATATTCTCAGGAATACCATGCAAACGAACAACATTTTGAAAAAACAGAGGAACCAACTCGGAAGAAGAAGGCAACTTGGGCAGAGGAACCAAATGGACCATCTTAGAGAAACGGTCACACACCACCCAGATGACAGACATCTTCTGAGAAACAGGCAGATCTGAAATAAAATCCATCGAGATGTGCGTCCAAGGCCTCTTAGGAATAGGCAAGGGCAACAATAATCCACTAGCCCGAGAGCAACAAGGCTTGGCCCGAGCACAAACGTCACAAGACTGCACAAAGCCTCGCACATCTCGTGACAGGGAAGGCCACCAGAAGGACCTTGCCACCAAATCCCTGGTACCAAAAATGCCAGGATGACCTGCCAACGCAGAAGAATGAACCTCAGAGATGACTCTACTGGTCCAATCATCAGGAACAAACAGTTTATCAGGTGGGCAACGATCCGGTCTATCCGCCTGAAACTCCTGCAAGGCCCGCCGCAGGTCTGGAGAAACGGCTGACAATACCACTCCATCCTTAAGGATACCTGTGGGCTCAGAGTTACCAGGCGAGTCAGGCTCAAAACTCCTAGAAAGGGCATCCGCCTTAACATTCTTAGAACCCGGTAGGTATGACACCACAAAATTAAACCGAGAGAAAAATAATGACCAGCGCGCCTGTCTAGGATTCAGGCGCCTGGCGGTCTCAAGATAAATCAAGTTTTTGTGGTCAGTCAATACCACCACCTGATGTCTGGCCCCCTCAAGCCAATGGCGCCACTCCTCAAAAGCCCACTTCATGGCCAAAAGCTCCCGATTCCCAACATCATAATTCCGCTCAGCGGGCGAAAATTTACGGGAAAAGAAGGCACAAGGCCTCATCACGGAGCAGTCAGAACTTTTCTGCGACAACACTGCCCCAGCTCCGATCTCAGAAGCGTCGACCTCAACCTGAAAAGGTAGAGCAACATCAGGCTGACGCAACACAGGGGCAGAGGAAAAACGGCGCTTAAGCTCCCGAAAGGCCTCCACAGCGTCAGGGGACCAATCAGCAACATCAGCACCCTTCTTAGTCAAATCGGTCAATGGCTTAGCAATATCCGAAAAACCAGCAATAAATCGACGATAAAAGTTAGCAAAGCCCAAAAATTTCTGAAGACTCTTAAGAGAAGAGGGCTGCGTCCAATCACAAATAGCTTGAACCTTGACAGGATCCATTTCAATGGAAGAGGGAGAAAAAATATATCCCAAAAAGGAAATCCTCTGTACCCCAAAAACACACTTAGAACCCTTCACACACAAAGAATTAGACCGCAAAACCTGGAAAACCCTCCTGACTTGCTGGACATGAGAGTCCCAGTCCTCCGAAAAAATCAGAATATCATCCAGATACACAATCATAAATTTATCCAAATACTCGCGAAAAATATCATGCATAAAGGACTGGAAAACTGACGGAGCATTTGAAAGACCAAAAGGCATCACTAAATACTCAAAGTGGCCCTCGGGCGTATTAAATGCGGTTTTCCACTCATCCCCCTGCCTGATTCGCACCAAATTATACGCCCCACGAAGGTCAATCTTAGAGAACCACTTGGCCCCCTTTATGCGAGCAAATAAATCAGTCAGCAACGGCAATGGGTATTGATATTTTACAGTGATTTTATTCAAAAGCCGATAATCGATACATGGTCTCAAAGAGCCGTCTTTTTTTGACACAAAGAAAAAACCGGCTCCTAAGGGAGATGACGATGGACGAATATGTCCCTTTTCCAAGGACTCCTTTATATATTCTCGCATAGCAGCATGTTCAGGCACAGACAGATTAAATAAACGACCCTTTGGGTATTTACTACCCGGGATTAAATCTATGGCACAATCGCACTCTCGGTGCGGAGGTAATGAACCAAGCTTGGATTCTTCAAAGACGTCACGATAGTCAGACAGGAACTCAGGAATTTCAGAGGGAATAGATGATGAAATGGAAACCACAGGTACATCCCCATGAGCCCCCTTACATCCCCAGCTCAACACAGACATAGCTCTCCAGTCGAGGACTGGGTTGTGAGATTGCAGCCAAGGCAATCCTAGCACCAAATCATCATGTAGATTATACAGCACCAGAAAGCGAATAATCTCCTGGTGATCCGGATTAATACGCATAGTTACTTGTGTCCAGTATTGTGGTTTATTATTAGCCAATGGGGTGGAGTCAATCCCCTTCAGAGGAATAAGAGTCTCCAAAGGCTCTAAATCATACCCACAGCGTTTGGCAAAGGACCAATCCATAAGACTCAAAGCGGCGCCAGAGTCGACATAGGCGTCCGTGGTAATAGATGACAAAGAGCAAATCAGGGTCACAGATAGAATAAACTTAGACGGTAAGGTGCAAATGGAAACAGATTTACCAAGCTTTTTAGTGCGTTTAGAGCATGCTGATATAACATGAGTAGAATCACCACAATAGAAACACAACCCATTTTTCCGTCTAAAATTCTGCCGCTCGCTTCGGGACAGAATTCTATCACACTGCATACTCTCTGGCGACTTCTCAGTGGACACCGCCAGATGGTGCACTGGTTTGCGCTCCCGCAAACGCCTATCGATCTGAATAGCCATTGTCATGGACTCATTCAGACCCGCAGGCACAGGGAACCCCACCATAACATCCTTAATGGCATCAGAGAGACCCTCTCTGAAAGTCGCCGCCAGGGCGCACTCATTCCACTGAGTAAGCACAGACCATTTACGGAATCTTTGACAGTAAATTTCCGCTTCATCTTGCCCCTGAGATAGGGACATCAAAGTTTTTTCTGCCTGAAGCTCCAAATGAGGTTCGTCATAAAGCAACCCCAAGGCCAGAAAAAACGCATCCACATTGAGCAACGCAGGATCCCCTGGTGTCAATGAAAAAGCCCAGTCTTGAGGGTCGCCCCGGAGCAAGGAAATCACAATCCTGACCTGCTGTGCAGGGTCTCCAGCAGAGCGAAATTTCAGGGACAAAAATAATTTGCAATTATTTCGAAAATTCTGAAACCCAGATCTATTCCCCGAGAAAAATTCCGGCAAAGGAATTCTCGGCTCAGATACAGGTGCATGAAAAACAAAGTCTTGCAAATTTTGTACCTTCGTGGCGAGATTATTCAAACCTGCAGTTACACTCTGAAGATCCATTACAAACAGGTGGACACAGAGCCATTCAAAGATTAGGAAAAAAAAAAAAAAAAATTCTCAGCAGACTTCTTATTTCTCTCCTTTCTCAGCCAAGGAATTTAACCCTTTAGTGGGCCGGTCAAACTGTCATGATCTCAATGGCAAGAGATCATAGCATAAGCATATATAGGAACTAGCTCTTGGAAGATGGGAACTGAGCTGACCATGAACTAAACCTAACGCACAACTAGCAGTGGCCGGGTAGCATGCCTACGTTGATTCTAGATGCCCAGCACCAGCCGGAGGACTAAATAATGCTAGCAGAGGAAAATATAAGTCCTAGCTCACCTCTAGAGAAATACCCCGAAAGGAGACAGAGGCCCCCCACATGTATTGGCGGTGAATAAAGATGAAATAACAAACGTAGTATGAAAATAGGTTTAGCAAATTTGAGGTCCACTTACTACATAGCAGAAGACAGAAAGGACACTTTCATGGTCAGCTGAAAACCCTATCAAAAAACCATCCAGAAATTACTTTAAAACTCTGGCATTAACTCATAACACCAGAGTGGCAATTACTGTTCGCAAGAGCTTTCCAGACACAGTAACGAAACTACAGCTGTGAACTGGAACAAAAATGCAAAAACAAACATGGACAAGAGTCCAACTTATCTAGTAGTTGTCTAGGAGCAGGAACAAGCACAGAGAGGCTTCTGATAACATTGTTGACCGGCAAGCAACTAACAGAGCAGCAAGGTTATATAGCGACTCCCACATCTTGATGGGAACAGGTGAACAGAGAAGATGAAAACACCAGTTCAATTCCACCAGTAGCCACCGGGGGAGCCCAGAATCCAAATTCACAACAGCCAGGCGCACTTAGCGCTGCCCGTCTTCTGACATCATTTGGTGTCAGGCTGGCTGCACCTGTGCGGCCGCGCTGCCCGAGATCCCGCCTCACAGTGTCGTCTAATGTAATCCTACTGCGGGCCTGGGATCCATGGGCATGCGCAGTGCATATCCTCGCCTCTCACTCCCCTCGCTCCGGCTTCTTCAGACTGTGCGGCGGCACGGCCGTGGCATCCTATTAGGGATCAGCTGACGGCGCACAGTCTGAAGAAGGCGGAGGGAGATGAGTGAGAGCCTGAGGTGAAGATATGCACTGCGCATGCCCATGGATCCCAGGACCGCAGTGTGATTAAATCAGAAGACACTGCGAGGCGGGATTTCGGGCAGAGCGGCCGCACAGGCGCAGCCATCCTGACACCAAATGATGTCAGAAGACGGGCAGCGCTAAGTGTGCCTGGCCAAGGGATAACATAACAGCTCAGGCTCCGGGACAGAATCAAACAACGCTGAGGAGGCCACGCACGGCTCCAAGGGGGTAGGAATGACGGCTGTGCTGCGTCACATTACAAAGGAAAGTCCCACCTCCGGGACGGTTTAACGGTGTGAGGAGACACATTTCATAAGTGTTAGGTTCACTTTGGAAACTTATTTGAGATGCTTTGTGTCTGCAGATCAGGATGATTGGGTGGCTTTCTTGCCATTGGCCGAGTTCACCCTTAATAATCGGGCTAGTTCGGCTACCTTGGTTTCGCCCTTCTTTTGTAATTTTGGTTTTCATCCTCCTTTTTCTTCGGGCCAAGTTGAACCTTCTGATTGTCCTGGTGTGGATTCTGTGGTTGACAGGTTGCAGCAGATTTGGGCTCATGTGGTGGACAATTTGGTGTTGTCTCAGGAGGAGGCTCAGCGTTTTGCTAACCGTCGTCGGTGTGTTGGTTCCCGGCTTCGGGTTGGGGATTTGGTCTGGTTGTCTTCCCGTCATGTTCCTATGAAGGTTTCTTCCCCTAAATTTAAGCCTCGGTTTATTGCAACTTATAGAATTGAGATTATCAATCCGGTGTCTTTTCGTTTGGCCCTTCCGGCCTCTTTTGCCATCCATAATGTTTTCCATAGATCTTTATTGTGGAAATATGTGGTGCCCGTTGTTCCCTCTGTTGATCCTCCTGCTCCTGTGTTGGTTGATGGGGAGTTGGAGTATGTCGTTGAGAAGATTTTGGATTCTCGCTTTTCAAGGCGGAGACTTCAGTACCTTGTCAAATGGAAGGGTTATGGCCAGGAGGATAATTCTTGGGTTTTTGCCTCTGATGTCCATGTTGCTGATTTGGTCCGTGCCTTTCATCTGGCTCGTCCTGATCGGCCTGGGGGCTCTGGTGAGGGTTCGGTGACCCCTCTTCAAGGGGGGGTACTGTTGTGAATTCTGCTCTTGGGCTCCCTCCGGTGGTTGTTGGTGGTAGTGCAGTTGTCTTGGGGTTGTAATCCGGGCAGGTGTTTCTGCTCATTGCAGCTCTATTAGGTATTTAGGTGTGCAGGCTCCATGAGTCAGTGCCAGTTGTCCATTGTACTTGGAGGGATTACATCTCTCTCTGGCTCCTCGTGCCATGCTGCCAATTCAGATAAGATAAGTGTCTGTTTTTTGTCTCTGTGCACACATGCAGCGTGCTTTGCAATTCAGTGCAATATATTGTGTTTTTTGTCCAGCTTAGACTTGTTTGGATTTTTCAGTCTGCTGGATTCTGAGGAGATGCAGATATACTTTCTATGTCTTTAGTTAGATGTGGAATATTTGTATTTTCTGCTGTGGATATTTTTAGGATTTTAATACTGACAGCTTAGAATTCTGTCCTATCCTTTGCTATTTAGCTAGAAGTGCCTCTTTTGCTAAATCCTGTTTTTCTGCCTGCGTGTGTCTTCCTCTTATACTCACAGTCAATATTTGTGGGGGGCTGTCTATCCCTTGGGGGTCTGCTCTGAGGCAAGATAGAATTCCCATTTCTATCTATAGGGGTATTTAGTTCTCCGGCTGTGTCGAGGTGTCTAGGACAAGTTAGGTATATCCCACGGCTACTTCTAGTTGCGGTGTTAGTTTAGGGTTTGCGGTCAGTACAGGTCCCACCTCTCCTGAGAAAGTCTTTCATTTGGCTCCAAGGTTACCAGATCATAACAGCCTAGGTCTTCAGTGTGTTTTTGTAACTCCACCGCGTGCCTGGTCCGCACATGTTTCCACATATTTGAGGTATTGAGGTTGCTGACATTTCTCCCTCTTTTGATTTTATGATGACACACCTTGCATTTGACAAACCAAATGTCATCTGCAACTGTGTCAAAAAAGGACCAGGCACTGCAAGTCTTGGGAGTGCCCTTTTTGGCTTTTGGAAGAGGCATGCTCCTAACGGGTGATGAAGTGGAGGCTACAGGCTCCGCAGTCTTCCCCCTCCCTCTCTCTCTTTGGCCCGTTCGGGGAATCTCTTCCTCAGAGCTGCTCCCACCACCTTCCACTTCTCCTCCTTGGTAGTTTCAGCAGCACAGCACGCACCAGAAAGTTGCACCTGAGTGTCATCATCAGATGCGTACTGCGGTGTGGTGACTGGAGGCACTGGTCCACCCGCCTCTTCAAAGTCAGAGAGACAAAGCTGTTGCGCATCACTGCACACTGCCTCTTCTTCCATTTCTCCAATGCTGCTTGGCTGGCCCCCTGTTTCCAAGCCAAGAGATTCAGAGAACAGAAGTAGAGACGGCTCCTGTTCTGGGCTCTCTGACTGCCTGGGCAATTTGGCAGGTGGTGAAGAGACAGATGGGTGCTCTCCAGTGCTCTGTGCCTGAGAGGATGTGGCACTAATTGAAGTCGATGCCTTAGCTGCCATCCATCCGACAACGGCTTCAATTTGGTCTTCACACAGCAGCGGTGTACGGCGCTCTCCAACAAAGCTGCGCATGAAGGACTGTTCCCTGCTGAAACTGGGTGATGATGAGTCACCGGTGCCCGCAGCAGGCACAGAATCCCCACGTCCTCTCCCTGCTCCGCGCCCACGCCCCTTACTCCCTGCCCTCTTCATCTTGGTTGACTTATAAAGATAAGCAGAAAAGTACTAAGGGCTTAGTGTGCTTATTCCTGAACAGCTCCTAACAGGTATAAGAAACACTAATTTTCTAAAGTGTGGACTAGACTTTAATATGAGCTAATGTGGCCTACACAACTGTAAAGTGGTGTGTTTGGTGAACTTTATTTATTTATTTATTTTTTTTGGCAGAACCGACTACAGGGCGAGCTGCACTCACACGGAGACCGTGCAGACAGCCGTAAACGGCACTGCAAGGCCCAAAAAACCTCCTCTAGGTTATCCTATGTAGTGTTTTTCCACAATTTAGCTGGATACGGGTGGAAAGCCACTAATAGGAATTATTTGAAAAAATGTGCAGTAGGCTGCACTATTAGCAAAAAAGGACAATGGATTTTACGGTATGAGGCAGTGACACACCCTGAGCTGAATACAACCGGCTGTGGCTGCACACAGACTACAGGGCGAGCTGCACTCACACGGAGACCGTGCAGACAGCCGTAAACGGCGCTGCAAGGCCCAAAAAACCTCCTCTAGGTTATCTTATGTAGTGCTTTTCCACAATTTTGCTGGATACGAGTGGAAAGCCACTAATAGGAAATATTTGAAAAACATGTGCAGCAGGCTGCACTAATAGCAAAAAAGGACAATGGATAGAACAGTATGAGGCAGTGAAGCACTCTGACCTGAATACAACCGGCTGTGGCTGCACACAGACTACAGAGTGAGCTGCACTCACACACACACACACACACACACACACACAGACCTTGCAGACTGCTGTGAAAACAGCGCTGCAAGGCAAAAGCAAGGTGAACACACAGCAGTTGCTAAATTAGCCCGGGGAAAGCACAATGAGCAAATCGCTATCTCAACTGGCCCTCAGTCAGAACACAGCATCCTATGCCTAACTGAATTCACAGCAGAGTGAGCCCAAAATGGCGGCAGCGTTTTTTATAGTGCATCATGACATCATTTCAGCAGCCAATCACAGCCTTGCCAGTAGTTACATGCCCACCATGCTGAACAGGATGTGCCCACACTTGTAATCATTGCTCATTGGCTGAATTCGTGCAGTTTGAATTCTGGGAACTTCCGATTCCGGTATCCGATATGCGGTAAATATCGGAACTCGGTATCGGAATTCCGATACCGCAAATATCGGCCGATACCCGATACTTGTGGTATGGGAATTGTTGTGATTTTGCTTTTTGCTCCCTCTAGTGGTCATTAGTGATTTGACTCTGGAGCGTCTGTCTTTTCCTATTTCCTCACCTGGGCCGTTAGTTCAGGGGCGTTGCTATTTAAGCTCCGTGGACCTTCAGTTCAATGCCTGGCATCGTTGAAATCAGAGCTAATCTGTTGTGCTCTTGTCCTTTGATCCTGGTTCCTGTATTTCAAGCTAAGTCTGCTTCCTTGCTTTTTGCTTTGGTTTTGTTTTGTATTTTTGTCCAGCTTGTTCCAATCTGTATCCTGACCTTTGCTGGAAGCTCTAGGGGGCTGGTGTTCTCCCCCCGGACCGTTAGACGGTTCGGGGGTTCTTGAATCTCCAGCGTGGATTTTTATAGGGTTTTTGTTGACCAGATAAGTTATCTTGCTTTATTCTGCTATTAGTAAGCTGGCCTCTCTTTGCTGAACCTGGTTCATTTCTGTGTTTGTCATTTCCTCTTACCTCACCGTTATTATTTGTGGGGGGCTTGTATCTTGCTTTGGGGTCCCTTTCTCTGGAGGCAAGAAAGGTCTTTGTTTTCTTCTCCTAGGGGTAGTTAGATTCTCCGGCTGGCGCGAGTCATCTAGCGATCACTGTAGGCATGATCCCCGGCTACTTCTAGTGTTGGCGTTAGGAGTAGCTATTTGGTCAACCCAGTTACCACAGCCCTATGAGCTGGATTTTTGTATCTCGCAGACTTACACGTTCCTCTGAGACCCTGTCCACTGGGGTCATAACAGTATGCCAGGCCAGTATTAAATGTTTAATGCATTGCAGAAGTGGGATTATAAGAAAGAAAATTTTGAGTTTTTTTTTTTCCCTCTCTCATTTTTTTTTTTTTTTTTTTCTTTTCCCCTTTACCTCAGAGTGGCTTAAGCTTGCTGCAGACATGAATGTCCAGACCTTGATTACAAGTGTGGACCAGCTTGCCGCTCGTGTACAGGGTATACAAGATTATGTTACCAGAAATCCTAGGTCTGAACCCAAGATTCCGATTCCTGAACTGTTTTCAGGAGACCGATTTAAGTTTAGGAATTTCAGGAATAATTGTAAATTGTTTTTGTCCCTGAAACCTTGTTCGTCTGGAGACTCTGCTCAACAAGTAAAAATTGTTATTTCATTCTTACGGGGTGACCCTCAAGATTGGGCTTTTTCGTTGGCGCCAGGAGATCCGGCATTGGCCGATATTGATGCGTTTTTTCTGGCGCTCGGTTTACTTTATGAGGAACCCAATCTTGAGATTCAGGCAGAGAAAGCCTTGCTGGCTATGTCTCAGGGCCAGGACGAGGCTGAGGTGTATTGCCAAAAATTTCGGAAATGGTCCGTGCTGACACATTGGAACGAGTGTGCACTGGCCGCTAATTTTAGAAATGGCCTTTCTGAGGCCATTAAGAATGTTATGGTGGGTTTTCCCATTCCCACAAGTCTGAATGATACCATGTCCCTGGCTATTCAAATTGACCGGCGGTTGCGGGAGCGCAAAACCGCAAATTCCCTCATGTTGTTGTCTGAACAGACACCTGATGTGATGCAATGTGATAGAAAAACTGGAAATTCCCTCATGGTGTTGTCTGAACGGACACCTGATTTGATGCAATGTGATAGAATCCTGACTAGAAATGAGAGCAAAATTCATAGACGCCGGAATGGCTTGTGCTACTACTGTGGTGATTCTACACATGTTATCTCAGCATGCTCTAAACGTATATCTAAGGTTGTTAGTCCTGTCACCGTTGGTAATTTGCATCCTAAGTTTATTCTGTCTGTAACTTTGATTTGCTCATTGTCATCTTATCCTGTCATGGCGTTTGTAGATTCAGGTGCTGCCCTGAGTCTTATGGATCTCTCATTTGCTAAGCGCTGTGGTTTTATTCTTGAACCATTAGAAAATCCTATCCCTCTTAGGGGTATTGATGCTACGCCATTGGCAGAAAATAAGCCGCAGTATTGGACACAGGTTACCATGTGCATGACTCCTGAACACCGCGAGGTGATACGTTTTCTCGTTCTACATAAAATGCATGATTTGGTTGTTTTGGGGCTGCCATGGTTACAGACCCATAATCCAGTCCTTGACTGGAAGGCTATGTCAGTGTCTAGTTGGGGCTGTCTTGGTATTCATGAGGATTCCCTGCCTGTGTCTATTGCTTCTTCTACGCCTTCGGAAGTTCCGGAGTATTTGTCTGATTATCAGGATGTCTTTAGCGAGTCCAGGTCCAGTGCATTGCCTCCTCATAGGGAATGTGACTGTGCAATAGATTTGATTCCAGGCAGTAAGTTTCCTAAGGGAAGACTGTTTAATCTGTCGATACCTGAACATACCGCTATGCGTTCATATATCAAGGAGTCTCTGGAGAAAGGACACATCCGTCCGTCTTCTTCCCCTCTTGGTGCGGGATTCTTTTTTGTGGCTAAAAAGGACGGATCTTTGAGGCCCTGTATTGACTATCGGCTTTTAAATAAGATCACTGTCAAATTTCAGTATCCTTTGCCGCTGTTGTCTGACTTGTTTGCCCGGATTAAGGGTGCCAAGTGGTTTACCAAGATAGACCTTCGTGGTGCGTACAACCTTGTGCGCATTAAGCAAGGGGATGAATGGAAAACCGCATTCAATACGCCCGAAGGTCATTTTGAGTACTTGGTGATGCCTTTTGGGCTCTCTAATGCACCTTCAGTTTTTCAGTCCTTTATGCATGACATTTTCCGGAACTATCTGGATAAATTTTTGATCGTTTATCTGGATGATATTCTGGTTTTTTCTGATAATTGGGACTCGCATGTGGAGCAGGTCAGGATGGTCTTTAAAATTTTGCGTGAAAATTCTTTGTTTGTCAAGGGCTCAAAGTGTCTTTTTTGGTGTACAGAAGGTTCCCTTTTTGGGGTTCATTTTTTCCCCTTCTGCTGTGGAGATGGACCCAGTCAAGGTCCGAGCTATTCTTGATTGGACTCAGCCCTCGTCAGTTAAGAGTCTTCAGAAGTTCTTGGGTTTCGCTAACTTCCACCGTCGTTTTATCGCTAACTTTTCTAGCATTGTGAAACCTTTGACGGATATGACCAAGAAGGGCTCCGATGTGGTTAATTGGGCTCCTGCTGCCGTGGAGGCCTTCCAGGAGTTGAAACGTCGGTTTACTTCGGCGCCTGTTTTGTGCCAGCCTGATGTCTCGCTTCCCTTTCAAGTTGAGGTGGATGCTTCAGAGATTGGAGCAGGGGCCGTTTTGTCGCAGAGAGGCCCTGGTTGCTCTGTTATGAGACCTTGCGCCTTTTTCTCTAGGAAGTTTTCGCCTGCGGAGCGAAATTATGATGTGGGCAATCGGGAGTTGTTGGCCATGAAATGGGCATTTGAGGAGTGGCGTCATTGGCTCGAGGGTGCTAAGCATCGTGTGGTGGTCTTGACTGATCACAAAAATCTGATGTATCTCGAGTCTGCTAAACGCCTGAATCCCAGACAGGCCCGCTGGTCATTGTTTTTCTCCCGTTTTGACTTTGTTGTCTCGTATTTACCAGGTTCAAAGAATGTGAAGGCCGATGCTCTTTCCAGGAGCTTTGTGCCTGATGCTCCTGGAGTCGCTGAACCTGTTGGTATTCTTAAGGATGGTATTATCTTGTCAGCTATTTCTCCAGATCTGCGACGTGTGTTGCAGAGATTTCAGACTGATAGGCCTGATTCTTGTCCACCTGACAGACTGTTCGTGCCTGATAAGTGGACCAGCAGAGTCATTTCCGAGGTTCATTCCTCGGTGTTGGCAGGTCACCCAGGAATTTTTGGCACCAGAGATCTGGTGGCCAGATCCTTTTGGTGGCCTTCCTTGTCTAGGGATGTGCGGTCATTTGTACAGTCCTGTGGGACTTGTGCTCGAGCTAAGCCTTGCTGTTCTCGTGCCAGCGGGTTGCTCTTGCCCTTGCCTGTCCCTAAGAGACCTTGGACACATATCTCCATGGATTTCATTTCTGATCTTCCGGTGTCTCAAGGCATGTCTGTTATCTGGGTTATATGTGATCGCTTCTCCAAGATGGTCCATTTGGTTCCTTTGCCTAAGCTGCCTTCCTCTTCCGATCTGGTTCCTGTGTTTTTCCAGAACGTGGTTCGTTTGCACGGCATACCTGAGAATATTGTGTCAGACAGAGGTTCCCAGTTCGTTTCCAGATTCTGGCGATCCTTTTGTGGTAGGATGGGCATTGACTTGTCGTTTTCGTCTGCTTTCCATCCTCAGACTAATGGACAGACGGAGCGAACTAATCAGACTTTGGAGGCTTATTTGAGGTGTTTTGTCTCTGCTGATCTGGACGATTGGGTGACCTTCTTGCCGTTAGCTGAGTTTGCCCTTAATAATCGGGCTAGTTCTGCCACCTTGGTTTCGCCGTTTTTCTGCAACTCTGGTTTCCACCCTCGTTTTTCTTCGGGTCATGTGGAACCTTCTGACTGCCCTGGGGTGGATTCTGTGGTGGATAGGTTGCAGCGGATCTGGAATCTTGTGGTGGACAACTTGAAGTTGTCACAGGAAAGGGCTCAGCGCTTTGCCAACCGCCGCCGCGGTGTGGGTCCCCGACTACGTGTTGGGGATTTGGTGTGGCTTTCTTCCCGCTTTGTTCCTATGAAGGTTTCCTCTCCCAAATTTAAACCTCGTTTTATTGGTCCTTACAGGATATTGGAAATTCTTAATCCTGTATCCTTTCGCCTGGATCTTCCTGTGTCGTTTGCTATCCACAACGTGTTTCATAGGTCCTTGTTGCGGCGGTACGTTGTGCCTGTGGTTCCTTCTGCTGAGCCTCCTGCTCCGGTGTTGGTTGAGGGCGAGTTGGAGTACGTGGTGGAGAAGATCTTGGATTCTCGTCTCTCCAGGCGGAGGCTTCAGTACCTGGTCAAGTGGAAGGGCTATGGTCAGGAAGATAATTCCTGGGTGGTCGCCTCTGATGTTCATGCGGCCGATTTAGTTCGTGCCTTTCACGCCGCTCATCCTGATCGCCCTGGTGGTCGTGGTGAGGGTTCGGTGACCCCTCACTAAGGGGGGGGTACTGTTGTGATTTTGCTTTTTGCTCCCTCTAGTGGTCATTAGTGATTTGACTCTGGAGCGTCTGTCTTTTCCTATTTCCTCACCTGGGCCGTTAGTTCAGGGGCGTTGCTATTTAAGCTCCGTGGACCTTCAGTTCAATGCCTGGCATCGTTGAAATCAGAGCTAATCTGTTGTGCTTTTGTCCTTTGATCCTGGTTCCTGTATTTCAAGCTAAGTCTGCTTCCTTGCTTTTTGCTTTGGTTTTGTTTTGTATTTTTGTCCAGCTTGTTCCAATCTGTATCCTGACCTTTGCTGGAAGCTCTAGGGGGCTGGTGTTCTCCCCCCGGACCGTTAGACGGTTCGGGGGTTCTTGAATCTCCAGCGTGGATTTTTATAGGGTTTTTGTTGACCAGATAAGTTATCTTGCTTTATTCTGCTATTAGTAAGCTGGCCTCTCTTTGCTGAACCTGGTTCATTTCTGTGTTTGTCATTTCCTCTTACCTCACCGTTATTATTTGTGGGGGGCTTGTATCTTGCTTTGGGGTCCCTTTCTCTGGAGGCAAGAAAGGTCTTTGTTTTCTTCTCCTAGGGGTAGTTAGATTCTCCGGCTGGCGCGAGTCATCTAGCGATCACCGTAGGCATGATCCCCGGCTACTTCTAGTGTTGGCGTTAGGAGTAGCTATTTGGTCAACCCAGTTACCACAGCCCTATGAGCTGGATTTTTGTATCTCGCAGACTTACACGTTCCTCTGAGACCCTGTCCACTGGGGTCATAACAGGGAATGCTCAACACTAGTCATATATCTCTGTGCTCCAAGTTAGGTCATTGGAGGCCGGTGTACTTATTTTGTGGCTGTGTGATACTCAAATTCTATACCACGCTATTTAGCTTCCAAAATAAAAAAAAGACACATACTTGGCAGTGTGTTATCGCTGTCAGACTTCTGATGTATGTATGGCCTACAAAATGTGGAAATTCAGGCCTACATTCAGCTGTATTTGATGTCTGTTACCCAAGTTCGGTACACTATTTTAGTTTACAAAATGAACAAATACAGGCCACATATCGAACAGTGTGGTATCTCGTAAAAAAAATACTTCTCTTTCAAGTTGTTATGGGTGCTTCATGACACTGTTAAATTCTCCAACTCCAACTACTGCCATCATCATTGTAACGCCCACAGGGTGTGACAAGGTATAGTGGACTCACTAGACCACTGATGGTGCAGTGGCGGCTGTATACCCGATACTCAAAAGACAGGAGAGTGGATCTCCTAAACCAAAAGATATTTATTAACAAGGGAAAAGGTGTCAGAGGGAAGAACCTCTGGATCACGACACTGTACCACGTGGTGGAGCACCGGGCAAGGTGTACCCCTATACAGAGATTCCCCCGTCACAACACCAGGTGGCCTGAATGCCTCGAAGCCAGGACCAGAGGACGACCCGTATTGACAAACTAGCAATACTGTAGAATACTTGGACTTGCTGGTGGAGAGAATCACAGAACCTCCATGAAATCCAGAAAGGTTAATCCCACTGGTAGCAAGGTCTGGAGGGTTCCGTGAGAAGAGGCAAGACAACTTGGAGTGGGAACTGAAGAGACCAGAGGAGTCCAGGATGGGAAACGCCAGAAGAGGACTCTGTGAAAATAGACATGAAAGTAAAGTGCAGAACACAGCAGAGCGTGGCCTGAAGCAGAGGCAACAATCCAGAGAATGAACACGTTGCCCACGCAGCTCCCTTAAGGGGAGGATGCTTTTTATGCACAGAGCATCATAGCACAGACAGCCCTAATACCAAACAGGTGCCCTGCTGTTTCAAGTATGTGCAGGAAGCGGGGCGTGGCTCCTAAGAGCATTTCCAGTAGACCTGCCAAGAGGATGCAGGTGGAGCGCCCCCAGATGCAGGGCCGCAGGGTACTCGGTACCGGGCCTCTCTGTCTCGGTCCTGGGGTTGTCACGGTGGCTAGACCCGGTCCGTGACCCTGCTAAGGGGCGTCCAATGAAAGGTGTGATGGTGGTGCATGGTGCAAGGCGCGATGAATAATGAGGACACAGGGTTGCAGTCTCTTTACCGAAGGCTTCAGGATCCGCAATCCAGAGTACTGCTAACAGGGCTGGCTGAGACCGGCCGGTCCAAAGGCACATCCAGAGGTTCCTTTGCAGGTGGAAATCAGTGCCTACCTTCTAGTGCCTGTGTGTTGTAGTACCTCCCTGCTGAGCTCCACGGGATAGTCCTCACAACTGTTGTGTCTGTTTCTGATGTTCTTCTCTCACAACTCGTATCTGTTCTGATGTTCTTTCTCCGTCCCCCAGATGATATGGATGGGACGCACCGGTATGACGGGTAGGCCTGGAGTTCTTCTGGGACCCTAGCGTCGCCCCTCTCCTACAATTGCAACCTATGTCTGCTTAGGTGATTTAGGTGAGACAGCCAACCTAAAATTAACTGTCCTGCCGCTGTTTGAAGTATTGCTTGAAGCCCAATACTTCCTCGGCGTTCCGGCCACCGGCTACGAGCCTCAGTAGGATGTTGCTTCGATCTTACGGCACAGCTCCTACTGGCTTTATCTCCTTTTTGCTGCGATCTAGTTTCCCACTTCTCCACAATAAACCTCGCTTCGTTTCCTTTCTTAGGATGCCGCCGCAATGGGTGCAGGCGCGGCTCCGTAACGTTCTGTTCTGTTCGCTAAGCCACTCTCAGGATCCCACCCCTGACAGAACCCCCCCTGAATCTTCCCCTGCAACACCCTCTGCCACAGGATGTTGCTTGGATCCAACCAAGCCTCCTGAAGAAGCAGTTTGAAAACGTGTCGGGGCAGAGGGACGCCGAGGATCATCCCCATGTGGCCAATATATAGGTATGCCTTATAATATTTATACTATGTATGCTTTTTAATGTGGGGAATATCTTTGGATACTAAGAGGACTAGCGTATAGCTACCTAGGTAATGGTATGCCCACATGGGCAAAGATATAAATTTACCCCTAGTATGATTACATCATATGACTTTTCTATCATAGCTATATAGTTGTGGCAGCCATTTTAACATATTATGCAATAGCCAGATTGTAATTTGGGGTTGACCTATGGCAGAGTTGTCCCTCTTTTTGTGGTTCCAGTACCCCTTTTTTGTAACAGTAGTAATAAATGTTATTTTAATAAGAAATTTTTCTAAATAAAAGTTGTTTTATTACAGTACCTAGGTTGAGGTCAGTGTATTCTTTATCTCACCTTCTGTGATATATCTTTGGATCCAACCCAGTCAGCTTCTGACTAACTTCCTATCCAGACCCCAGTTTTACCAGATTGTGAGGAGTGGCCTAATACATCGAACCCTTTGCTCCCCCTGGTGGCCAGAATGTGAAGTGTAATGTGTGAATGTGATACCTGGTCAGGTGAACTCCTTAAGTTCCATCAGACGTACCATCACTCCCCTTAGCGGTGGAGCGTCAGTACTGCAACGACCAGGACTCTGGGGCGCTGCACAGGTTCTTAGCAGAGAAAGGAGCCGCTGATCGTCTTTAGCCACAGACAGGGTGAGTAAGGCTGTGTAATAGGTGCCGGTCCCTGCACAGCGGAGACCGAACCTGCGGCTGAGGGCATGACAGTACCCCCTTACGCCCCCCTTCTTCAACCCTGCCAGGAACTTTCTAAGAAGAACCGGGGCATTAATGTTCTCCTTAGACTCCCAGGATCTCTCTTCAGGGCCGTATCCCTTCCAGTCAATCAGAAAGAGTGACCTGCCCCCTCTTTTCTTCATGGCCAGGATGTCCTTAACTTCATAGAAGTCCTCGGAACTGACATGAGAAAGAAATTTACCTGGATCCTCTGTGAAGCGACTGAGAACAACTGGTTTCAGCAGGGATACATGAAAAGAGTTATGGATCCGTAAGGAGGCAGGCAATTTCAAACGATAACACACATCGTTGATCCGGTGGAGCACTTCAAAGGGACCAATGAAACGAGGAGCCAGCTTATAAGAAGGGACCTTTAGGGTATGTGCACACGTTGCGGATTTCTTGCAGAAATTTCCTGAAGAAAACCGGAAATTTTCTGCAAGAAATCCGCATTGGTTTTTTTGCGTTTTTTTTCCGTTTTTTTCGCGTTTTTTTAGCATTCTGCAAGTGTAATTAGCTTGCAGAATGCTAAAGTTTTCCAAGCGATCTGTAGCATCGCTTGGAAAACTGACTGACAGGTTGGTCACACTTGTCAAACATACTGTTTGACAAGTGTGACCAACTTTTTACTATAGATGCAGCTTATGCAGCATCTATAGTAAAAGATAGAATGTTTAAAAATAATAAAAAAAATAAAAAAAAAGGTTATACTCACCCAGACATCTCCTCAGACATGACCGCTCACGACCAATCACAGGGCAGTGACGTCATCGGCAAGGTCCTTCAGCGCACATCAGCTACAGGAACCGAAGCGACAGCATGCAGTGGAGGCGGGAAGACATCGAGGGTGAGTATAGGACTATTTTTTATTTTAATTCTTATTTTTTGACCACTTATATGGTGCCCAGTGCGTGGAGGAGAGTCTCCTCTCCTCCACCCTGGGTACCAACCGCACATAATCTGCTTACTTCCCGCATCGTGGGCACAGCCCCGTGCGGGAAGTAAGCAGATCAATGGACCCCTAGGTGTGCAGAATCCCCTGCAATTCCGCATTTTAATGAACACGTTGCTTTTTTTTCCGCGATGCGATTTTTTCGCGGAAAAAAAGGCTACATTTGCACAAAAAATGCGGAATACACTTAAAATAATGGGAGGCATATGTAAGCGTTTTTTCGCGTTTTTATCACGTTTTTATAGCGAAAAAACGCGAAAAAACTCGAAAAATACTTAACGTGTGCACATGGCCTTAGACCAATGTGCCTGGAAGACAGCCATACCTTATCTCCAGGTTGGAAAGGTGGAGGATCCAGACGTCTCTTATCTGCATGTTCCTTGGTTCGAACCAATGCCTGCTCCAGTGAGGTTCTCGTCTCAGTCCAGACTTTTGTGAAGTCCTTAGCCAGGTACTCAGCTGCAGGATTTCCGATAGCAAGAGGCAGTGGATTCGAGATCTTAGGATGCTGTACATAAACAATAAAAAATGGGGAGTTAGAGGAGGACTCACCGACATGATTGTTGTAGGAAAACTCAGCCCATGGCAGTAGGTCGGCCCAGTCGCTGTGGTGAACATTCATGAAGTGTCGCAGATAGTTGGTGAGGACTTGATTCACTCTCTCTACTTGGCCATTAGATTGTGGGTGATAGGCCGAGGAGAAGTCCAGGTTAACATCCAACAGTTTACAGAGGGACCGCCAGAATCGGGAAATGAATTGGACTCCTCTGTTAGAGACAATGTGGAGTGGGAGTCTGTGAAGCCGAAGGACATGCTGAATGAAGAGCTCTGCGAGTTTAGGAGTGGAAGGAAGACCAGACAGTGGAGTGAAATGTCCCATCTTGGAGAACCGGTCCACAACAACCCAGATTACTGTACAACCCAATGATGCTGGCAGATCTGTGATGAAATCCATGGCAATGTGTTGCCAGGGGGTAGACGGAATCGGGAGCAGGAGGAGGTGACCGGCTGGCAGTTTTTTGGGTGTTTTACTACGAGCACAGGGGAGCAGGCTGCAACAAAGTTCAGAACATCTTGGCGCAAGGTGGACCACCAGTAGTGTCGGGATATTAGTTGTAACGTCTTCTTTTGACCGGCATGTCCAGCAAGCTTAGAAGAATGACCCCAGCGTAGAACTCGCTTCTTGTCTCTTTCATTTACAAGGGTCTTACTGGGAGGGAGCTGCAACAGCCTGACTGGAGCCACCGTGATCATCTTGGATGGTTCAATGATATGTTGAGGCTCCTCTTCACGGTTGTCTGACAAGAAGAACCTGGAAAGTGCATCGGCTTTAATATTCTTCTCTGCAGGACGGAAATGGAGAGAGAAATTGAACCAAGCAAAGAATAATGACCAACGAGCTTGGCGAGGATTGAGTCTTTGAGCAAACTGAAGATAGGACAGATTCTTATGATCAGTGTAAATGATGGCTGGATGAACTGCACCTTCAAGCAGATATCGCCATTCCTCTAAAGCTAGCTTAATTGCCAGTAACTCTCTATCACCAATTGAGTAATTACATTCACAGGGTGAAAATGCCTTGGAGAAGAAATCACAGGTCTCCATCTTACCGGTAGGCAGTTTTTGCTTGAGGACTGCTCCGGCTCCAGATGACGAAGCGTCCACTTCAAAGAAAAAACTGTTTGTTAATCATAGGCCTATGGAGAGCTGGGGCAGTTGAGAAGGCTTGTTTGAGGGAGGTGAAAGCTGATTCCGCCTCAGGAGTCCAAGCCTTAGGTTTGGCACCTTTACAAGCCAGGGCAATGAGTGGTCTTACCAGAGAGGAGAATTGGGGAATGAATTGCCGATAGTAGTTGGCGAATCCTAGGGACCGCTGAATGGCCTTGATGCCCTCAGGTCGGGGCCACTTAAACACAGCAGAGACCTTCTCTGAATCCATCTCGAGACCTGTATCAGAAATAATATAGCCAAGAAAGGGTAAAGACCTCTGTTCAAACAGACATTTCTCAAACTTCGCGTAGAGACGATTCTCCCTCAATCTTTGAAGGACGAGACGAACATTCCTCCTGTGAGTTGGTAAGTCGGGAGAATATACCAGGATGTCATCCAGATACACCACCACACAAACATAGAGCAGGTCACATAATACATCATTGACAAACTCCTGGAAGACGGCTGGTGCATTGTTTAACCCGAAAGGCATGACCCGATATTCGTAGTGACCATCTCGCTTGTTGAAGGCCGTTTTCCACTCCTCCCCCGATCGTATCCTGATGAGGTTGTAAGCCCCACGGAGATCCAACTTGGTGAAAATCCTGGAACCTCGAAGCCGATCAAAGAGCTTGGGATTTAAGGGAAGAGGGTATCTGTTCTTTACTGTTATTAGGTTGAGACCATGGTAGTCGATGCACAGGCGAAGAGACCCATCTTTCTTCTTGACGAAGAAGAATCCAGCTCCAACTGGGGAGGAGGACTTCTGGATAAACCCTCAAGCCAAATTCTCCTTGATGTAATCGGACATGGCTTGAGTCTCAGTGGGAGAAAGAGGGTAGATCCTACCTTGAGGCGGAGTAGATCCAGGAATTAGATCGATGGGGCAATCATAAGGCCTGTGAGGTGGAAGTGTCTTGGCTTCCCTCTTGTTGAATACATCTGCGAAGGACCAGTAAGCAGAAGGTAACCCGGGTAAAGCTGCAGGAGGCCGTGGGGTAGAACCAGGCCGTACTGGTCTGAGGCAGTGTTTGTCACAAGACTGACCCCATCGAAGGACATCTTCAGACCGCCAATCCAGGACAGGTTCATGGAGGCATAGCCATGGAAGATCTAGAAGGAATGGTGGAGAAAGATTCGGTAACACATAGAAGGTAATTCTCTCCCTGTGTAGTGCACCACTTAGAAGCTCCACCTCTTCAGTGATACCGATAATGGCATCTTTCAGGGGTCTACCATCTACGGGGACGATGCGCCAGGACCGCCGCAGTGGAACGAGATTAGAATCCCAAACTGCCTGGCCACAGCTTGCTGAATGAAATTTCCTCCAGACCCAGAGTCCAGATAGGCCGTCTCGGAGAACTGCACCTTCCCAAAGATCACCTGTATGGATATGGTTAGTGGAAGAGAAGAGTCATTCTCACCTAGAAAGGCCTCCCTTACCTGTCCTAGGCGGATGAGTTCTCCCGCCCTCTCAGTTCCACTGCATTGATTGGAAGTAGAGCGTCCACCATAACAATATGGATTCCTAGTGGGAATCTCCTCCTGCTGATTCCTCTTCACCTTTACGCGGTCAAGCTCCATGGGCTCATCTTCAAAAACCGGAGCAGGATAAAGCGGAAACCGAGGTTTCGGTGAAGAAGAGGCTGGATGAGGAAATTGCTTCTCGAGAAGCCTCTCTCTGGAGGGCTGCTGAAGATGCAGGTCGATCCGAATGGCGAGGGATATGAGATCATCCAGGTTCTCGGGTAGATCCCTGCCTGCCAATTCATCCTTAATTTTAACTTCCAGATAACCCTCGCCGGAAGGCTCCGACCAGGGGCTCATTGGTCCACTGGAGCTCCGAAGCCAGGGTGCGGAAACGGATGGCATACTGGCTGACAGAGAGAGAGCCCTGTTGCAAATTGAAGCAAGACTCCATGGCAGATGTGGCACGACCAGGCTCAACAAATACCTTGCGGAACGTGTCCAAGAATACCTGCAGATCAGACACGATGGGATCATTCCACTCCATTAGGGGGTTGAACTAAGCTAAAGCCTCTCCCTCCAGATGGGAGGCAAGGAAAGCCACCTTGGCCATGTCAGTATGAAAATGCTGAGTCAAAAAATGAAAATGCAGTGAGCATAGGTTGAGAAATCCTCTGCACAACTTGGGGTCACCATAGTAACGAGGAGGCTTGCAGAGATGAGGACAGGGTCCCATGGTGGGCGCAACCTTCGGATGATGTACCTTAGTTAACCGATCATCCAAAGAGGTCATGTAGTCCAACAAGCGGGTCTGCGTCTCATGTTGGCGATTGAATTCCAGATGGAGCTCTGCTAGCTGGGTCATGTTGGTGGACTCGGCAGCCTGTAGAGTAGAGAGGCGGGTATCCAGAGTTTGCATGAAGGCGACTAGCTGATCTTGGCTCTGACAAAGCGCAGCTAGCTCTCTCTGAGAATCAGGTATCAGCAGAGTCCATGGCCTGGGCAAACTGTAACGCCCACAGGGTGTGACAAGGTATAGTGGACAAACTAGACCACTGATGGTGCAGTGGCGGCTGTATACCCGATACTCAAAAGACAGGAGAATGGATCTCATAAACCCAAAGATATTTATTAACAAGGTAAAACAAAAAGTGAAAAAGTGTCAGAGGGAAGAACCTCTGGATCACGACACTGTACCACATGGTGGAGCACCGGGCAAGGTGTACCCCTATACAGGGATTCCCCCGTCACAACACCAGGTGACCTGAATACCGCGATGCCAGGACCAGAGGATGACCCGTATTGACAAACTAGCAATACTGTAGAATACTTGAACTTGCTGGTGGAGAGTATCCCAGAACCTCCATGAAATCCAGAAAGGTTTATCCCACCGGTAGCAGGGTCTGGAGGGTTCCGTGAGAAGAGGCAAGACAACTTGGAGTGGGAACTGAAGAGACCAGAGGAGTCCAGGATGGGAAATGCCAGAAGAGGAATCTGAAAATAGACATGAAAGTAAAGTGCAGAACACAGCAGAGCGTGGCCTGAAGCAGAGGCAACAATCCAGAGAATGAACATGTTGCCCAGGCAGCTCCCTTAAGGGGAGGATGCTTTTTATGCACAGAGCATCATAGCACAGACAGCCCTAATAGCAAACAGGTGCCCTGCTGTTTCAAGTATGTGCAGGAAGCGGGGCACGGCTCCTAAGGGCATTTTCAGGAGACCTGCCAAGAGGATGCAGGTTCTTAGCAGAGAAAGGAGCCGCTGATCGTCTGGAGCCACGAACAGGGTGAGTAATAGGCGCCGGTCTCCCTGCACAGTGGAGACCGAACCTGCGGCTGAGGGCATGACAATCATCTTCCGCCTAGAGGCAAACACTGCTCACATAGAAAGTCTGAGGAGCAGAGTGTGAATGCTTTTGCGGTGTTGTACTCTGTCTCTGTATTACGAAGGCGTGTGCTCCCGACAATAAAAGCATTACCGCCAGAAAGCGAGGAGCCATGTTCACATTGCCTGCCAGAAAGCGAGGCACCGTGCGCTCCATGACCGTAAGTACAGTGCATGTTTGCAGTAGAGAGACAGTTCATGTTCCGTGTTCAGCTTTGCAAAACAATAATTAAAGGGCACAGAGGAATGACAGAAGATGTTGGTATGGTCAGCAAGGTACTCCCTCAGCATTTTCCAAAACAAAGCACTCCTTGTGAGAGTCCTCCATGCCTCAGGGCCAGGGCGATAGGAGGGTGTGAGAAAACTCCCCAAACTTTGTCAGTGTTCCACTGCCTCTGCTGGATTGGAGTTGTGTCTCTCTCTCTCTCCTGTACTACTTGCTTGGCCAACGAACTGTGACCTCTTCTGCCATCGTTTTCAGATGGGAATTGTTTTAATAATTCAGCAAGAAGGGCCCTATGGTCCTCCAACATTGTACTACACCGGTCTGCCTCTGGAATAAGAGAAATAAAGTTCTCCATGTAGCATGGGTCTGGAAGTGTCACCAATCAGTATTTCCTATCACCAAAAATTTAGAGAATGTGAGGGTGAGGGGAAAGGCAGCGGAACATAAACTCAGGCTTGCGTGCTAGACTGCTGACAGTAAATACTTCTGTGTCATCACCAAGAGGACAACTGACCATGCTCTCCTCCTCCTCCTTGTCCTCCACAACTTTTGACAAACCTCAGTAATATAATTGTAAATTGTACATCCTTGTAAATACACTCCCCTACAGTTTTTATCTCCCCGACCTCATTGTAGATAGCAAGTTGTCATGAGCAGGATGTTTTTCTGGGGGGTTTAATTATTGTTCTCAATGTTACTTAAGGTACCTTCACACGAAACGGCTTTGTAACGATATCGCTAGCGATCCGTGACGTTGCAGCGTCCTCGCTAGCGATATCGTTTAGTTTGACACGCAGCAGCGATCAGGATCCTGCTGTGATGTCGCTGGTCGCTGAATAAAGTCCAGAAATTTATTTGGTCGTCCGATCGCCGTGTATCGTTGTGTTTGAAAGCAAAAGCAACGATACCAGTGATGTTTTACACTGGTAACCAGGGTAAACATCGGGTTACCAAGCGCAGGGCCGCGCTTAGTAACCCGATGTTTACCCTGGTTACCAGCGTAAAAGCAAAAAAAAAACAAACAGTACATGCTCACCTGCGCGTCCCCCAGCGTCTGCTTCCTGACACTTACTGAGCGCCGGCCCTAAAGTGAAAGTGAAAGCACAGCGGTGACGTCACCGCTCTGCTGTTAGGGCCGGAGCTCAGTCAGTGTCAGGAAGCAGACGCTGGGGGACGCGCAGGTGAGCATGTACTGTTTGTTTTTTTTACTTTTACGCTGGTAACCAGGGTAAACATCGGGTTACTAAGCGCGGCCCTGCGCTTAGCAACCCGATGTTTACCCTGGTTACCCGGGGACCTCGGCATCGTTGGTCGCTGGAGAGCGGTCTGTGTGACAGCTCCCCAGCGATCAAACAGCGACGCTGCAGCGATCGGCATCGTTGTCGCTATCGCTGCAGCGTCGCTTCGTGTGAAGGTACCTTTAGTTTAGATTGTAAGCTGTCACGAGCAGGGTTGTTTTATTTCTGTTTAATTATTGTATTATTGTTATCGTTTTTACTTAGGACTGTTGTGTTTCAAACTGTAAATATGTTGACGCTATATACACAAGTATAAATATTTATATTAGAACACAGACAAGCAGGAGATGTTAATTATGGCGTCATTGCCGCTCACCATCTTGGTGAATTCCTCAAAGTTTTGGAGGATGGTACATATGTCTGACATCCAAGTCCACTCCTGAGATCTTATGTGTGAAGTCAGAACTAGTGTTGAGCGATACCGTCCGATACTTGAAAGTATCGGTATCGGATAGTATCGGCCGATACCCGAAAAGTATCGGATATCACCGATACCGATACCCGATACCAATACAAGTCAATGGGACACCAAGTATCGGAAAGTATCCTGATGGTTCCCAGGGTCTGAAGGAGAGGAAACTCTCCTTCAGGCCCTGGGATCCATATTAATGTGTAAAATAAAGAATTAAAATAAAAAATATTGATATACTCACCTCTCCGACGCAGCCTGGACCTTACCGCTGTTAGCCGGCAGCCTTCTTTGCTTAAAATGAGCGCGTTTAGGGCCTTCCATGACGTCACAGCTTCTGATTGGTCGCGTGCCGCTCATGTGACCACCACGCGACCAATCACAAGCCGCGATGTCATTCTCAGGTCCTAAATTCCATTTTAAGCAAAGAAGGCTGCCGGCTAACAGCGGTAAGGTGCAGGGGCCTCCGGAGAGGTGAGTATATCAATATTTGTTATTTTAATTCTTTATTTTACACATTAATATGGATCCAATACCGATTCCCGATACCACAAAAGTATCGGAACTCGGTATCGGAATTCCGATACCGCAAGTATCGGCCGATACCCGATACTTGCGGTATCGGAATGCTCAACACTAGTCAGAACTGAATACCGACGGCCTTGTTGATGTTGGTAGTCAACAACTGCTCTCTTCTACTCACAAATCCTTTCCAAAATATGGAGTGTAGAGTTCCAATGCATGGGGAGGACATCAAACACCAGTCGGTGAGCCTGAAGCTGTAAGCGCTGCAGAATCACAGCAAGGGCGAATGAAGCTGTAGCTGACTTTCTAAAATGGGTACGCGGAGCCTCGTACTTTTCCTAGCTGATCTGGAACCTCCGTGTCGCTTTTCAGGAAATGTTGAACAATGAGGTTAATCACATGGGCCAGGCATGGCACGTGTGTGAGCTTGCCTCGACACAGAGCAGCCACCAGGTTCCAGCCATTGTCACACACAACCATGCCTGGCTGTAGGTTCAGTGGTGTCAGCCACAGATTTGCCTGCTCTTTCAGAGCTGTCCACAACTCATCATCATTGTGCGGTTTGTCACCAAATCATATTAGCTTCAGCACAGCCTGTTGCCGAATGCCTGAGGCAGTGCTGCAGTGCTTCCAGCTTGTGACTGATGTGTTACTTTCGGAGATGGAGGCCGAAGAGGATGCGAAGGAGGAGGAGGTGCAGGAGCTGTTGACTGTGGTGGCAACCCAGATTGACGTAGGGCCAGCAATACTCGGTGTTGGGAGGACGTGCACCATCCCAAGGTTGGACTGTGTCCCGGCTTCCACTATCTTAACCCTGTGTGCCGTTAGTGAGATGTACCATCCCTGACCACAAGCACTTGTCCACGTGTCTGTGGTTAGGTGGGCTTTCCCAATAACAGCATTGTGGAGGGCATGGGTAATGTTGTGGGACATGTGCCTGTGTAATGCCGGGACGGCACACCGGTACAAATAGTCCCGCATGTTCGGGGCTTCAGGGTGATCCTGGACTCTGCCCTCTCTTTCAAGATACATATCCAAGCCCTTGGCCACTACAACTCAAAAACATTTCCAGGATCCGTACATTCCAAGAAACTGCAAAAATGTTAGCGCACGCCCTCATCATCTCCCGCCTCGACTATTGCAACCTTCTACTCTCTGGCCTCCCCTCTCGCACTCTTGCACCACTCCAATCTATCCTAAAGTCTGATGCCCCAGTAAACTAACTGTCCCTCTGTTATTCCCTAGCCTCTCCTCTCTGCCAGGCCCTTCACTGACTTCCAATTCCCCAGAGGCTACAGTTCATAATCAAAACCCTAACTATGACATGCAAAGCCTTACACAACCTGTCTCCATACATCTGTAACATGGTCTCCCAATGTCCGACAGGTTCATGGCTTCCTCTACCCTAACCCTGTGTGCTGTCAGTGGGATGTACCATCCCTGCCCACATACACTTGTCCAAGTGTCCGTGTTTAGGTGCACTTTCCCTGTAACAGCATTGTAGAGGGCCCAGGTAATGTTGTGGGATATGTGCTTGCTTGTCGAATGTCATGACGGCAGACAAGGAAAAATTGTGACAACTGGGTAACGAGTACCTTGTGATGGTAACCACCATCAGGTTGCTGAGAGCTTAGGTCTCACATGGGCATAAAATGCAACATTTCGAGCGCAAGTAGATGAGAAATGTGTGAATTTAGTACTGTGGCATTGGCTGCTTATTTCCACTTGCGTTCAAAAGAATAGGGTATGGACAACTGACCGCTGCGCTGGGACAAGGACGTGGATGTGTTTGTTGATGGTGCTAGTTGAGTTTGTGTGCACCTGCAGATGCAGGGTGTGAGGCATCTTTGCATGCACCATGGACAGGGGATTGGCTTGCATGCACAACATTGGAAGAAGCAGTGGTATCAGGCGCAGACACTGTTCATGGAGCCTTGTGTTCAACCAACAAAGTCGGGTGCTTTTCTGCCATGTGCCTGATCATGCTTGTGGTGGTTAGGATGGGAGTTTTGCTACCCCTGCTGATGCGGGCCTGGCTGTTGGTGTAAATTGTCTTCTGGGGGTTATCGACAGAGTCTTTAAAAAACAACCTGGGTGTTACGGGAACATTAAGTGTCTCCCTCTCCCACACCACCTCCTCACCTCGACCACGGTCTTTCAGTGTTCCCTGTTATGATCCGGTGACCGAGGAGCAGCATGAGAGACTTCCTCAGGAGTAGTGGTATCTGTACTGACCGCAAACCCTAAACTGACACCGCAACTAGAAGTATCCGTGGGGTGTGCCTGACCCGTCCTAGACACCTCGACACAGCCGGAGGACTAAATACCCCTATAGGTGGAAATGGGAATTCTATCTTGCCTCAGAGCAGAGCCCCAAAGGATAGACAGCCCCCCACAAATATTAACTGTGAGTATAAGAGGAAAGACACACGCAGGCAGAAAAACAGAATTTAGCAAAAGAGGCACTTCTAGCTAAATAGAAAAGGATAGGACAGAATTCTAAGCGGTCAGTATTAAAATCCTAAAAATATCCACAGCAGAAAATACATATATACTACATCTAACTAAAGACATAGCAAGTATATCTGCAACTCCTGAGAATCCAGCATGACTGAAAAATCCAAACAAAGTCTAAGCTGGACAAAAACACACATGAATTGCACTGAATTACAAGCACACTGCATGTGTGCACAGAGACAAAAAACCAGACACTTATCTTAGCTGAATTGGCAGCAGAGCATGAGGAACCAGAGAGAGAAGCAATCCCTCCAAGAACAATGGACAACTGGCACTGACTAATGAATCCAGCAGTCCTAAAAAAACATTAGACTCGAACAAAGAAGACCCAGGAAAACATACTCAGAAGGGAGGTAAGAACATTTCTAAAACAATCCACAGCGAGGAGATTGGAACAAAACAAAATCCTCTAAACTGCATGCTCGCAAACGCCAGAAGCCTGACAAACAAGATGGAAGAACTAGAAGCAGAAATATCTACAGGTAACTTTGACATAGTGGGAATAACCGAGACATGGTTAGATGAAAGCTATGACTGGGCAGTTAACTTACAGGGTTACAGTCTGTTTAGAAAGGATCGTAAAAATCGGAGAGGAGGAGGGGTTTGTCTCTTTGTAAAGTCTTGTCTAAAGTCCACTTTAAGGAAGGATATTAGCGAAGGGAATGAGGATGTCGAGTCCATATGGGTCGAAATTCATGGAGGTAAAAATGGTAACAAAATTCTCATTGGGGTCTGTTACAAACCCCCAAATATAACAGAAATCATGGAAAGTCTACTTCTAAAGCAGATAGATGAAGCTGCAACCCATAATGAGGTCCTGGTTATGGGGGACTTTAACTACCCGGATATTAACTGGGAAACAGAAACCTGTGAAACCCATAAAGGCAACAGGTTTCTGCTAATAACCAAGAAAAATTATCTTTCACAATTGGTGCAGAATCCAACCAGAGGAGCAGCACTTTTAGACCTAATACTATCTAATAGACCTGACAGAATAACAAATCTGCAGGTGGTCGGGCATCTAGGAAATAGCGACCACAATATTGTACAGTTTCACCTGTCTTTCACTAGGGGGACTTGTCAGGGAGTCACAAAAACACTGAACTTTAGGAAGGCAAAGTTTGACCAGCTTAGAGATGCCCTTAATCTGGTAGACTGGGACAATATCCTCAGAAATAAGAATACAGATAATAAATGGAAAATGTTTAAGAACATCCTAAATAGGCACTGTAAGCGGTTTATACCTTGTGGGAATAAAAGGACTAGAAATAGGAAAAACCCAATGTGGCTAAACAAAGAAGTAAGACAGGCAATTAACAGTAAAAAGAAAGCATTGTCACTACTAAAGCAGGATGGCACCATTGAAGCTCTAAAAAACTATAGGGAGAAAAATACTTTATCTAAAAAACTAATTAAAGCTGCCAAAAAGGAAACAGAGAAGCACATTGCTAAGGAGAGTAAAACTAATCCCAAACTGTTCTTCAACTATATCAATAGTAAAAGAATAAAAACTGAAAATGTAGGCCCCTTAAAAAATAGTGAGGAAAGAATGGTTGTAGATGACGAGGAAAAGGCTAATATATTAAACACCTTCTTCTCCACGGTATTCACGGTGGAAAATGAAATGCTAGGTGAAATCCCAAGAAACAATGAAAACCCTATATTAAGGGTCACCAATCTAACCCAAGAAGAGGTGCGAAACCGGCTAAATAAGATTAAAATAGATAAATCTCCGGGTCCGGATGGCGTACACCCACGAGTACTAAGAGAACTAAGTAATGTAATAGATAAACCATTATTTCTTATTTTTAGGGACTCTATAGCGACGGGGTCTGTTCCGCAGGACTGGCGCATAGCAAATGTGGTGCCAATATTCAAAAAGGGCTCTAAAAGTGAACCTGGAAATTATAGGCCAGTAAGTCTAACCTCTACTGTTGGTAAAATACAGTTAGGTCCATATATATTTGGACAGAGACAACATTATTCTAATTTTGGTTCTAGACATTACCACAATAAATTTTAAACAAAACGATTCAGATGCAGTTGAAGTTCAGACTTTCAGCTTTCATTTGAGGGTATCCACATTAAAATTGGATGAAGGGTTTAGGAGTTTCAGGTCCTTAATATGTGCCACCCTGTTTTTAAAGGTACCAAAAGTAATTGGACAGATTAAATAATTGTAAATAAAATGTTCATTTCTAGTACTTGGTTGAAAACCCTTTGTTGGCAATGACTGCCTGAAGTCTTGAACTCATGGACATCACCAGACGCTGTGTTTCCTCCTTTTTGATGCTCTGCCAGGCCTTTACTGCGGTGGTTTTCAGTTGCTGTTTGTTTGTGGGCCTTTCTGTCTGAAGTTTAGTCTTTAACAAGTGAAATGCATGCTCAATTGGGTTCAGATCAGATGACTGACTTGGCCATTCAAGAATATTCCACTTCTTTGCTTTAATAAACTCCTGAGTTGCTTTGGCTTTATGTTTTGGGTCATTGTCCATCTGTAGTATGAAACGACAACCAATCAGTTTGGCTGCATTTGGCTGGATCTGAGCACACCGTATGTCTCTGAATACCTCAGAATTCATTCCTGTGTCACATCATCCATAAACACTAATGACCCAGTGCCACTGGCAGCCATGCATGCCCAAGCCATCACACTGCCTCCGCCGTGGTTACAGATGAGGTGGTATGCTTTGGATCATGAGCTGTACCACGCCTTCGCCATACTTTTCTCTTTCCATCATTCTGGTAGAGGTTGATCTTGGTTTCATCTGTCCAAAGAATGTTCTTCCAGAACTGTGCTGGCTTTTTTAGATGTTTTTTAGCAAAGTCCAGTATAGCCTTTTTATTCTTGATGCTTATGAGTGGCTTGCACCGTGCAGTGATAATATAATAATAATAATAATAATTTTTATTTATATAGCGCCAACATATTCCGCAGCGCTTAACAACTTATAGAGGGGACTTGTACAGACAATAGACATTACAGCATAACAGAAATCACAGTTCAAAATAGATACCAGGAGGAATGAGGGCCCTGCTCGCAAGCTTACAAACTATGAGGAAAAGGGGAGACACGAGAGGTGGATGGTAACAATTGCTTTAGTTATTCGGACCAGCCATAGTGTAAGGCTCGGGTGTTCATGTAAAGCTGCATGAACCAGTTAACTGCCTAAGTATGTAGCAGTACAGACACAGAGTGCTATTAACAAAGTGATCCCTCTGTATTTACTCTCATGCAGTCTTCTCTTTATGGTAGATTTGGATATTGATACGCCGACCTCCTGGAGAGTGTTGTTCACTTGGTTGGCTGTTGTGAAGGGGTTTCTCTTCACCATGGAGATTATTCTGCGATCATCCACCGCTGTTGTCTTCCGTGGGCACCCAGGTCTTTTTGCATTGATGAGTTCACCAGTGCTTTCTTTCAATCTCAGGATGTACCAAACTGTAGATTTTGCCACTCCTAATATTGTAGCAATTTTTCAGATGGTTTTTTTTCTGTTTTCGCAGCTTAAGGATGGCTTGTTTCACCTGCATAGAGAGCTCCTTTGACCGCATGTTTACTTCACAGCAAAACCTTCCAAATGCAAGTACCACACCTCAAATCAACTCCAGGCCTTTTATCTGCTTAATTCAGAATGACATAATGAAGGGATTGCCCACAACTGTCCATGAAATAGCCTTGGAGTCAATTGTCCAATTACTTTTGGTCCCTTTAAAAACAGGGTGGCACATGTTAAGGAGCGGAAGCTCCTAAACCCTTCATCCAATTTTAATGTGGATACCCTCAAATGAAAGCTGAAAGTCTGAACTTCAACTGCATCTGAATTGTTTTGTTTAAAATTCATTGTGGTAATGTCTATAACCAAAATTAGAAAAAGGTTGTCTCTGTCCAAATATATATGGACCTAACTGTATGTGAAGGGTTTCTGAAGGATGTTATTCTGGATTATCTCAATGAGAATAACTGTTTAACTCCATATCAGCATGGGTTTATGAGAAATCGCTCCTGTCAAACCAATCTAATCAGTTTTTATGAAGAGGTAAGCTATAGGTTGGACCACGGTGAGTCATTGGACGTGGTATATCTCGATTTTTCCAAAGCGTTTGATACTGTGCCGCACAAGAGGTTGGTACACAAAATGAGAATGTTTGGTCTGGGGGAAAATGTGTGTAAATGGGTTAGTAACTGGCTTAGTGATAGAAAGCAGAGGGTGGTTATAAATGGTATAGTCTCTAACTGGGTCGCTGTGACCAGTGGGGTACCGCAGGGGTCGGTATTGGGACCTGTTCTCTTCAACATATTCATTAATGATCTGGTAGAAGGTTTACACAGTAAAATATTGATATTTGCAGATGATACAAAACTATGTAAAGCAGTTAATACAAGAGAAGATAGTATTCTGCTACAGATGGATCTGGATAAGTTGGAAACTTGGGCTGAAAGGTGGCAGGTGAGGTTTAACAATGATAAATGTAAGGTTATACACATGGGAAGAAGGAATCAATATCACCATTACACACTGAACGGGAAACCACTGGGTAAATCTGACAGGGAGAAGGACTTGGGGATCCTAGTTAATGATAAACTTACCTGGAGCAGCCAGTGCCAGGCAGCAGCTGCCAAGGCAAACAGGATCATGGGGTGCATTAAAAGAGGTCTGGATACACATGATGAGAGCATTATACTGCCTCTGTACAAATCCCTAGTTAGACCGCACATGGAGTACTGTGTCCAGTTTTGGGCACCGGTGTTCAGGAAGGATATAATGGAACTAGAGAGAGTACAAAGGAGGGCAACAAAGTTAATAAAGGGGATGGGAGAACTACAATACTCAGATAGATTAGCAAAATTAGGATTATTCAGTCTAGAAAAAAGACGACTGAGGGACGATCTAATAACCATGTATAAGTATATAAGGGGACAATACAAATATCTCGCTGAGGATCTATTTATACCAAGGAAGGTGACGGGCACAAGGGGGCATTCTTTGCGTCTGGAGGAGAGAAGGTTTTTCCACCAACATAGAAGAGGATTCTTTACTGTTAGGGCAGTGAGAATCTGGAATTGCTTGCCTGAGGAGGTGGTGATGGCGAACTCAGTCGAGGGGTTCAAGAGAGGTCTGGATGTCTTCCTGGAGCAGAACAATATTGTATCATACAATTATTAAGTTCTGTAGAAGGACGTAGATCTGGGGATTTATTATGATGGAATATAGGCTGAACTGGATGGACAAATGTCTTTTTTCGGCCTTACTAACTATGTTACTATGTTACTATGTTAAATACCCCAGTCAGGCCTGCAATCAGCACGAACACCTGACCAGGATTGCCAGCCAGGAGCAACTGCAATACCACCAACAACCACCGGAGGGAACCCAAGAACAGAATTCACAACAGTACCCCCCCCCTTGAGGAGGGGGCACCGAACCCTCACCAGAGCCCCCAGGCCGATCAGGACGAGCCAGATGAAAGGCACAGACCAAATCAGCAGCATGGACATCAGAGGCAAAAACCCAAAAATTATCCTCCTGGCCATAACCCTTCCATTTGACAAGGTACTGAAGCCTCCGCCTCGAAAGGCGAGAATCCAAAATCTTCTCAACCACATACTCCAACTCCCCATCAACCAACACAGGAGCAGGAGGATCAACAGAGGGAACAACGGGCACCACATATTTCCACAGTAAAGATCTATGGAAAACATTATGGATGGCAAAAGAGGCCGGAAGGGCCAAACGAAAAGACACCGGATTGATGATCTCAGAAATCATATAAGGACCAATAAACCGAGGCTTAAACTTAGGGGAAGAAACATTCATAGGAACATGACGGGAAGACAACCAGACCAAATCCCCAACCCGAAGCCTGGAACCAACACACCAACGATGGTTAGCAAAACGCTGAGCCTCCTCCTGAGACAACACCAAATTGTACACCACATGAGCCCAAATCTGCTGCAACCTGTCAACCACAGAATCCACACCAGGACAATCAGAAGGCTCAACCTGCCCCGAAGAAAAACGAGGATGAAAACCAAAATTACAAAAGAATGGCGAAACCAAGGTAGCAGAACTAGCCCGATTATTAAGGGCAAACTCGGCCAATGGCAAGAAAGCCACCCAATCATCCTGATCAGCAGACACAAAGCATCTCAAATAAGTTTCCAAAGTCTGATTAGTTCGCTCGGTTTGGCCATTTGTCTGCGGATGAAATGCGGAAGAAAAAGACAAATCAATGCCCAGCTTAGTACAAAAGGCCCGCCAAAACCTAGAAACAAACTGGGAACCTCTGTCGGACACAATATTCTCTGGAATACCATACAAACGAACCACATGCTGGAAAAACAACGGAACCAAATCAGAAGAGGAAGTCAATTTAGGCAAAGGCACCAAATTAACCATCTTAGAGAACCGGTCACAAACCACCCAGATAACCGACATCCTCTGGGAAACCGGAAGAGCTGAAATAAAATCCATAGAAATATGCGTCCAGGGCCTCTCAGGGACCGGCAAAGGCAAAAGCAACCCACTAGCATGGGAACAACAAGGCTTGGCCTGCGCACAAGTCCCACAGGACTGCACAAAAGAACGCACATCACGCGACAAAGAAGGCCACCAAAATTACCTACCAACCAAATCTCTGGTACCAAAAATACCAGGATGGCCAGCCAACACAGAACAATGGACCTCAGAAATCACTCTACTAGTCCATCTGTCAGGAACAAACAGTTTGCCCACTGGACAGCGGTCAGGTTTTTCAGCCTAAAATTCCTGCAGCACCCGTCGCAAATCAGGAGAAATGGTAGAAAGGACCACCCCTTCCTTCAGAATGCCGACCGGTTCCAGTACCTCTGGAGAATCAGGCAAAAACTCCTAGAGAGGGCATCAGCCTTAATATTTTTAGAACCCGGAAGATACGAGACCACAAAATGAAAATGGGAGAAAAACAAGGACCATCGAGCCTGTCTAGGATTCAGCCGTTTGGCAGACTCGAGGTAAATCAGATTTTTATGATCGGTCAAGACCACAATACGGTGCTTGGCTCCCTCAAGCCAATGTTGCCATTCCTCAAACGCCCACTTCATAGCCAACAACTCCCGATTGCCGACATCATAATTGCGTTCAGTAGGCGAAAACTTACGGGAAAAGAAGGCACACGGTTTCATCAAGGAACCAACAGGATCCCTCTGGACAAAACGGCCCCTGCGCCAATCTCAGAAGCGTCAACCTCAACCTGAAACGGAAGAGAAACATACGGCTGACGCAACACCGGGGCAGAAGTAAATCGGCGTTTAAGTTCCTGAAAGGCAGAGACAGCCACAGAGGACCAATTCGTCACATCAGCGCCTTTCTTCGTCAAATCGGTCAGGGGTTTAACCACACTGGAGAAGTTAGCAATGAAACGGCGATAAAAATTAGCAAAGCCCAAAAATTTCTGAAGGCTCTTCACGTATGTGGGCTGAATCCAATCATGAATGGCCTGAACCTTAACCGGATCCATCTCTATAGATGAGGGAGAAAAAATGAAGCCCAAAAAAGAAACCTTCTGCACTCCAAAGAGGCACTTAGACCCCTTCACAAACAAAGCATTATCACGAAGGATCTGAAATACCATCCTGACCTGCTTCACATGAGACTCCCAATCATCGGAAAAAATCAAAATGTCATCCAAATATACAATCATGAATTTATCAAGGTAATTCCGGAAGATATAATGCATGAAGGACTGAAAAACAGATGGAGTATTAGAGAGTCCGAATGGCATCACAAGGTATTCAAAATGGCCTTCGGGCGTATTAAACGCAGTTTTCCATTCATCACCCTGCTTAATACGAACAAGATTATATGCCCCCCGAAGGTCAATCTTAGTAAACCAACTAGCCCTCTTAATCCTGGCAAACAAATCAGAAAGCAAGGGTAACGGGTATTGAAACTTTACTGTGATCTTATTCAAGAGGCGATAATCAATACAGGGTCTCAGGGAGCCATCCTTCTTAGCAACAAAAAAAAATCCCGCTCCCAATGGTGAAGAAGATGGCCGAATATGCCCTTTCTCCAAAGACTCCTTAACATAACTCCGCATGGCGGTATGTTCAGGCACAGACAGGTTGAAAAGTCGGCCCTTGGAAAACTTACAGCCTGGTATCAAGTCAATAGCACAATCACAGTCCCTATGCGGTGGAAGGGAACTGGACTTGGGCTCATCGAATACACATCCTGAAAATCAGACAAAAACTCTGGAACCTCAGAAGAGGTGGAAGAGGAGATTGACATCAAAGGAGCGTCACTATGAACCCCCTGACAACCCCAACTAGTCACAGACATAGACTATCAATCCAACACAAGATTATGTATCTGCAATCATGGAAAGCCCAGCACAATAGCATCATGCAAATTATGCAACACCAGAAAACGACAATCTTCCTGATGGGCTGGCGCCATACACATGGTCACCTGTGTCCAAAACTGGGGTTTATTTTTAGCCAAAGGAGTAGCATCAATGCCCCTTAAAGGAATAGGATTCTGTAAAGACTGCAAGAGGAAACCACAACGCCTGGCAAATTCAAAGTCCATTAAGTTCAAAGCGGTGCCTGAATCCACAAACGCCATGACAGAAAATTACGACAATGAGCAGATCAAGGTCACAGATAACAGAAATTTAGGTTGTACAGTACTGATGGTAACTGAACTAGCGATTCTCTTTGTACGCTTAGGGCAGACTGAAATGACATGAGAAGCGTCGCCACAATAAAAACACAACCTATTCTGACGTCTGAATCCCTGTTGTTCCATTCTAGACAGAATCCTATCACACTGCATAGGCTCAGGCATCTGCTCTGAGGACAACGCCACAGCGCGCACAGCTCAGCGCTCCCGCAAGCGCCGATCAATCTGAATGGCCAGAGACATAGAATCACTCAGACCAATAGGCGTGGGAAACCCCACCATAACATCTTTAACAGATTCAGAAAGACCCTTTCTGAAAATTGCAGCCAAAGCTTCATCATTCCATTTAGTCAGCACAGACCATTTTCTAAATTTCTGACAATACAATTCTGCCGCTTCTTGACCCTGAGACAGGGCCAACAAGGTCTTTTCCGCTTGATCCACAGAATTTGGTTCATTATATAATAATCCTAGAGCCTGAAAAAAGGCATCTACATTAAGCAAGGCCGGATTCCCAGATTCCAGTGAAAATGCCCAATCCTGAGGGTCGCCACGCAACAGGGAGATGACAATTTTAACCTGCTGAATGGGATCACCAGAGGAACGAGGTTTCAGAGCAAAAAATAGTTTACAGTTGTTTTTAAAACTCAAAAATTTGGACCTGTCCCCAAAAAACAAATCAGGAGTAGGAATCCTAGGCTCTAAAAGCAGAGTCTGAACAATATAATCCGAAATACCCTGCACCCTAGCAGCAAGCTGGTCCACACGAGAAACTAATCCCTGAACATCCATGCTATCACAAGTCTCCTCAGTCACCCAGAGGAAAAGAGGGAAGGAAAGAAAAAACAGGCTACAGAAAAAAAATGGCTCAGCACCTTTCTTCCCTTCTTCTGAGATGCATTTAACTCATTGTTGGCCAGTTGTACTGTTATGATCCGGTGACCGAGGAGCAGCATGAGAGACTTCCTCAGGAGTAGTGGTATCTGTACTGACCGCAAACCCTAAACTGACACCGCAACTAGAAGTAGCCGTGGGGTGTGCCTGACCCGTCCTAGACACCTCGACACAGCCGGAGGACTAAATACCCCTATAGGTGGAAATGGGAATTCTATCTTGCCTCAGAGCAGAGCCCCAAAGGATAGACAGCCCCCCACAAATATTGACTGTGAGTATAAGAGGAAAGACACACGCAGGCAGAAAAACAGAATTTAGCAAAAGAGGCACTTCTAGCTAAATAGAAAAGGACAGGACAGAATTCTAAGCGGTCAGTATTAAAATCCTAAAAATATCCACAGCAGAAAATACAAATATACTACATCTAACTAAAGACATAGCAAGTATATCTGCAACTCCTGAGAATCCAGCATGACTGAAAAATCCAAACAAAGTCTAAGCTTTACAAAAACACAAACGAATTGCACTGAATTACAAGCACACTGCATGTGTGCACAGAGACAAAGAAACAGACACTTATCTTAGCTGAATTGGCAGCAGAGCATGAGGAACCAGAGAGAGTAGCAATCCCTCCAAGAACAATGGACAACTGGCACTGACTAATGAATCCAGCAGTCCTAAATACCCCAGTCAGGCCTGCAATCAGCACGAACACCTGACCAGGATTGCCAGCCAGGAGCAACTGCAATACCACCAACAACCACCGGAGGGAACCCAAGAACAGAATTCACAACAGTTCCCCAAAGCTCAGTTCTAGGACCCCTACTCTTCTCCATCTACATCTTCAGCCTGGGACAGCTGATGTAATGTCACGGTTTGCAATATCATCAGTACGCCGATGACATGCAGATCTACCTATCTGTACCTGACATTACCTCCTTACTGATCCAAATCACACGTCTTGCCGCTATTTAATCCTTCTTTTATGCTTGCTTTCAAAAAGTGGACATGGACAAAACAGAATACGTCATCTTTCAACCATATCAGGCTAAATAGACATGAGAGCTGTGTATGCATCATTCGGTACCACTTTAGTAAGAGGGAAAGTTTGCCCTAGAGGCCAGTGCAGCATCAAGCTCCTCCAAAAGAAACGGCTCTTCAAGAAGTCCCTGATCAACCGTTCAAAGTATAGGAAGCTGAACCTCTGCCAGAAAACCATCCACATCCTCCTTTGTTGGTTGTACCCGCAATTTACAAAGATCCGAATAATACTCTGTCATCACCTCCAAAGTTGCCCCGCAACCAATATGCTCCGACCCATCCTTTCCCTTCAAAGCAACTATATGTGTGGAGTCTCTCTGTGCCACCAGTATTCTAGAAAGGAGATGACCCACCTTGTCCCCCTCCTCATGCACTCCTCTTTAAACTTAGTTTTTCACAAGCATCCATCAGTTTGTTTGGTTTTCCTCCAACACTGATCTGCTTTCCATAATTCAGCATCTCACGAACATGTTGCACTTTGCCCTTTAGACACACACGTGCGTCTTTGGTTTGCCAACATATTTTTAACCGCCATTTTTTTGGCCGAGTCAAACACGCGCATCTGTTACAACGATCTTCTGACGAGCATGAAACACATTCTGGTAATTGGTGGTGGTTAAATGACTAATCATTATAGGCTGTATCCTGGATCTCATACCTCCCATAGCCACCGCTGTTATTAATCATGTACGTTCCCATTCCTGTCATCACCATGGCCCTTCTCCTGATCACTTCATCCAACGATTTGTCCACCATATTTTTACTACAAACCTGCACCTTCTCAGCAGCAACTGTTAAATAAAAAAGACTCAAGGCATGGTACACATAAACAATTGTGTAAAGGAGGGAACCATCACCACAAATGTGCACCAATGGAAAATGTACTGGACAGTTCGGAACAAAATCTGGCAACACGAAGAAAAAACCGAAACAAAGTCCAAAATAAAGTATATATAACAATGTTTATTAAAATATATGGTAAAGTGGAACGGTGGAAAGAATACCATAAAAAGCACTACACCAGGGACATATAAGTGGCACTGAAAACCAATTATACATATAACCACAGTGGGGGTTCAGCATGTATGCATGCCATATAGAGATAAGTAACAGACATACCAAATCCAGGGCCGTTTCTTCAACAGGGCGGGCAGGGCGGCCACACGGGGCGCCGTGGGGCCGGGGGGCGCAGGAGAGGCCTCGGGCCCCGGTGGTCCCCTGCCCGCTGCTGCTGCTGTTTAAGGGCTGTCAGGGGCGCGGATGCCGCGCTCAGTGCTGAGCGCGGGCGCGCCCTGCCCGAACTCAGCTGCAAATCTGACAGCTGAGCGGTCAGATCATCGCCTCGCGTCGCCGCGCCCCCCCCCCCCCCGCACCGCACATAATGGTTGCGGCCACCTCGGCGCCGCCACTCACCCATACCTCCCAACCGTCCCGATTTCAGCGGGACAGTCCCGCTTTGGCACCGGGGTCCCGCTGTCCCGCTTCGGGCATTTAAAATCCCGAATTTGCGGCCGCCGGTGAAGCCCCGCCCACTTCCGGGACGTAGAGAGAGCCTGTTTTTTTTTTTTTTTATATAAAAGCTGCCTCCTGACCGCCCGCGCAACACCCCCCCCCCCTCCCGCCCCCTGTGCGGCGCTGCCACGCTGAAGGAGAGAGCCTGCAGCAATCAAGAAGAAAGGTCAGCGATTCACTACCTCTGGCTGTGTGTGCACGGACACGGAGCTCCGGCTTCTGCTCTTAGCTGCTATCCCGGCAGAGAAGGAGAGACGGGGGAGGTGCCGGGATAGTGCAGAGCTGTGAGCAGGAGACTGAAGACTTCAGCAGAGAGCTGCACATGGACATCAGCCGCCCCTGCATCACAGAGGAGATTGTGTGTGTGTGATGTGTGTGATGGCTGCGTGTGTGTGTGTGTGATGGCTGGGTGTGTGTGTGTGATGGCTGTGTGTGTGTGATGGCTGCGTGTGTGTGTGTGTGATGGCTGCGTGTGTGTGATGGCTGCGTGTGTGTGTGTGATGGCTGTGTGTGTGTGATGGCTGCGTGTGTGTGTGTGTGATGGCTGCGTGTGTGTGTGTGTGATGGCTGCGTGTGTGTGTGTGATGGCTGCGTGTGTGTGTGATGGCTGCGTGTGTGTGTGTGATGGCTGCGTGTGTGTGTGTGATGGCTGCGTGTGTGTGTGATGGCTGCATGTGTGATGGCTGCGCGTGTGTGTGTGTGTGTGATGGCTGCGTGTGTGTGTGTGATGGCTGTGTGTGTGATGGCTGCGTGTGTGTGTGATGGCTGCGTGTGTGTGTGTGATGGCTGCGTGTGTGTGATGGCTGCGTGTGTGTGATGGCTGCGTGTGTGTGATGGCTGCGTGTGTGTGATGGCTGCGTGTGTGTGTGATGGCTGTGTGTGTGTGATGGCTGCGTGTGTGTGATGGCTGCGTGTGTGTGATGGCTGTGTGTGTGTGATGGCTGTGTGTGTGTGATGGCTGTGTGTGTGTGATGGCTGTGTGTGTGTGATGGCTGTGTGTGTGTGATGGCTGCGTGTGTGTGATGGCTGCGTGTGTGTGTGATGGCTGCGTGTGTGTGTGTGTGTGATGGCTGCGTGTGTGATGTCTGCGTGTGTGTGTGATGGCTGCATGTGTGTGTGATGGCTGCGTGTGTGTGTGTGTGTGATGGCTGCGTGTGTGTGTGTGATGGCTGCGTGTGTGTGTGTGTGATGGCTGCGTGTGTGTGTGTGTGATGGCTGCGTGTGTGTGTGATGGCTGCGTGTGTGATGCATTTGTGTCAAAGCTGCATGTGTTTGTGAGCTGCGTGCGTGTGAGCTGCGTGCCTGTGTGTGAGCTGCGTGCCTGTATGTCATTATACAGTATGGAGCATCATGTGTGGTCATTATACAATATGGAGCATCATGTGCGGTCATTATACAGTATGGAGCATCATGTGCGGTCATTATACAGTATGGAGCATTATGTGTGGCCATTATACAGTATGGAGCATCATGTGCGGTCATTATACAGTATGGAGCATCATGTGCGGTCATTATACAATATGGAGCATCATGTGCGGTCATTGTACAGTATGGAGCATCATGTGCGGTCATTATACAGTATGGAGCATCATGTGCGGTCATTATACAGTATGGAGCATCATGTGTGGCCATTATACAGTATGGAGCATCATGTGCGGCCATTATACAGTATGGAGCATCATGTGTGGCCATTATACAGTATGGAGCATCATGTGCGGCCATTATACAGTATGGAGCATCATGTGCGGTCATTATACAGTCTGGAGCATCATGTGCGGTCATTATACAGTCTGGAGCATCATGTGCGGTCATTATACAGTCTGGAGCATCATGTGCGGTCATTATACAGTCTGGAGCATCATGTGCGGTCATTATACAGTCTGGAGCATCATGTGCGGTCATTATACAGTCTGGAGCATCATGTGCGGTCATTATACAGTATGGAGCATCATTTGCGGTCATACAGTATGGAGCATCATGTGCGGTCATTATACAGTATGGAGCATCATGTGCGGTCATTATACAGTATGGAGCATCATGTGGGGTCATTATACAGTATGGAGCATCATGTGCGGTCATTATACAGTCTGGAGCATCATGTGCGGTCATTATACAGTATGGAGCATCATTTGCGGTCATACAGTATGGAGCATCATGTGTGTTCATTATACAGTATGGAGCATCATGTGCGGCCATTATACAGTATGGAGCATCATGTGGGGTCATTATACAGTATGGAGCATCATGTGCGGTCATTATACAGTATGGAGCATCATGTGCGGTCATTATACAGTATGGAGCATCATGTGTGGCCATTATACAGTATGGAGCGTCATGTGTGTTCATTATACAGTATGGAGCATCATGTGCGGCCATTATACAGTATGGAGCATCATGTGGGGTCATTATACAGTATGGAGCATCATGTGCGGTCATTATACAGTATGGAGCATCATGTGTGTTCATTATACAGTATGGAGCATCATGTGTGGCCATTATACAGTATGGAGCGTCATGTGTGTTCATTATACAGTATGGAGCATCATGTGTGGCCATTATACAGTATGGGGCACTGTGTGGCCATATTTTTTTGTTTATAATTATTGTATATGAAACAGTGTGATCGGCAGTGCTAAATGGGTGTGGTTGGGATGTGGATATGGGTGTGACTAATTATGAATGGGTGTGGTCAGAGGCGTGGCCTAAAATTTGCCGCGGCGCGCAAAGCGCGCCGCAAACTTTGTCCCTCTTTCCCATCTTCAAAAGTTGGGAGGTATGACTCACCTCCGCTCCGCGCTGGATGAACAGCGAGAATGAACAGCCAGGATGAGGCAGCTTGGCCACTCCCACACTGATAGCAGGGGCGCCGCGCTCTCGGCTGAGCACGGGCGCTCCCTGAGACAGTGATCAAAGAGCTAAGCACACACACTATCACTGTCAGACTAGGCTGCCTGGCTGTTGCCAATTTCAATGCTGGACAGGACAGGCTGCAGTCTAGTCTGACAGTGGTAGCAGTATAGCAAAAATGCCCACCCCCTGCCTATGGATTAGTCCTTCCCTTCCCAGCAGCCCCATTTAGCAGTCTGAGCGCGCTCAGACTCAGAGGGCAGAGGGCACTGACACACTGAACAGGTGAGGGGGTCTGAGGGATGGGATGGGTTGGGCTAGCCTTTTTTTTTGGATGGGGACCCCCACACCTGCCCCCCCCCCAACCACCCTTGGGGCATGCTGATTTGGCATGCCCCACAGCATGAAACCCGGGAGGGGGCCCAGCTGACTTACCTCATCTTTGGCAGTCTGGTGGCATCCTCACCCAGGCGAGAAGTGTTGGAAAGAGTTATGGCAGTAACTGTATACCTGGCAACCAATAATTTAGCTTTTCGAGGATCGTCAAATACATTGTTTACACCAAATAATGGACATTTCCTTGGGCTTATAGAGCTTCTTGGAAAATTTGAACCAGTAATGAGAGATCATTTAAAACGAATTACTTCCCAGGAAATCCATACACATTACTGTGGAAATTTAATTCAAAATGAAATTATCTGCTTGATGGCCTCTCAGGTGAAGAAATGTATTCTAGAAAAAGCCAAAAGATCTAAGTATTTTTCAATAATGTTGGACTGCACACAAGATGCAGGTCACACTGAACAGTTGTCATACACCTTAAGATTTGTTGATATAGATGATGATCACGTAGCAATAAAGGAACATTTTATTGGCTATCGTCCTGCTACTGATACATCTGGGGAAAGTCTCGCCAATCTCCTTTTAGAAGAGATTAGTAAATGTGACCTGGAATTAGAAAATGAACTGGCAGAAAAGCTGAATTATTCGGAAGCTATTAATGCTTTTGCAGCGGCTAAATCTAGAAGAGTCAGTTTCTCATAAATCTGCAACCTACAATTTTTAGGATCTGTTTCCAAAATAATTAATAGATATTATTTACCTACAACTTTGTTCTCACCGTTAATAATTAGCATACTTGTCCCTTTTCCCCAAGTTCTATATAAGTTAAAGGCAAATTATAATTTATTAAAAAAAGGGAAGATACAAGCCTGCTCTCTATTTATTACTCAAGCCCACAAAAATAATGTTTATTATTTTCGGTGCCGGGGGGGGGGGGGGGGGGGGGGAGAAATTTCCTACTCTCGCCCTGTGTCATTTTTGGGCTAGAAACTGCCCTGACCAAATCTATAATATAAAGTGCATGTGGAACATAGATAAAATGGTGGCAAAAAAACCTAATAGAGAAAATTACTGGTGCTAAGTGAGGCCAATATGTTACATAGAAAAAATAACCTGTAAAATATAAAGCAGTATGCGGGCAGAAGACTAAATGAAAACAAGGCACATCCCAGGGACTTTCATTTTACATAGCACGTAAATACCAGGTGGCTCTGGCCTTGTTTTCATTTAGTCTTCTGCCATAGAGGATGCTGGACTGCAGAGAGGGTGGCAGCTCTATCTTTAGCACTGAAGCACTTTATCTCCCAGCAAGCTAGTCCCCTGATGATCCTGCTTGCAAAGAAACGCGTTGGGACCTTCTAACAGGGAGAGTGCAGGGCTTGTTATATTGTAGGGGTAGCTGTGGACTGTCCTTGTAAGGGCAGGAGTTCGGGGATTGAGATCAATAATAGCCCCACAGGGATTGACAGGGAATTGTCTCCTGAAGTCGTGCGACAAAACGGACTTGTTCATAGAAGCACCACTGGGGTTCCGGCTCTCTTATCCTCGACAAAAATTGGTGAGATTGTTCCATAATTATTTATTCTCCCAATTATTTGTACCCCTCTTTATAATTTATTTTTTCAGTATATGATTGACTGCTAATATTAATGCAACCAGGGTACATGTTTATTTGTTTGGGTACTTTACAAGTGCCATTGGTTTATGCTTTTTTGTCACTAAACCAGGTTCCTTGGTCTAAACATCGGAACACTGGACGACTGCCAGTGTTCTGACATTAATCCATTAGTGCTTATCTATGTATGGTACGCAATTTTGAACATACCTAGTGGTACTTTTTATTGACACGTTTTTGGTGACATTTGTTTCATACATTTCTTATTTGTATTCATTAAAAGTTATGTTTTAATTCCTGCTTTAGCTATGTTCCCTAAATTCTGGTAGGATCATGTGATTTATCACATAATATTATTTATTGCTGTTTTCGCACCGTTCCACTTTACCATATATTTTAATAAACATTGTTATATATACTTCATTTTGGACTTTGTTTCGGTTTTTTCTTCGTGTTGCCAGCAGCAACTGTGTAGGAAACCACTTTACTGTTTTGCAAGGTGTTTATGATGCCTGTAAACAAATTTTTTTTTAAATTGCCACCCCCCATGGGGAAATGTTTGTCAGGCCATGCAGTTAGTGGATGGGCATTACAAGTGTAGGAGACACAATCCTTTACATTGGGCCTATGTTTTAATGAGGCCTTCAGCAATGTCTCCTCATATTCCACCACTAGAACACCAGGGTTCACGTGTTCCCTGCTGCTACAGAAAGTCAATTTAGGGGGAAGGGTGTCTAGGATGCACATGAACAATTTTTTACAAATTAGCCACCTATAAGCAAATGCTTGTCAGGCCAGGCACTCCATTACAAGTCTAAGAGACCCACACCCCTACATTGGGCCTACTTCTTAACTCTGTCTCCTGCAATGTGTCCTTTACGTGCCACTGGATGACCAGGGTTTACGTGCTCTGTACAGTGCATTTTGGGCAGGGGGGCTGTGATGGCACTCTTGTTTTTTTTTTAAAATGACCCCACATTGGGGAATTGGGCATGACATTACATTGGGGCTACTTCTTAACTCGGTCTCCTGCAATCTGTCCTGTACCTGCCAGTAGATCACCAGGGTGAACGTGCTTTGTACTGTTATAGGCCGTTGAACTTTGGTCAAGGGGACTGCAATGGCATTAGTCTATTTCTAAGAAAGGTACCCCCATTGGGGAATTGTTTGGCCGATCATGCACTTTATTACAAGTCTCAGAGACACACAACACTACACTGGGTCTAATTCTCCTGCAAGGTCTCTTGTATAACTGCCACTAGATGACCAGGGTGAACGTGCTTTGTACTGTTATAGGCTTGTGAAGTTTGGGTAAGGGGGGCTGTGATGGCACTAGTATATTTTTAAAAGAGGTACCCCACATTGGTGAAACCACATCCTTGTTGGCAAACACTTCATAACATTTGTGTACCTTGAAGAGATCACTTGAAAAGTTCCTTTTTGTGTTGCCTGGTTGCTAGCATTGGACACAATACACTTCATATAAATTTGATAAAGCAATGCTGTTAAGGTACCGTCACATTAAGCGACGCTGCAGCGATATAGACAACGATGCCGATCGCTGCAGCGTTGCTGTTTCGTCGTTGTGTGGTCACTGGAGAGCTGTCACACAGACAGCTCTCCAGCGACCAATGATGCCGAAGTCCCCGGGTAACCAGGGTAAACATCGGGTTACTAAGCGCAGGGCCGCGCTTAGTAACCCGATGTTTACCCTGGTTACCAGTGTAAATGTAAAAAAAACCAAACACTACATACTTACATTCCGGTGTCTTTCGTGTCCCCCGGCGTCCGCTTGCCTGCACTGTGTAAGCGCCGGCCGTAAAGCAGAGCGGTGACGTCACCGCTGTGCTCTGCTTTACGGCCGGCCGGCGCTGACACAAGTGCAGGCAAGCGGACGCCGGGGGACGTGAAAGACACCGGAATGTAAGTATGTAGTGTTTTTTTTTTTTTACATTTACAATGGTAACCAGGGTAAATATCGGGTTACTAAGCGAGGCCCTGCGCTTAGTAACCCGATGTTTACCCTGGTTACCAGTGAAGAATCGCTGAATCGGCGTCACACATGCCGACTCAGCGATGTCAGCGGGTGATCCAGCGATGAAATAAGGTGCTGGCCTTCTAGCTCCGACCAACGATGTCACAGCAGGATCCAGATCGCTGCTGCGTGTCAAACACAACGATACCATTATCCAGGACGCTGCAACGTCACGGATCGCTATCGTTATCGTTGTTAAGTTGTTCAGTGTGAAGGTACCTTTAGTTTGGCTCAGTAGTTTATTAAAATTAATTATTTGTCCACTATATTAGTTTCTCTCCTTGAGAGCCTTAACTTTGGCTGCCTCAAATATACAAATGGCGAATATGCAAATAGCGATTTGTAACCAAGATTAAAATACTGTATACCCAATGCATTCAGACAATGAAATAGCTGCATTTCTTGTACAACATTTACAGATGTGACAGACAATGCTCATAGTGACACAATCTTGATAAATGTTTGTTTATTAACTTCACAAACAGTTCTAAGCCTCTATCTGTTTGCTGTTTGTCATTGTAAAACATTAAGGCCATGTGCACACGTTCAGGATTTTTCGCGTTTTTTTCGCGTTTTTTCGCTATAAAAATGTGATAAAAACGCGAAAAAACCACTTACATATGCCTCCTATTATTTACAGGGTATTCCGCATTTTTTGTGCAAATGTTGCATTTTTTTCCACGAAAAAATTGCATCGCGGAAAAAAAAGCAACATGTTCATTAAAAATGCGGAATCGCGGGGATTCCGCACACCTAGGAGTGCATTGATCTGCTTACTTCCCGTACTGGGCTGTGCACACCATGCGGGAAGTAAGCAGATTATGTGCGGTTGGTACCCAGGGTGGAGGAGAGGAGACTCTCCTCCACGGACTGGGCACCATATAATTGGTAAAAAAAAAGAATTAAAATAAAAAATAGTGATATACTCACCCTCTGATGGCCCCCGAAGTGTTCCCGCCTCTCCGGTGCATGCTTTCTCTTCCGTTCCTATAGATGGTGTGGTTCAGGACCTGTGATGACGTCGCTGTCTTGTGATTGGTCGCGTGACTGCTCATGTGACTCACGCGACCAATCACAAGCCGCGACGTCATCGAAGGTCCTGAACCACACCGGCATCTATAGGAACGGACACCGCTGAGGAGATTGGCTGTCTGCAGAGGGTGAGTATAACCATTTTTTAATTTTTTTAATTATTTTTAAACATTCTGTCTTTTACTATAGATGCTGCATAAGCAGCATCTATAGTAAAAAGTTGGTCACACTTGTCAAACAGTATGTTTGACAAGTGTGACCAACCTGTCAGTCAGTTTTCCAAGCGAAGCTACAGATCGCTTGGAAAACTTTAGCATTCTGCAAGCTAATTACGCTTGCAGAATGCTAAAAAAAACGCGAAAAAAACGGAAAAAAAACCGCAAAAAAAAAATGCGGATTTCTTGCAGAAAATATCCGGTTTTCTTCAGGAAATTTCTGCAAGAAATCCGGACGTGTGCACATACCCTAAGGGTAACAACCTAAAACAAATATTGATAATGTAACAACATGAAAACGTCCAAGAAAAACCATATGTCTGTATTGTCTTATTCCCCCTTTTTTTAACTATATCTCTTCAATAAGTCTCGATGGAGCCCTTCTTTCCCGTGTAGGGTAATGTCTGGGTTCATTGGGGGTGTCCAGTGTTGACAGATCAGTCACCTCTTGTTGGTCCTCTCCACCGTCGGGTATCAAATCTTCCACTGGTGGGAGTTCATTACCATTGTTCTGCGGTATGATTTTAAAATGTGAGGAATTTCGAGTGATGGAGTGTCCGTCTCGCTCAGCCGTGACCATATTGCCTTTTCTCTCAGTAACATTATATTTTGCAGGACTATACAGCTGAGGTTTTGTTGGTTGATTTTTGACGCACAACAACCATATCACCTCTTTTGATGGCACATGGCTGTGCCCGTCGCCTTCTGTCTGCATAATGTTTCATGGCTTGCTTGTTAAAGAAATCCGTTGATCGCACTGAAGAGTCATTTGGTGATGTGATGACTAGTCACATCAGGGATCCGTGTACGAAGAGTTCTGCTGAACATTAGATGAGATGGAGCAGCATTAGTGGTGGAATGTGGCATGTTGCGGTAATTGCGCATTAATTTGTATAGTGACTGTTTCAGTGGGGTATGCTCCAGGCTAGCTGCCTTGATTCGTTTCCCCATGGTGTGCATGAAACATTCTACGATTCCATTAGCTTGCGGCCAGCAAGGTGTGATTTTTCTGTGGCTGAACCCCAAGTATTCAGAAAACTGTGCAAACACATGTCCATTGAATGGAGGTGCATTATCTGTTTTGACCACTCTCGGAATGCCATATGCAGAGAATATGTCGTCCAGTTCTGGTATGACACTATTAGCAGACGTTGAAGAGATGAATGAAATGACAGGGTATCTAGAATATTCATCAATTGTTACTAGAATGTATTGGCCATTTGGTAATGGTCCATATATGTCGACTGCCACTTCCTCCCATACAGTAGTGGGTAACGGAGACATTTGTAATGGCTCTAGAGTTGATGATGGAGTAATTAATTGACAAGTGGAGCAATGTCTAATCTTCTCTTCCACCAATTTATCCATATTTGGGAACCACACTTTTTCTCTGAGTAACTTTTTTGTGCCAACAATTCCTAGATGACCTTCGTGTGCTATCTGTATGGCTAGGTTGCGCAAGGCCTTAGGTACAACCAGTTTGGTACCACGAAGGATGAGTTGGTCTTCAGTGACAGATAATTCCTCACGTACATTTGAAAATAGTTTTAACTCCTTCAGATCAATCCCATCTTCAGGAAATTTTTTCTTTTGAATTTCATGCCACCTTCTATTTTGGATAATTTGTATTAAGGCACAGAGTGTCTTGTCACTTGTTGTTGTATTCACAAACTGATCAACAGAAAGTGCTTTTGGCATGGCGTGAGCTGCAACAAAGTGGATGTAATCTTCAATGGAGGAATGCACAGGTAAATCATCATTCGTAGGATGTCTTGAGAGATAATCAGCAGGATTGCTGTATTTTCCAGGTTTGTGAACAATTTTGTAATTATAGTCCTGTAGACGTAGACCCCATCGTTCAATCCATGCCGGCATTTTAGCTCTGGGATTTCCAAAAATTAGGCAGAAAATGTTTAACACAAAAAGGGAACAAAATTCCTATACCAATTCTAGTTATATGTGTTTGAGAATGTGTTTAAGAATTATATTAGATGGGCCCCCAGTGAAAAACAAGTAAAGTGAGTGGAAACCACTCATATAGACAGTAGAAACCAACCACCAGCGCTAAGGACCCAACTCCAAGAAACTTAATTGACAAGAGTATATTTATTTTAACAATAGTACTTTATTTGTAATGGTAATAACAGATTTATTTGTGCACATGCTGGGAAAATATATAAAAGCATATAAAAACAAGAGAAAAAAAAAATCACCAATAATATATATATACACTCACCGGCCACTTTATTAGGTACACCTGTCCAACTTCTTGTTAACACTTAATTTCTAATCAGCCAATCACATGGCGGCAACTCAGTGCATTTAGGCATGTAGACATGGTCAAGACAATCTCCTGCAGTTCAAACCGAGCATCAGTATGGGGAAGAAAGGTGATTTGAGTGCCTTTGAACGTGGCATGGTTGTTGGTGCCAGAAGGGCTGGTCTGAGTATTTCAGAAACTGCTGATCTACTGGGATTTTCACGCACAACCATCTCTAGGGTTTACAGAGAATGGTCCGAAAAAGAAAAAAAATCCAGTGAGCGGCAGTTCTGTGGGCGGAAATGCTTTGTTGATGCCAGAGGTCAGAGGAGAATGGGCAGACTGGTTCGAGCTGATAGAAAGGCAACAGTGACTCAAATCGCCACCCGTTACAACCAAGGTAGGCCTAAGAGCATCTCTGAACGCACAGTGCATCGAACTTTGAGGCAGATGGGCTACAGCAGCAGAAGACCACACCGGGTACCACTCCTTTCACCTAAGAACAGGAAACTGAGGCTACAATTTGTACAAGCTCATCGAAATTGGACAGTAGAAGATTGGAAAAACGTTGCTTGGTCTGATGAGTCTCGATTTCTGCTGCGACATTCGGATGGTAGGGTCAGAATTTGGCGTAAACAACATGAAAGCATGGATCCATCCTGCCTTGTATGGAGCATCTTTGGGATGTGCAGCCGACAAATCTGCGGCAACTGTGTGATGCCATCATGTCAATATGGACCAAAATCTCTGAGGAATGCTTCCAGCACCTTGTTGAATCTATGCCACGAAGAATTGAGGCAGTTCTGAAGGCAAAAGGGGGTCCAACCCGTTACTAGCATGGTGTACCTAATAAAGTGGCCGGTGAGTATATATATATATATATATATATATATATATATATATATATATATATAACAACCTGAATAGGTATAAGGTGCACCAACAAGGAAGGGTTAATCACAGGACTCTTTTTTACAAATCAATTAAAAATAACAAAAAATGTAAAAACGTAGTGAAATATCAAGTGTTAAACGGATGATAAAATAATAAAAGTGTGCAATAACACCAATTTAGGGATTAAATAAGATGACCCATAGTGTAACCAGATTATATGGCCAAAAACGCCATACAAAAAAGTGCAATGTGCAATCATATGAACCCTAAAATTGCACCCAGTCCTACGGGACTGGTGTCCACAATCAGTTCGGTTCGAGGAGCTGGATCAAAATAGGCCATGGTGGTTGTTGAGCAGAGTTCGTTTTTGATTGTTTCAAAAGAGGCCTGACAGTCTTGGGACCATTGAAAAACGCAGTTTTGTTTCGTAAGTTCCCTTAATGGAGTGCTGATTGTTGAAAAATTTGGAATATATCTAGCACAGTAACTTGAAATTCCAAGAAAAGAGCGCACTTCACTGGCATTCTGTGGAATTGAAGCTGCTCTGATGGATTCCACTTTCTTGGGATCAGGTCGTACTCCTTCCGCCGAGAAAATGTGACCATAGAACACTGTCATCCACATGAAGATGCACTTGAGAGTCCTTTAATTTCCCCAATCCACTAAATAGGGAGGGAAAACTGTTCACCATGGCTTGTACATCCAGGTCCACAGGGTTGGTTATGGTATGAACAATCTGGATGAGTCCTAGCTTCAAGGCAGTGTGATAGCTGAGAAGACAGCCTCCTGATCCTTGTAATGTGTGAAAAGTGGTTTTCTGCCTATTTTCTTTATAGCTAAGTTCAGCATCAAATTGTCCCATTGTAACTAGAGGTGTTTTAGATCCATATGGACAGATTTTCGTATGCACTTGCTGTAAGACTGGCTTTGTTTTCAACTGTTCATAAGCATTGCTGTCTGATATTCACCGAAGCTCCTGTATCTATTGTAAAGGTGATATCCTTGTTGCAGATGGTGAGTGTAATACATGGAGACTGCACTGAGCCAGTGATAGAAGTCGTGAATAGGGTTGAGCGACTTTTACTTTTTTAGGGTCGAGTCGGGTTTCGCGAAACCCAACTATCTCAAAAGTCGAGTCGAGTGGAATCGGCCGATTATCTTGAAAAGTCGGGATCGACCGAAACACGAAACCCAATGCAAGTCAATGGGGAAGCATAGTCGGCAGTGAGTGGGGGCCAGGAAAACACCTAGAGTGCCAATTTTAATGGCAAAAACATCCATTCTTGTTACTGAAGCTTGCCAATCTTAATTTACCTTATAATAATATTTAGGCATTGGAAATTGAGGGTCATTTGGGTAAAATTGTGGGGGGTAGGGCTGGTTCAAGTTTTTAGTGGGCCCAGGAAACGTGGACTACGTCATGGCGGTGGAGCAGGGAGAGGCAAGTATTTCAACTTTGCAAGTGCTGTGATCCTGAGCAAGCAGGGGGGGCCCACTCATTCGCATTGGCACTGGCACAGGGCCCCTCAAAGTACGGCGGTGTGTTTGCACGGCGGGGGCGCCTCCCACTGGCAGCGACACTTTTGTGTACTATGAGGGGCCATGTGCCAGTGACGTTGCCAACGAGTATGCCCCCCCACCTGATGAAGGAACCTGCACTTTCATCTGCACCTTCCTCTTTGTCCCCGTGTAAGGTTTTATAGTATGCGGGAAGGGGAACCTGACTTTCAGCAGGGTCAGATTCTGGCTGTGTAGCGTGCAAGGGGAATGTAGTGGTCTGGGTCAATGTACCAGCAGACTCATCTATCATTGGCTGGGCAATTGGCAGGATGAGGAGGAAACACAGATATAGGCCCAAATAATAAAGTGGCCTAAATGCAGTTCAAAGTTGGTAACAGGACTAACCAGGCGGCATTGCTTTGTTCAGTGGAGGAGAACGGTAATGAGAGGCTGACACCGTGAGTAGGCCCAAATAAATAACTAGGCTAAATGCAATTCAAAATTGCTAACAGTATTAAACAGGCGGCACTGCTTTGTTCAGTGGAGGAGAACAGCAAGGAGCGGCAGACACCGTTAGTAGACCCCAACCAAACAAGTAGCCCAAATGCAGTTTCCTATTTTTAAAAATAGCCCTAAAGCCGGAAGATTGAAGCTAGTCTTTGCAAAGTGGAGAAGACCAAGGAGCGGCAGACACCGTTAGTAGGCCCCAACCAAACTAGTAGGCCTAATGCAGTGTTATCTAAACAACTACTTAATGAGAGCCTGAAGGTTGAAGCTCAGACAAGAAAACCTGGAGGAGAACACCCAGGAGCGGCAGACACCGTTAGTAAGCCCCAACCAAACTAGTAGCCCAAATGCAGTTTCCTATTTTAAAAAATAGCCCTAAAGCCTGAAGATTGAAGCTAGTCTATGTAAAGTGGAGGAGAACACCAAGCAGCAGACACCTTTAGTAGGCCCCAACCAAAGTAGTAGCCCAAATGCAGTTTCCTATTTTTAAAAATAGCCCTAAAGCCGGAAGATTGAAGCTAGTCTATGTAAAGTGGAGGAGAACACCAAGCAGCAGACACCTTTAGTAGGCCCCAACCAAACTAGTAGCCCAAATGCAGTTTCCTATTTTTAAAAATAGCCCTAAAGCCAGAAGATTGAAGTCAGTCTTTGCAAAGTGGAGAAGACCAAGGAGCGGCAGACACCGTTAGTAGGCCCCAACCAAACTAGTAGGCCTAATGCAGTGTTATCTAAACAACTACTTAATGAGAGCCTGAAGGTTGAAGCTCAGACAAGGAAACCTGGAGTAGAACACCCAGGAGGAGGAGAACACCCAGGAGGAGGAGAACACCCAGGAGCGGCAGACACCGTTAGTAGGCCCCAACCAAACTAGTAGCCCAAATGCAGTTTCCTATTTTAAAAAATAGCCCTAAAGCCTGAAGATTGAAGCTAGTCTATGTAAAGTGGAGGAGAACACCAAGCAGCAGCAGACACCTTTAGTAGGCCCCAACCAAACTAGTAGCCCGAATGCAGTTTCCTATTTAAAAAAATAGCCCTAAAGCCTGAAGATTGAAGCTAGTCTATGTAAAGTGGAGGAGAACACCAAGCAGCAGCAGACACCTTTAGTAGGCCCCAACCAAACTAGTAGCCCAAATGCAGTTTCCTATTTTAAAAAATAGCCCTAAAGCCTGAAGATTGAAGCTAGTCTTTGCAAAGTGGAGAAGACCAAGGAGCGGCAGACACCGTTAGTAGGCCCAACCAAACTAGTATCCCCACTGCAGTTTTCAAATTCCTATAGGCTGAAAACCTGACAATTGAAGCTCAGCTTTTTTCAGAGGAGGACAGCTTTATTGAGTGGCGCAGACAGACACAGGTAGTAGGCCTTAAACAAAAAAGTTGGCTCAATGCAGTTTAAAAAAGGTTACAGGGGTACACAGGCAGCATTTGTGTGGTCAGCGGAGGACAATTTGAATTAGGGACTGCAGACAGACTTAGTAGGCTGTCCCCTGTGGACCCTGCATCCACCACATTAACCCAGTGCGCCGTAATGGACACGTAACCTTCCGTGGCCATGCCTACTGGTCCATGCGTCTGTTGTCAGGTGCACCTTTATACTCACAGATTGCCTGAGTGCATGGACAATGCGGTCTTTTACATGCTGGTGGAGGGCTGGGAAGGCTATTCTCGAAAAGAAGTGTCGACTGGGTAACTCGTAGCGTGGTACAGCGTAGTCCATCAGGGCTTTATAAATATAAAATAAATTAAAAAAGTAGGCTGTATGCACTTCAAAATAGGTTCCAGGGGTACACGGGCAGCATTGGTGTGGTCAGTGGAGGACTATTGGAAGGAGGGACCGCAGACAGACTTAGTAGGCCTAAAATAAAAAAAGTAGGCTCTATGCACTTTAATATAGGTTCCAGGGGTACACGGGCAGCATTGATGTGGTCAGTGGAGGACTATTGGAAGGAGGGACCGCAGACAGACTTAGTAGGCCTAAAATAAAAAAAGTAGGCTCTATGCACTTTAAAATAGGTTCCAGGGGTACACGGGCAGCATTGGTGTGGTCAGTGGAGGACAATTAGAATTATATACCGCAGACAGACTTAGTAGGCCTAAAATAAAAAAAGTAGGCTTTATGCACTTTAAAATAGGTTCCAGGGGTACACGGGCAGGATTGGTGTGGTCAGTGGAGGACTATTGGAAGGAGGGACCGCAAACAGACTTAGTAGGCCTAAAATAAAAAACATTAGGCTCAATGCAGTTTGAATTATCTTGCAGGGGTACACAGGCAGCATTGGTGTGGTCAGCGGAGGACGATTGGAAGGAGTGTCTGACACAGTTAGTACTCCCAAAAAATAAATAGATGTTAATGTCTCGCAAAACAACAAAACAAAAAAACAAAAGGGTGGCATACTTAGGAACAGGGATGGGCTCCTCTGCTGAGTTTCAGACATAGTTATTTGGCGCTAAGTATTTACTGGTGTCAATATAGAACACTGACCCTGACTATTTTAACTAGCATCATACATGTCAACAAATTGGTATTGTCAGTGCCAGGCATTGAAGGATGTCAGCGCATAGACTAAACATTGGTGGAGCTGTGAGAGATAATTTTGCACGTGGTAGAGCACAGTTTGAGCTGGGGGGGGTGAACTCTCTTGTGGCCGGCGGTACCGTCCCAGGGCCCCTCATGTTACAACGGTGTGTCTGACGTTGGGTGCGCGCCACCACCGCCAGAGACACTTTATTGTACTATGAGGGACCCAGTGGCAGTGCCGTCGACCAAAAGCAGGCACACCCACCTCTTCAGACAAACGGCACTCTAACGGGTGCTTGCACTAAGTGGCGAGACCACGGCCCCGTGGGGGGAGTTTTCCCATTTAGGGAGGTGTAAACATGTCATATGCTGGACAAACAGCTGCTGCAAATTAAGAGATTGGAACACTCAGTAAGACCAGTCCACAAGCAAGACCTTTTTATAGGAAAGCTAGGTGTCAGCCGGGAAAGGTGGGGCAAAATCATTCGAAATCCAGGAGTGGTTCATTTTAATGAAGGTTAGATCATCCACATTTTGGGTAGCCAGACGAGTCCTTTTTTCGGTCAGAATTGAACCAGCAGCACTGAATACTCTTTCTGATAGCACACTAGCTGCTGGGCAAGCAAGCTCCTGCAATGCATATTCTGCCAATTCCGGCCAGGTGTCTATTTTGGATGCCCAGTAATCAAAGGGGAATGACGGTTGAGGGAGAACATCGGTAATGGAGGAAAAATAGTTAGTAACCATACTGGACAAATGTTGTCTCCTGTCACTTTGAATGGATGCTGCTGTACCTGTCGTGTCTGTGGTCATTGCGAAATCACTCCACAACCTGGTCAGAAAACCCCTCTGTCCTACGCCACTTCTGATCTGTGCACCTCTAACACCTCTGCCCTGTTGCCCCCTGCAGCTTGTGTGATAACCATCACCGGCGCTGTGTGCTGGGAATGCCTGAATCAAACGGTCTACAAGACTAGCTTGTTTGGTTGCCAATATCTGTTCGAGGTTCTCATGTGGCATGATATTTTGCAATTTGCCTTTATAGCGAGGATCAAGGAGGCAGGCCAACCAGTAATCGTCATCTGTCATCATTTTTATAATGCGTGGGTCCCTTTTGAGGATACGAAAGGCATAATCCACCATGTGGGCCAATGTTCCAGTTGTCAAGTCAGTGCATATGCTGGGTTGAGGAGCACTTTCTGGCAAATCAACGTCACTTGTCTCCCTCAAAAACCCAGAACCCGGCCTTGCACCGCCAGCAGTTTCTATTGCCCCCTGAGAAGCTTCCTCATCCAAAAAATAATCATCCCCATCATCCTCCTCATCCTCCTCCTCTTCGCCCGCCACCTCGTCCTGTAGACTTCCCTGAGCAGACAATGGCTGACTGTCATCAAGGCTTCCCTCGTCGTCGGCTGCAGACGCCTGTTCCTTTATGTGCGTCAAACTTTGCATCAGCAGATGCATTAGGGGGATGCTCATGCTTAATACGGCGTTGTCTGCACTAACCAGCCGTGTGCATTCCTCAAAACACTGAAGGACTTGACACAGGTCTTGGAGCTTCGACCACTGCACAGCTGACAACTCCATGTCTGCCATCCAACTGCCTGCCTGTGTATGTGTATCCTCCCACAAAAACATAACAGCACGCCTCTGTTCGCACAGTCTCTGAAGCATGTGCAGTGTGGAGTTCCACCTTGTTGCAACGTCGATGATTAGGCGATGCTGGGGAAGGTTCAAAGACCGCTGATAGTTCTGCATACGGCTGGAGTGTACGGGCGAACGGCGGATATGCGAGCAAAGTCTGCGCACTTTGAGGAGCAGGTCGGGTAACCCCGGATAACTTTTCAGGAAGCACTGCACCACCAGGTTTAAGGTGTGAGCCAGGCAAGGAATGTGTTTCAGTTGGGAAAGGGCTATGGCAGCCATGAAATTCCTTCCGTTATCACTCACTACCTTGCCTGCCTCAAGATGTACAGTGCCCAGCCATGACTGTGTTTCTTTCTGCAAGAACTCGGACAGAACTTCCGCGGTGTGTCTGTTGTCGCCCAAACACTTCATTGCCAATACAGCCTGCTGACGCTTGCCACTAGCTGTCCCATAATGGGACACCTGGTGTGCACCAGTGGCAGCTGCAGATGGACTGATTGTGCGACTGCGGTCTGTGGACGAGCTCTCGCTTCTGCAGGAGGACGAGGAAGAGGAGGAGGGGGGGCGAACGCCAACAGCCAACTGTTTCCCAGACCGTGGGCTAGGCAGAACTGTCTCAATATTGCTGTCCCCTGTGGACCCTGCATCCACCACATTAACCCAGTGTGCCGTGATGGACACGTAACGTCCCTGCCCATGCCTACTGGTCCATGCATCTGTTGTCAGGTGCACCTTTGTACTCACAGATTGCCTGAGTGCATGGACGATGCGGTCTTTAACATGCTGTTGGAGGGCTGGGATGGCTTTTCTCGAAAAGAAGTGTCGACTGGGTAGCTCGTAGCGTGGTACAGCGTAGTCCATCAGGGCTTTGAAAGCTTCGCTTTCAACTAACCGGTAGGGCATCATCTCTAATGAGATTAGTCTAGCAATGTGGGCGTTCAAACCCTGTGTACGCGGATGTGAGGATGCGTACTTCCTTTTCCTAACAAGAGTCTCATGTAGAGTGAGCTGGACTGGAGAGCTGGAGATCGTGGAACTAGCGGGGGTGCTGGTGGACATGGCAGACTGAGAGAGGGTTGGAGATAGTATTCTTGCCGGTGCCCTACATGCAGTGTTTCCTACTACGAACCTGGTGATTCCCTGACTGCTTTGGCCTGGCGACGAAAGCTGCACAGATACTGCAGGTGGTGCGGGAAATGGTGGGCTTACAGTGAGGGAAGGGATGTAGCGTTGCTGACTAGCTTCATTGGCCGAGGGTGCTGCAACCTTTAGGGACGTTTGGTAGTTAGTCCAGGCTTGCAAATGCATGGTGGTTAAATGTCTATGCATGCAACTTGTATTTAGACTTTTAAGATTCTGACCTCTGCTTAAGGTAGTTGAACATTTTTGACAGATGACTTTGCGCTGATCATTTGGATGTTGTTTAAAAAAATGCCAGACTGCACTCTTTCTACTATCGGATACCTTTTCAGGCATTGCAGACTGAGCTTCTTTAACCGGATGGCCACGCTGTCCTACAACTGGTTTTGGTTTTGCCACGTGTTTTTGGCCAGATACGGGCCCGGCAGATGGAACCTATTGCAATGTTGATGCCTGCTGCGGCTCCTCCTCCTCCGCTTCAGAACTACTGCCGCCTGCACCCTGTTCCCCCAATGGCTGCCAATCGGGGTCAACAACTGGGTCATCTATGACCTCCTCTTCTATCTCGTGTGCAACTTCGTCTGTGTCACCGTGTAAGCCGGTGGTATAGCGTTCGTGACGGGGCACCATAGTCTCAGCTGGGTTTGATTCTGGCTCAGTACACTGCGAGGGCAATGTTCTGGTCTGAGTCAAAGGAACAGCATAGTAATCTGGCTGTGGCTGTGCATCTGTGCACTCCATGTCCGATTCAACTTCTAATGGGCATGGCCTGTTAACCGTTTCACTTTCTAATCCAGGAACGGTATGTGTAAAGAGCTCCATGGAGTAACCCGTTGTGTCGCCTGACGCATCCTTCTCTCTTGTTCTGGGTGAAGAAGACAAGGAAGCGACTTGTCCCTGACCGTGAACATCCACTAACGACGCGCTGCTTTTACATTTAGCAGTTTCAGAAGAGGAGGCAAAAGAGCTAGAGGCTGAGTCAGCAAGGAAAGCCAAAACTTGTTCTTGCTGCTCCGGCTTTAAAAGCGGTTTTCCTACTCCCAGAAAAGGGAGCGTTCGAGGCCTTGTGTAGCCAGATGACGAACCTGGCTCAACAACTCGAGACTTAGGTGCTATAATGCTTTTCCCACGACCACCTGATGCTCCACCACCACTACCATCATTACCAGCTGACAATGACCGCCCACGGCCACGACCTCTTCCACCAGACTTCCTCATTGTTTGCAAAACGTAACCAAAGTAACGGTATTTGTTACTGTAAAACCAGTTACAAGGTGAACTCAAACTTATGTAGGATTTATATATCCCTTTGTAGGTGGGTGAGACTGCAGGGAAAATCAGGCCCAATGTATAACAGTACACAGCTTCTGTGGCAGACAGATATGCCACTAACAGGACTGATGCTGATGCAGACACTACCAACAAAAATCTCCCCCTTTTTAGTTTTTCTGGGAGAATATTTAAGAAATGTGGGGCACTCTTATACAGTATACATTCTGTGGCATAAAATGAAAGACAGATGCCACACACACGACTTGCACTGAGGCAGAATTGCCAATCTTAATCTCCCCCTTTTTTTTAACTTTATTGTGGGAGAATTGTCAAGAAATCAGGGACAGTATTACATACTAGGTTTTCTGTGGCACAAAATGAGAGACAGATGCCACACACAGCACTGGCACAGAGGCAGAATTGCCAATCTTTATCTCCCACTATTTATTTATTTTTTCCTGGGAGAATTAAAAAAAAAATGGCCCAGTATTACACACTAGGTTTTCTGTGGCACAAAATGAGAGACAGATGCCACACACAGCACTGGCACAGAGGCAGAATTGCCAATCTTTATCTCCCACTATTTATTTTTTTTTCAGGGAGAATTAAAAAAAAAAAGACCCAGTATTACACACTAGGTTTTCTGTGGCACAAAATGAGAGACAGATGCCACACACAGCACTGGCACAGAGGCAGAATTGCCAATCTTTATCTCCCACTATTTATTTATTTTTCCTGGGAGAATAAAAAAAAAATGGCCCAGTATTACACACTAGGTTTTCTGTGGCACAAAATGAGAGACAGATGCCACACACAGCACTGGCACAGAGGCAGAATTGCCAATCTTTATCTCCCACTATTTATTTTTTTTTCCTGGGAGAATTAAAAAAAAAAATGGCCCAGTATTACACACTAGGTTTTCTGTGGCACACAATGAGAGACAGATGCCACACACAGCACTGGCACAGAGGCAGAATTGCCAATCTTTATCTCCCACTATTTATTTTGTTTTCCTGGGAGAATTTTAAAAAAAATGGCCCAGTATTACACACTAGGTTTTCTGTGGCACAAAATGAGAGACAGATGCCACACACAGCACTGGCACAGAGGCAGAATTGCCAATCTTTATCTCCCACTATTTATTTATTTTTTCCTGGGAGAATTAAAAGAAAAAATGGCCCAGTATTACACACTAGGTTTTCTGTGGCACAAAATGAGAGACAGATGCCACACACAGCACTGGCACAGAGGCAGAATTGCCAAATTGCCAATCTTTATCTCCCACTATTTTTTATTTATTTATGGGAGAATTGGCAAGAAATCAGGCCCACTGTTAGACTGTATGTTTTCTGTGCCAGAAAATGAGACACAGATGCCACACACAGGACTGCCACTGATGCAGATTTGCCAATTTTAATCTGCACCCTTTTTTTTTTGTTTTCTTCAGGGAGACTAGTGAATAAATCTGGGCCACTGTATTAGAGTATATTTTATGTGGCAGAAAGTGGCTTGAAGAGATATAACGAAGAAAGAAAAAAAAAGAGGGACTGTCCTACAATTACTCTCTCCCTGCAGTAATCTCAGAAAAGTATGGCAGGCAGCTATAAAAAGGACTGCTGCACACAAAAGTGTGGACAAACAAGATAGCTGTGCAGAAAGGAAGGAGCAACAGGATTTGTGCTTTGAAAAAAGCAGTTGGTTTGCACAGAGGCGTACACAAAGCAACGCAGCTATCAGGGAGCCTTCTAGGGCAGCCCAATGAGCTACAGCGCTGAGGGAAAAAAAAAAAGTAGCCTCCACTGTCCCTGCAAACAAAAGGTGGTGTTGGACAGTAGAAATCGCTACAGCACAAGCGGTTTGGGGGTTAATGTACCCTGCCTAACGCTGTCCCTGATTCTGAAGAAGCGGCAGCAACCTCTCCCTATGCTCAGATCAGCAGCAGTAAGATGGCGGTCAGCGGGAACGCCCCTTTATAGCCCCTGTGACGCCGCGGAAAGCAAGCCAATCACTGCAATGCCCTTCTCTAAGATGGTGGGGACCAGGACCTATGTCATCACGCTGCCCACACTCTGCGTCCACCTTCATTGGCTGAGAAATGGCAGTTTTCGCGTCATTGAAACGCGACTTTGGCGCGAAAGTCGCGTACCGCGTGGCCGACCCCACACAGGGATCAGGTCGGGTTTCATGAAACCCGACTTTGCCAAAAGTCGGCGACTTATGAAAATGACCGATCCGTTTCGCTCAACCCTAGTCGTGAACACATAGTTCTCAGCCACAGACATTTCTTCTATATCCTGATTTACTATTTTTATATTTGCAGGCTTTGTCATTGGCAGAGGAGACTTGTTGGGCGCTGATTTGCAGACAACTGCAAAATGGTTCCCTTTTCCACATTTACTGCAAGTTTGTCCTATAGCTGGACATTTGCTCATGTGGTGAGGGAAATCTTGTCCACATCTATAACATTTCTTCTGTTGCGGGGCTTGCTTGCCTTGTGCACTGTTATGTTTGAGATTATGCACATGTAAATTATCCCCATTCTCCATTGCACTTGCCTGATGATCTGCTATCTCTATAGCACGGGCCATCTTGAGTAAATCATGCAGAGAGAGATCCTGCTGCAGAGCTTTACACCTTATGTTATTAGACGAGCAGGTGACAATTACTTGAGTTAGGATTTCATCATCTACGTCAGTAAATGCACGCCCATGTGCTAGTTCTTTTAGCCGGGTGACATAGGTGTCTATGGATTCTTCTGGAAGCTGCTTAGCAATCCTGAACTTGTATCTTTCATATCTAATGTTTAGGGTTGAAGTAGTCAGTGAGAGCTTTGGAGCAGTTGCTGTACGTGTCTGTCTCTGCTGATGGTAATGTGCTGAATATGTCATAGACTCCTGTGCCCGCGCAATGCAGGAACACAGCTCTCTTTCTGTTCTCCTCTTTTATATCTATTGCTTCCAGAAAATTCTCAAATCGATTTAACCATTTTCTCCAGTTATGAGAGAGATTAGTGACATCGGTCATATCCAGGGGTGGGATTCAAATTTTTAACAACAGGTCCTCTAAGTCGCGGCGGCCGGAATTTTGGCCACGCCCATTTTCAATAACCCCGCCCATACTAATAAGCCACGCCCAGTGGCACGATTCATATTTTTGGAAGCAGTTTAGCCACGGCAGTGCCCCCAATAGTCATAGCGCCCCCAATAGCCACACTGCCCCATGCAAAAAAAAAATGTTTGAACTCCCATACTTACAAACGGCGCTCTCTGCAGTCTTCTCCTCTCTCTCTGCAATCTTCTCCTCTCTCGCTGCAGTCTTCTCACTCCCTGTAGACAGAGTATTCTCGCTCCCAGCCGCAGCCTACGAGGTGCCGGAGAAAGCTCCCTGCACGGAACGACGTGTACAGTGACGTCGTCACGTCGTCCCGTGTAGGAGGCTCGTCCTGGGATCGCAAGCTGATAGGCTGCTGCTGGACGGAGGAACCCGGCGGTGAGGTGAGTGAACTTTTTTTTCTTTTCTTATCTTCTGCCACGATCGGGTCACACAGCCTGGAGGACCCCTTCTTCCACGATCGGGTCCTGCTCCTCCCGGGGTGAACAATCCCCACCAGCAGGGCTGCCACTAGAAATTTCGGGGCCCCATACTGGCAAAATTTTCGGGGCCCCCTTGAGACTCCGCCCAGGCTCCACCCCAGCCCTGCCTCCACGCTCCACCCCTCAAACTGTCCACAGTCCCACCGCTCTCTCTTGGAAAAACTCCACTTCTCACCAATCACACATTGAGGGTACGTGTCCACCTTCAGGATGGCCGGCGGTTGCGTCGGAACGGCAAACCCGCTCGGCGCTAAGCCCCGCCCCCTACTGTGACACGATGATGCCGGATGTGTTCATTGCACACATCCGGGATCATCGCACCCCACACATAGGGCCCTGTGTTATAGCTTGCGGCGGCGCAGCTGCCGCAAGGAACACGGACATGCTGTGATCTTAAAAGAAGCGCCGCATGTCCGGAGTCGCAGGGCCGCAGGGTGCATGTTACCACGCATAGTGGAGACGGGATTTCATAAAATCCCCTTCACTATGCTGGAACATCTGGACGCTGCGTGTTTGACGCTGTGGCCCCACGCAGCGTCAAACACGCAGCGTTTACTTAACGTGGACACATACCCTAGCAGTTCCCATCACCAGATCACACATATAGCCGGCAGCTTTTGTTTTGGCCAAAAGATTTTGTAAGCCGCCACCATTACACGGTAGACTCTTTTGGTGAGGCCCTACTCTGCTGTAACCTATTAAATATTTGTTAAAATATGCAATACAATTTAGGTATATTTTTATTTATTTTTCAATTTTTAAAATGACCAATAATATCACAAAAAAAGAACAAATACCGCTACACCATGACCAGATGACATATTACCACCACAGTGATCGAATAATATCACATACAAGGGACAAATACCGCTACACCATGACCAGACCGCATATTACCACCACAGTGATCGAATAATATCACATACAAGGGACAAATACCGCAACACCATGACCAGACCACATATTACCACCACATAGTGACTGAATACTACAATTCTGATCAGTAATAAAAAAAAAGCACCACACTATCACCATAAGTGCCATTATACACAGGAGATCTGTACTTAGTATGCAGTGTCTGTGTACAGATAATACAGTGATCACTAGTGAAATTATACACAGGAGCTCTGTATATAGTATACAGTGTATAGTGTCAGTGTATAGGTAACACTGACTTACCAGTGACGTCTCTAGGTGAAGTCCTTCATCTTTCATCCAGCACAGACCGCCATCATGTCTTCCAGCCAGGACTCGTTTCTGCAGGAAATAACACAGTTATCTCGAGCTCCGCTTGCAGAACACATTACTTAATTTTTCCCAACTTCTACATTACACCGCATAAAGAAAAAGAGGCGACATAGTGTCACTCTACACAGTAACAGGACCGCCCCCTCATTTAAAACAGTGTCCTCAAAAAATAAATACATCACTGCAGTAATAATATCCCTTAATTAGTCCCTATGGTAATAATATTCCCCATCCTGGCCCCCGTGTGTCTCATTCCTGGCGTCAGCCATATGTTCTCCCATCCTGCCCTCATGAGTATCCATCCTGCCCCATATGATCTCCCCATCCTGCCCCATCTGTCTCCATCGTATCCATCCTGCCCCATGATCCTGCACAATCTGTCTCCAATTCTGCCCCCAGTGTCTCCAATCATGCCTCCTGTGTCTCCAATCCTTCCCCATCTGTCTCCAGTCATGCCCCCATGTCTTTCATCATACCCCATATCTCCATTCTGCCCGTGTCCAGCATCATAGCCCGTGTCCAGCATCATAGCCCGTGTCCAGCATCATTCATAGCCCCTGTGTCCAGCATCTCTGCCCCTTTGTCCAGCATCTCTGCCCCTTTGTCCAGCATACTGCCCCTTTGTCCAGCATCTCTGCCCCTTTGTCCAGCATACTGCCCCTTTGTCCAGCATCTCTGCCCCGTGTCCAGCATCTCTGCCCCTTTGTCCAGCATACTGCCCCTTTGTCCAGCATACTGCCCGTGTGCAGCATCTCTGCCCCTGTGTCCAGCATCTCTGCCCCTGTGTCCAGCATCTCTGCCCGTGTCCAGCATCTCTGCCCCTGTGTCCAGCATCTCTGCCCCTGTGTCCAGCATCTCTGCCCCTGTGTCCAGCATCTCTGCCCCTTTGTCCAGCATACTGCCCCGTGTCCAGCAATCTGCCCCGTGTCCAGCATTCTGCCCCCTGTGTCCAGCATTCTGCCCCCTGTGTCCAGCATTCTGCCCCGTGTCCAGCATTCTGCCCCCTGTGTCCAGCATCCTGCCCCTGTGTCCAGCATCCAGCCCCTTTGTCCAGCATACTGCCCCTTTGTCCAGCATCTCTGCCCCTTTGTCCAGCATACTGCCCCTTTGTCCAGCATCTCTGCCCCGTTGTCCAGCATACTGCCCCTTTGTCCAGCATCTCTGCCCCTTTGTCCAGCATACTGCCCCTTTGTCCAGCATCTCTGCCCCTTTGTCCAGCATACTGCCCCTTTGTCCAGCATACTGCCCCTTTGTCCAGCATCTCTGCCCGTGTCCAGCATCTCTGCCCCGTGTCCAGCATCTCTGCCCCTTTGTCCAGCATACTGCCCGTGTCCAGCATTCTGCCCCGTGTCCAGCATCTCTGCCCCGTGTCCAGCATTCTGCCCCGTGTCCAGCATCTCTGCCCCTTTGTCCAGCATTCTGCCCCCTGTGTCCAGCATTCTGCCCCCTTGTCCAGCATACTGCCCCCTGTGTCCAGCATCTCTGCCCCTGTGTCCAGCATCTCTGCCCCGTGTCCAGCATCTCTGCCCCGTGTCCAGCATCTCTGCCCCCTGTGTCCAGCATCTCTGCCTCTGTGTCCAGCATCTCTGCCTCTGTGTTCAGCATCTCTGCCCCCTGTGTCCAGCATCTCTGCCCCTGTGTCCAGCATCTCTGCCCCATGTCCAGCATCTCTGCCCCATGTCCAGCATCTCTGCCCCCTGTGTCCAGCATCTCTGCCCCGTGTCCAGCATCTCTGCCCCCTGTGTCCAGCATTCTGCCCCCTGTGTCCAGCATTCTGCCCCTGTGTCCAGCATCTCTGCCCCGTGTCCAGCATCTCTGCCCCCTGTGTCCAGCATCTCTGCCCCGTGCCCAGCATCTCTGCCCCCTGTGTCCAGCATCTCTGCCCCCTGTGTCCAGCATCTCTGCCCCCTGTGTCCAGCATCTCTGCCCCCTGTGTCCAGCATCTCTGCCCCCTGTGTCCAGCATCTCTGCCCCCTGTGTCCAGCTTTCTGCCCCAGCGCGTCCAGCATCTCTGCCCCTGTGTCCAGCTTTCTGCCCCAGCGCGTCCAGCGTTCTGCCCCGGGCCCCAGCGTGTCCAGAGTTCTGCCCCGGTCCCCACCCCCCTGGGATCGCCGCTCTCAAAAAAAAACCAAAACAAGCTCTTACCTTGCCATGCTCCTGCGGCGGGGAACCTCACTTCCTCCACGCAGGTGAAGGACGCACTCGCCGGCGGCTGACAATGACGTCAGACGCCGGCGAAGTGCGACTGCGCACTGCGGCCGCCAGCCTCCGACTGGAAGGGGGGGCCCGCAGCGCCGGCAGGTGGGGGGCCCGCAGCGCCGGCAGGGGGGGGCCCGCAGCGCCGGCAGGGGGGGGCCCGGTGAGCAGATTAGACGGGGCCCGATGCGGGCCCCCTCTGCTCACCGGGCCCCATACGCCAGTCATGGCTGTCATGCCCTGATGGCGGCCCTGCCCACCAGCAGCACAGCAACCCGTCCGGGGGCGGTCCGGAGGCGGTCCGGGGGCGTGGTAACCATTTTCAATTACCGGAACGCTGGCAGATAGAAATTTTAGTAAACGGCTGCCCCGTACCAGGTCGTACCGGCTGAATCCCACCCCTGGTCATATCAAACTGTGGGAACGTGTGCAAGTATTCAGCCATGATGGAGTCTCTCAGTGGCGCTGGCGTGTGAAGCAGTAAAGCAGGGGTCAGTACTCACAGCAGTAGGTGATTGCATCCCATCCTCGTCGCGAGTTGTAGCGTCCACACGGTGTAAGGAATTTAAGAGAGAGTAAGCTTTAACTGTATTTTATTCTTCTCTTTTCCTCCGGCACACAGTATAACAGCAGCATAACATTTCCTCCTGAGGCTAGAACTGAAACTGAAACTAAACTCAACTTCCGCCCTTACTTTCTTAAAGAGACAGATCTAATTCTTATACATTACAGGTCTGCGTATGTGTCACACACCACATGGCCAGCTAGGGTGTTACATGTTACAATGACATTTCCCAGTGAATGCATTTGTAGTGGTTGAAAGCAATGTTAAAGTTGAAAAACGCTTCAAAAACGCAGCGTCTGAACTAAGCCTAAATGGGAGAGGAAATTTTCGGTCTGGGGTTAAATATTTGGTCTTACAGGCAACTCATTAACCTGCAAAGGATGGACCTTGACATATTTCCAAGCAAAACCCATTTTGGTTTCTTTTTCATGTGTTTTTTGCGGCACTGGGAAAAATGGCATGAATCTTGGAAAAAAATTAGTAAAGCTGTGAACTAGGAGTCAGGAATGCTTCCAAGGGCGATCCCCATGAGGTCCCTGTGTCATTTGAGCAGTGTTTCCATCATTTTCAGACATTTTTAGACCTTAAAAGGACCCCCGGGGGGGGGGGGATCGCAGTAAAAATTCTCGGGTCTCTCATAGACTCACATTGGGCTCGTTGTTCTGGCCGAGTACCCGAGTATTCCAATTTGCTCGACCCGAGCAACGAGCACCCGAGCATTTTAGTGCTCGCCCATCACTAGTCCTTAGGTTTGCCAGTCCTAACGCTAAACATTAAACAAAGTTCACCGACACAAACAGAGGACTTAAAAATCCTCCAAAATTTTTTTAAAAAGTCACAGAGAAAAAAGTAGAGATGACCACCTGCTCAGGCCTCCAAAACAAATGCACTGGCAGGGTGCAGCGGACCCGATTAGGCTAGGTTCACATTGCGTTAACAGCAGCCCGTTCAACACATACGTTAACGGGCTGCTGTTAACGCAAGTGCGGATATGTCGTCGCGCTAGCGCAGATAGAGCTAGCAGACGCTCTATCTGCGCTAGCAGTGACGGACCCGGAAACTCTGCAGCCCGCATCCCAGGGTCCGTCACTCAATGACGGCACATCGCCAGCGCACGCCCATTGTAGGCGTGCGCTAGCGATGCGTCCGACATTGGACTAAATGGCGGCTTTAACGGACTACGTTACACCACGTTATGCCGCAGTGTAATGTAGTCCGTCTAACGGACGCCAAAAATGTTATGTGAACCTGGCCTTCATGATGGCAGAAACACAAGTGCAACAATACCGATGAAACAACCACTTTCAATCCAGTGTTGGCTGCTTGGTATTTTAGTGCACAAAAAGATAAAAGATAATAGTCTGTATGTGGCGCTATTCACACAGGCAATGCAGAGCATCTGGCTAACAGCCTATTAGTAACGCACATGCAGGCGGGCTGCCCAGTGCTGGAAAATGCATGCTGTGTGAACAGAGGCCACAGTTTCTGTTTCTGCCATCATTAATCGGGTCCTCTGCACCCTGCCAGTGCATTTGTTTTGGAGGCCTGAGCAGGTGGTCATCTCTGCCTTTTTCTCTGTGACTTTTTCAAAAATTTTGGGAGGATTTTTAAGTCCTCTTTTTGTGTCGGGGATGTGTCACGGCGGCAGTGACCCGGTCCGTGGCCCTGGGTGCCCATGTTAAAGGGAAGGTCTTTAAAGGGGTTTTTGAAATTAGGAAAGTTCGTGACGCCACCTGTGGTATTCGGTCAGTGGGGACCGATGCTGCTTAAAAGGGTCCTCTGGGGTGATGTTATGGCAGCCGGATGGTATAACGTCCCACAGGTGAAGTAGGTCCCCAGGGCTCCCGATGAATAGATGGAGAATGGTGAGTGGTGCAGTAAAGAATGAAAGACACAGTTGTGCATTCTTTTTACCTGGTTTACTGATGGTAACAGGTAGCCACAGTCCAGGGCACCAGATCACAGATACAGGCAGGCTCCAGCCGGCTTGGAAACAAGTTCAGAGTCCAGCTTTATCAGGTGGAGTTAAAAGCCTTCCTTCTAGCGCTGTACTGTTATAGTCTTTTATTGCCCATGGCTTTGTAGCAAGGTCCTCTCATCTCTGTCATTTGTTGAACTGGGACACAAACCCGTATGACAGGTGACTCGAGCCTTTTTACAGGGTCTCTATCACGACCCGGGCTCTATGTGTCACTGTGTCTCCTGGGTGTTAGGGCGAACAGGTGATGTATAATCCAGCTGTTCTGCCGGTTTCTGCTATATGTCTTAGAGTCCCACAAAAGCCTCGGTCTTCCGGGTACCGGTGTCTGAGCTTTGCCAGGGAGACCGTCTGTTCGCTGCTGTCCTCCCCCTGGTGTCCTCACCTGTGCTTCGCTCTCCAGCATGTTAGCTAAAGACTTTTCTTCCTTCTGTATCTCGCTATCTAGGAGCTACAGCACCTCAGGCTGTACAGCCCCTCACCCATCCTTCTGCTTCAGACTGCTCCAGTCTGCTGTCTGGAACCAACTGTCTAAATCTTCCCAACTGCCTAGCAACTGCCTAGCAACTAACTCCTCATCCCAACCAAAAGAGAGGAGCTCCCCTGATTTTGGGTGTAAAACTCCCCCTTCTGGCCTGAAGTCAAAATGGTGTTGTACAGGTCCTTCTCAAAAAATTAGCATATAGTGTTAAATTTCATTATTTACCATAATGTAATGATTACAATTAAACTTTCATATATTATAGATTCATTATCCACCAACTGAAATTTGTCAGGTCTTTTATTGTTTTAATACTGATGATTTTGGCATACAACTCCTGATAACCCAAAAAACCTGTCTCAATAAATTAGCATATCAAGAAAAGGTTCTCTAAACGACCTATTACCCTAATCTTCTGAATCAACTAATTAACTCTAAACACATGCAAAAGATACCTGAGGCTTTTAAAAACTCCCTGCCTGGTTCATTACTCAAAACCCCCATCATGGGTAAGACTAGCGACCTGACAGATGTCAAGAAGGCCATCATTGACACCCTCAAGCAAGAGGGTAAGACCCAGAAAGAAATTTCTCAACAAATAGGCTGTTCCCAGAGTGCTGTATCAAGGCACCTCAATGGTAAGTCTGTTGGAAGGAAAAAATGTGGCAGAAAACGCTGTACAACGAGAAGAGGTGACCGGACCCTGAGGAAGATTGTGGAGAAGGACCGATTCCAGACCTTGGGGAACCTGAGGAAGCAGTGGACTGAGTCTGGTGTGGAAACATCCAGAGCCACCGTGCACAGGCGTGTGCAGGAAATGGGCTACAGGTGCCGCATTCCCCAGGTAAAGCCACTTTTGAACCATAAACAGCGGCAGAAGCGCCTGACCTGGGCTACAGAGAAGCAGCACTGGACTGTTGCTAAGTGGTCCCAAGTACTTTTTTCTGATGAAAGCAAATTTTGCATGTCATTCGGAAATCAAGGTGCCAGAGTCTGGAGGAAGACTGGGGAGAAGGAAATGCCAAAATGCCTGAAGTCCAGTGTCAAGTACCCACAGTCAGTGATGGTGTGGGGTGCCATGTCAGCTGCTGGTGTTGGTCCACTGTGTTTCATCAAGGGCAGGGTCAATGCAGCTAGCTATCAGGAGATTTTGGAGCACTTCATGCTTCCATCGGCTGAAATGCTTTATGGAGATGAAGATTTCATTTTTCAGCACGACCTGGCACCTGCTCACAGTGCCAAAACCACTGGTAAATGGTTTACTGACCATGGTATTACTGTGCTCAATTGGCCTGCCAACTCTCCTGACCTGAACCCCATAGAGAATCTGTGGGATATTGTGAAGAGAAAGTTGAGAGACGCAAGACCCAACACTCTGGATGAGCTTAAGGCCGCTATTGAAGCATCCTGGGCCTCCATAACATCTCAGCAGTGTCACAGGCTGATTGCCTCCATGCCACGCCGCATTGAAGCAGTCATTTCTGCCAAAGGATTCCCGACAAAGTATTGAGTGCATAACTGAACATTATTATTTGATGATTTTTTTTGTTTGTTATTAAAAAACACTTTTATTTGATTGGACGGGTGAAATATGCTAATTTATTGAGACAGGTTTTTTGGGTTATCAGGAGTTGTATGCCAAAATCATCAGTATTAAAACAATAAAAGACCTGACAAATTTCAGTTGGTGGATAATGAATCTATAATATATGAAAGTTTAATTGTAATCATTACATTATGGTAAATAATGAAATTTAACACTATATGCTAATTTTTTGAGAAGGACCTGTATGTGCTAATTACCTATTAAAAGGAATCCTCCATCGCTTCCAAGCAGTTTATCACCCTCCCCATGAGGAAAGCAATGCCACTGTGACAACCAGGACCCTGGGGCGTCACACTATATTTAGATATCATAAGACTTTTATGGCTTTCTTCTGATACAATGTATTGTGCAGCCACCGATAATAGATGTGATGCGAGTCACTATAGAAATAATAAGTCCCAAAAGTGGAGATAAAAACTACAATAACAGATAGTAATATAATACTACTTACTGGATAAGTAAAGGGAGGTCAAACGATCCAAGGACAGGTCCAGGAAATGGCGCATTACAACAAGGGGTAGTCAGAGACCAAATCCAATTCATGAGCCAGGGTCAGGAAAACCAGAAAGGTAATATAGCTTACAGGGAGCAGGCAAAAGAGAAGTCAGGTTACAAGCAAAGAGTCTAAGTCCAGGATGGGAATAAAGTCAGGCTGGGTCAGGAGCAGAGCACAGAGAGATCAGACTTACACAGGCAGCAGCAAGTGTACGATTGACACTGGATGGAGGAGCTAGTATGCATAAGTAGAGGACTAATCAAGAGAAGTGAACACTGGTGATTGCAGCCCAGACCCAGCACAACTAAGGCTAGTTTCACATTTGTGTTAGAGTCCGCAGCGTTTAATCCGCAACCGCAAATGAAGGAAAAACCGCTTTGAAACGTGTTCAAACGCAGCGTTTTTTAGATGCATACGTTAACGCATGCGTTTAAAAAACGCGGCGTTTTCACGCTTTTCCATGCGTTTTGCATGCGTTTGCATTTTTTGTACGCATGGTGAAAAATTTAACAGAAGCAAAATCTAGATAAACAGACACCGCCAATGGGACGGGGTATTATGGGATATCTATATATAGCCCCTTGGACTGCTGAAATCTTTGCAGTTTGCTACTGTATCCTGTGTCATGATGGATCTTCACATGGAGAGCTTTTATTTCAACCTGGATTTAAGCATCAAGCTGTTTCTTGCCTGTGTGTTTGCTTGGGAGCAACAAAGAAATAGAGAATGACAGAGAAGGACACGGCGTAGGCGTTTTTGGAGACATGTAGAAAAAGAAGGTGTGAATCCAGCTCCAAGGATAAAATGTAGAAACTTTATTGAATCACTTTAAAATGCTGCTAGAACATGACCGGCATGGTGGGTAACAGAGAGCAACCAGAACCTGACTGGACGCGTTTCGGGCGACCAATGTGCCCTTAGTCCTCAGTTTTTGGAGACACCCCATTATTTGAACTCCGGGAGAGCAGTGGAGCCTACCACACGCTATATGGTGAGCTTAATGCCAACCTGGACAAATTCCCGGAATATACCAGGATGTCTCAAGACTCTTTTCGGGAATTGCTTAGTCGTGTCCAAGGAGCCATCCGGAGACAGGACACCCAGCTCCGTAGAGCGATTCCAGCAGAGGAACGTCTCCTGGTTACATTAAGGTACGTAAGAATTCTAAACAAATGCCAGTCATAATTATTATTGGTCTGCCATGTATTATTTGTATTTTCCTTTAGGTCTGTAGCTAAACCCTACCATAAATGGTATTGATTGTAAATTAATTTTTTTATTCTTATTTCAGATTTTTGGCAACTGGAGAGAGCTTATCATCCCTCCACTTTCAGTACTGGCTTGGAATTTCCACCCTGTCTGGAATAGTTGCGGACACCTACCGGGCTTTGTGGAATGTTCTCAGGGATGAGTTTATACCACTACCCAAGGAGGACATGTGGATTGAAATTGCTGAAAAATTCTGGAGTGTGTGTGATTTCCCCAACTGTTTGGGAGCGGTGGATGGAAAGCACATATGCATTATCAAACCTGCCAGAACTGGATCGGAGTACTTCAACTACAAATAATATTTTTCAGTTGTGCTCATGGCAACAGCAGATGCGGACTGTCACTTCATCGCCGTGGACATTGGAGCTTTTGGCCATGGGAATGACTCACAGACTTTCAAGAACTCGGATAGGGGCCGACGTGTGTATTGAAGAAATTTTAATTTTCCACTGCCACGACCTTTCCCCAACACTCAAGGCCCACCGATGTCATTTGTTATGGTTGGGGATGAGGCCTTTGAAATGTGTGAAAACCTACTGAAGCCATATTCCAGTCCGGTACTTGAGCCACACTAAAAGTATTTATAACAACAGACTGACCAGGGCCCGAAGAACAGTGGAGTGCACCTTTGGGATTCTTGTCTCAAAATGGCGCATTCTTGTGACAACCATTAATCTAAAAATGGAGACAGTAGATGAGGTGGTCAAAGCCTGTGTGGTTCTCCACAATTACATAATGGCTAAGGAGCGACCCAACATTGAACTGGATTAACCTGTCGCAAACCCATTGCCAGATTACCAACATCACCCGCTGCAGTCAACAGTTGAAGTTGGCCACATGCGGAACCAATTTGCTGTCTATTTTGATTCTTATATTGGACGTGTGGCATGGCTAGACAATATTGTGTAAAATTTCCTGTTGGGTTTTGGCCTGTACCAGTTATGTTTTAAATGTTAATAATATTTTTCGTTAATAAAATTCGTGTTTTGCTATCTTGACCAAGTCTCCTATGTATTTCCTCTAAAACCCACTTATGTTGATAGTGGAAAGGTAGTTGACATCATTACGTCCAGATTCTGTTATGCAGTATCTATTGGACGCAGGCTGAAGAGAAGATGGAGGTATAATAAAAGCAGATCTACACTCATCAAGTAAGGTGTCAGAAATAATGAATTCATGAGGCAAAAATAACAGCCTCATGAATTCACTATTTCTGACACCTGTCCAGGTGAGTATAGATATGCCTTGTATGACCTACATTGTCTCTTCGGTTTGTGTGAAATAAATTATGTACACTGAAGAAAAAATGGAGGTTATACAAGGCAGTTCTCTACTCACCAGGTCAGGTGTCATATATAATGAGTTCATGACGCAGAGTTTTGTGCATCATGAACTCACTATTTATGACACAAGACCTGTTGAGTATAGTTCTGCTTTGTATTACCGCCATTTTCTCTTCAGTCTGCGACACAGATTAATCAGACTGAAGAGATTATGGAGAAATTATAAGTAATTTTGTTTTTTTTGGCCACCTCATAGCTCTATACCAAACACACAAAGGTGCAGTGTTCTACTTAATAGCTACTGGAGTTATGAGTTGGCCAAAAAATAAAGTGTGCGGCGCAGTGTTTTATTCGGCGCACGGTGTGAGTTGCCGGCGGCGAAATACACAATTAACCAAACATTATTGGGGCAAAAAACATTATTATTTGTTTTTTAACAAATTAATTTAACAACGCCTGCTTGGGGTAGAGTGACAGAAATGGGGTGTGTGTAGCTGTGAGGCCTGGCTTAATGTGGACGACGCAGGGGTGGCAGGAGAAGGGGCAATTAAAGTAGTGGGGTCAGGGAGTTCGGGGATGAGGCTTGATGCATGAGAGGGCAGAGACACACTGGAAGGGTGAGACACACTGGAAGGGTGAGACAAACCTGACATTACAGACACATTGGGAGGTGAGGGGGGAGGAATTGAGATTGTCCTTTGTTTTTTATTTTGTTTCCCTTTTTGGGAACAGTGCTGCATTCTGGGGAGCCTCGGTGGGCTCATTTGTTGCGGCCTGGTCGTGTTGGCCGACCTGTCAGGGTCCGTGTGCCGCTGCTGCATGGTTGTGGTGGTGGGGAAGGCCATGCCAGGGTCCGGGTGCTGCTGCTGCATCCTGGTGGTGGTGAAGGCCATTCCAGGGTCCAGGTGCTGCTGCTGCTACATGCTGGTGCTGAAAAGCATGCCAGGATCCGGGTGCTGCTGCCGCAGATGGGACCTGGTGATGGTGGCCAACCTGTCCTTATCCGGGTGCTGCTGCATGGTGGTGGCAGTGGAGAAGGTCCAAGCAGGAGCAGCAGTTGTCATGGTGGTGGCGGTGGACTGTCCAACAGCACTTGGCATGGTGGTGGTGCTGTAGTGGTGTCCGGCAGTGCTTGGAATGGAGGTGGCCGTGCAGTGGTATGCAGCAGAGTTGGCACTGAGGTCAGGCATGAGAGTGTTGGCACAGGTGGATATGCCGCCACTATCTGCTGAAAATACCGACTCTGCTGCATAGCCTGCACGTAAGCAGCATTGCAGGCCTGCATGACACTAAGCTGGAGATCAGGAGCAAGGTGTTCCAACATGCCCTCTTCAATTTAATTAAAAAACTGATATGCTGGCCTCTGGAGGTCGGCTTTCACTAGGTCAAGGCTTTTGGTGACCTCCTGGATACTGTACGTGTATTCATATGGCTAATGGCAGTATCCAGTTGGTCACCCATCGCCTTGAGTCCATCATGAAAGACCGAGCTCAAGTGCAAAAACCCGGGCATGAGTGACCTGTGCCGCTGCCTGGAAGAGCCCCCCAAAAAAGGGGCAGAGGCAGAGGACTGGGAAAGGGAAACACCTGATGGACCAGCTTCCTGGTCTCCAGTTTGTCTGGCAGACCCACTTGCTGCAGCGCTGCTGGATGGCTGGGATGGGTCCGTGGCTGTCTGATGAAGGACCGCTCCAAAACCAGGGTCGAAAGTGCTCCTCCATGTGCTGTGAAAAAAGAAGAAAAAAAACACATTACTACCAAACATTTACAAAAGTTAAGCGCCAACTCCTGTAGAATAGAAACATACAGATTAAGGCAATACAACACAACCTAATACACCAAAAAAATACTTACGTTCTCAGAATGCGGTGGTATTTATATTTTCTGATCCTTGCTCCAGAACCACTAGGAACCCGGCTCTCTTGATGAAGGTCCTTGTTGAAGCGATCCTTCATCGAACTCCAACGTGTTTTGACTTTGAGCACTGTTGAAAAAACAAAAAAGAATGGTTAGACAATGGACTTTTGGCCGTGATCACACAATGAGAGTTTCTCTCATCACACACAGTTGTGTGATCACGGCCAAGGTCACTGCTGCATCACACTGCATTGCAATACTGATAAAATGCGTTTCAGACCCGAGTCGAGGCGTTGTCCCAGCCATCCCACATCACTTTGGCCACCTCATTCCATAGCCGCCGGATCATCACATTGTCCGTGTGCTGCGGAACCCGGGTGTCCCACAACGGGACTCGCTCATGGACCAGGGAGATGAGGAGGTCATTTTCAATGAGGTCCTCATCCCGTTCTGGAGCCTAAAAAATAAATAAAGACATTAATGTTGGATACATTAACATAAGGAAAAGAAAGAAAACAGAGACAGAAAACTGGCATGAATATTGAAAGTCAAGAAACAAAAGGAGTCAAGAAGAAAAAGGGAAAGAAAGAGGAAAGTAAAGAAATGAGTGCAGCGCCCCAGAGTCCTGGTCGTTGCAGTACTGACGCTCCGCCACTAAGGGGAGTGATGGTACGTCTGATGGCACTTAAGGAGTTCACCTGACCAGGTATCACAGTCACACTTTACACTTCACATTCTGGCCACCAGGGGGAGCAAAGGGTTCTATGTATTAGGCCACTCCTCACAATCTGGTAAAACTGGGAGCTGGATAGGAAGTTAGTCAGAAGCTGACTGGGTTGGATCCAGGCAACACCCTGTGGCAGAGGGTGTTGCAGGGGAAGATTCAGGGGGTCTCTGTCAGGGGTGGGATCCTGACAGTGGCCTAGCGAACAGGACAGAACGTTACGGAGCTGCGCCTGCACCCGTTGCGGCGGCATCCTAAGAAAGGAAACGAAGCGAGGTTTACTGTGGAGAAGTGAGAAACGAGATCGCAGCAAAAAGGAGATAAAGCCAGTAGGAGTCGTGCCGTAAGATCGAGGCAACATCCTACTGAGGCGCGTAGCCGGTGGCCGGAACGCCGAGGAAGTATTAGGCTCCAAGCAATACTTCAAACAGCGGCAGGACACTTAATTTTAGGTTGTCTGTCTCACCTAAATCACCTAAGCAGACATAGGGGGCAATTGTGGGAGAGGGGCGATGCTAGGGTCCCGGAAGAACTCCAGGCCTACCCGTCATACGGGTGCGTCCTATCCATATCATCTGGGTGACGGAGAAGAACATCAGAATAGATACGAGTTGTGAGAGAAGAACATCAGAAATAGACACAAAAGTTGTGAGGACTATCCCGTGGTGCTCAGCAGGGAGGTACTACAACACACAGGCGCTACAAAGTAGGCACTGATTTCCACCTGCAAAGGGAACTCTGGATGTGCCTTCGGACCGGCCGGTCTCAGCCAACCCTGTTAGCAGTACTCTGGATTGAGGATCCTGAAGCATTCAGTAAAGAGGTAATGAGACTGCAACCCTGTGTCCTCGTTATTCATCGCGACCTGCACCACGCACCATCATCATACCTTTCATTGGACGCCCCTTAGCAGGTTCACGGACCGGGTCTAGCCACCATGACAAACCCCAGGACTGAGACAGAGAGGCCCGGTACCGAGTACCCCGCGGCCCTGCATCTGGGGGCACTCCAACTTGGCGTCACAAACAGGATCTACTTAAGCCTGAAGAATAAGGTCATGTGTGCCTTGGAACTGTGACTGAATTGTGCTTGAACTGTGATTTATTGCAAAGACTGTGGATTGCCACTTGCCGCCAAAAGTTCCCGCCAAAACCGCCACCATTGCAGCGCCACGGGCAGCGCAGAGGAAGACGAAGGGCGTGCCATGGGTGGAGACTATCAAAGTGGCACCAAAAATGGCGACCGCCCCCTCCGACTACTGCTGCAAGATGACGACCTGCCAAGAAGCAGAGGAGAACCGCCCCCTGATTTGCAACGTCGGGAACGAGAGGAAGGAGAAGCTACGTCCTCAGAAAATGGAGGGGCAACGTGCATGTGCCACCGAAGATCCCGGAGCAGGGATGGCGACCAGCAAGTCCCAGAGCGACGGCGAAGTGATCCCGGCCTGTCCTCGCCCACCGGAGACGGACCCGAACCCACCGCAGCTGGAGGATCCGGACTTCTCGGAGCTACAGGCGGCGGAGCCGGGCCAGCCTATCCCGAATGCGGAGCCAGCCGCTGTGAAGCCACGGAAGTCGGAGCCGGGCGAGAGGGTCGCATTGGAGGAACCGCAGTCCGGGCTGCAGCCGATTCCAGTGTCCTTGTCAACGGAACAGATCGACATTGGTGGAATCACATCAGACGCAGGTATGGAAAGTGTCCCTGCTCCCCCAACCAATCCTGCTCCCCCAACTGATCCTGCTCCCGCGACCGCTCCCCAGCCCGACAATAACCGAGTTTTCACCGCTGAGCTGGTAGTGTTAACCCCAGGCACAATGGAGAAGCTGGTGCCTCCGTTACCAACAACGATGGGGAAACCGCTAGATGTGAGCTCAGAGGGGGTGATCTTCCAGTGGGATACCCCACGGATTGGGCCGGATGGGGCCAGGCAGGAGGGCCTCAGCATTGCTGCGCTCACCTGGGAACAGTATAAGCAATGCTTAATTCTACAATGGCAAAACCAAAAAGAGACAGAACCAAATGACCCACCAAAAGTACAAGGACCAAAGACTGAACACAACAGGAGGAACTCGGTAAGGCAGGGGACTGTACTGGCCTTTCACCCGAAGCAGGGTTGGGGCTCTATACAAGAACCGGGACTGCCGACTGAAATCTTCTTTACCAGCTACAATGTGAAAACCCCGTTCCGCAATAGATGTGACAATCAACTACCATGTAAAGGGGACCAGGTGACCTACACTCGCCACCGGAGTGCGCAGGGGTGGTGCGCTCGAGACGTTCAACGATGCGAGCCGGCAGTAGCGCCACCTGCTGTCCCGATTATGACTAACCCCGATTTTACCAATGCCACTACTGTCGCCACGGTGTGTATTATCGCCGCTACTGAACTTGCAACCACAGCTGACATTCGAATCCAGACACCGGGTGATCTGACTGCGCCTGGGAGACCAACCAATGACACCGATCCTGCATCTGCTGAAGACAGAGGACCGCAGCCTTACCGGCTGGAGAGTGTCCATCACCAGCTGATGCAGTGTCACCTCTTGTAAAGATAAACCTCGGAACCACGAGTATGTAAATAGTTAACTGTTTGTTTCCCTGCTTTTTGCTGCTAATACCCAATCAGGGTTGTTCTTAAAGGGATCCCTTCATTTACCCGGGATCCCTATTGCTTTTTATTTTTGCTTTTGTTTTCCTTTTTGCTTTTGTTCCACAATGTTACAAAGACTGCCGAATCATGGACGGTGAATGGTTCACAAACTGTATTGTAAATAGTTCGCACCTTCTTAAAGGTGCCCTTTTCTGGTTTTACAAGAAGGAGAGCTTTGCAAAGAGACTGTTCCTGAGTACAGCATGGAAGCTCTTGCCCTAACTGGACTTGCCGATAGAGAGAGTCTGCATTACCTCAAAGAGACTTGGTTCCCTCTTAAAGGGAATGTTCACTAGTTGCACTTAAAGTATAATGTTGCCTTAAAAGAAAGTAGATGGTAATAATGTTTTACATAGGAGTAATATGTAGTTAGCTAGATAGTTATAGAGAATGTTTAATAATGTTATTAGAGAATGAGGACAGGAAAGAGTTGAAAGCCGAGTTTCAATAGAGTAAACCCGTAGGGGTTAGTTAGTGAAGTTCTCCTGAGAGCCATAGAGAGATGGCTCAGTGATCCTGTACTAAGAAAAGAGGCAGTAGGCCTGGGCAGATAGACAGGCGGTCCTGCATATGAAAAATCAGAGAGTAAAAAGAAAATGTTGCACTTAGAAGAGAAAAATAAAGAAAAAGTTAATTTATATTTTAGAGTTTTATAGTAAGCCTTTAGTGGGTTCAGCTTATACGCCCTTAAAGGAAAAGTTAAATTATTGTTCAGAATTTGCACTTAGTAGAATACCCGGCTGGGTAATAGAAGTTATTTATAGTATGTTATTTAAAATATTTAACCATGTTTTGTTTGTAACGTTCAAGAGTCCTCACCTTCCATAAAGGGGAAGCACTGTTATTATTAATTGTTCATTGCATTTCAAAATTTGTATGTCTTTTGCTGACATGTATTGTTGTTTTCTTCCCAGTCCGGGAGTACTGGATTTAACCGGGGGGGAGTGCAGCGCCCCAGAGTTCTGGTCGTTGCAGTACTGACGCTCCGCCGCTAAGGGGAGTGATGGTACATCTGATGGCACTTAAGGAGTTCACCTGACCAGGTATCACAGTCACACTTTACACTTCACATTCTGGCCACCAGGGGGAGCAAAGGGTTCTATGTATTAGGCCACCCCTCACAATCTGGTAAAACTGGGGGCTGGATAGGAAGTTAGTCAGAAGCTGACTGGGTTGGATCCAGGCAACACCCTGTGGCAGAGGGTGTTGCAGGGGAAGATTCAGGGGGGTCTTTGTCAGGGGTGGGATCCTGACAGTGGCCTAGCGAACAGTACACACGAAGAAAAAAGTATCACTCCCAGAGATGCACACCACGTATAAGAATAAGAGACATGATACTGGAAAAGCACAAGATTTTATTGAAACACTACATAAAACATAATTAAAAACATAATTAAAAACTAGGGCTGCATTGGCCCTAGTCCTGCTTACTTGCCGGTTCACCCACGGACTTCTTCCTGGCCACCATCTTGCTTTGGGTAATTTCTGTCCCAGCATTTTTTTTTTTTTGGCACTTTGCTGGGCGGTCTCTGCACTTTTTCTATCGCTAGCATGTCTTTTTGGGATTTCCCTTACAGCCCAGTTGGTCTGGATTACATGCTTATCAGTGTCCCATGAGCCGCGCAGGTTATTGTACTTGTTTAGGTGCCTGGTGGGGCATATGCCCATTGCCATATATAGGATGGTGTAGGATTTACATTCCCTGGCCAGTTTAGTGTTCTTAGTTGAATCATACATTGCTCCTATTCTATCTAGGGTATAGGCAGGTTTATAGCATTGCATGTTATAGCTATACTGTTGTTTGTACGTATCATTGTACCTTGTATTGTTTGCTATGGACAGGGCTTTTTGTTTGCTGTTTTTAATTATGTTTTATGTAGTGTTTCAATAAAATCTTGTGCTTTTCCAGTATCATGTCTCTTATTCTTATACGTGGTGTGCATCTCTGGGAGTGATACTTTTTTCCTCGTGTGTACTACTAGTGATTCATCACTCAATTGCACCCCGTATTGTATTTTCATATTGTGGATATAATGTGCTCATATTGGTGTGGTGCGCCTTGGTTTTTTGCTTACTCATTTTGGCCTAGCGAACAGAACGTTACGGAGCCGCGCCTGCACCCGTTGCGGCGGCATCCTAAGAAAGGAAACAAAGCGAGGTTTACTGTGGAGAAGTGAGAAACGAGATCGCAGCAAAAAGGAGATAAAGCCAGTAGGAGTCGTGCCGTAAGATCGAGGCAACATCCTACTGAGGCACGTAGCCGGTGGCCGGAACGCCGAGGAAGTATTAGGCTCCAAGCATTACTTCAAACAGTGGCAGGACAGTTAATTTTAGGTTGGCTGTCTCACCTAAATCACCTAAGCAGACATAGGGGGCAATTGTGGGAGAGGGGAGACGCTAGGGTCCCGGAAGAACTCCAGGCCTACCCGTCATACGGGTGCGTCCTATCCATATCATCTGGGGGATGGAGAAGAACATCAGAATAGATACGAGTTGTGAGAGAAGAACATCAGAAACAGACACAACAGTTGTGAGGACTAGCCCGTGGTGCTCAGCAGGGAGGTACTACAACACACAGGTGCTAGAAGGTAGGCACTGATTTCCACCTGCAAAGGGAACTCTGGATGTGCCTTCGGACCGGCCGGTCTCAGCCAGCCCTGTTAGCAGTACTCTGGATTGAGGATCCTGAAGCCTTCAGTAAAGAGGTAAAGAGACTGCAACCCTGTGTCCTCGTTATTCATCGCGCCTTGCACCATGCACCACCATCACACCTTTCATTGGATGCCCCTTAGCAGGGTCACGGACCGGGTCTAGCCACCGTGACAACCCCAGGACTGAGAGGCCCCGTACCGAGTACCCTGCGGCCCTGCGTCTGGGGGCGCTCCAATGAACATCCAAGAATAAAGTGAGGATTCAATAAACAGTCAGCCATGTATACGTACATGCTGCCGCCTAGCCACCCGACCGTGACCCCACTGCTCCTGCTCAGCCTCTGCCACAGTGGAAGAAGTGCTCAAAAAAGGAAAAAAAAAATTGTCATGTGTAGATGTGACAGTGAATACTTACCAATCTGAGGAGGTGAGTACTCACTTCACTGACATATTCTGCTTGTGCAGGCCCAGGCCGTTGCTCCTCCTCAGAAGAAGATGACATTCTGATGCACGCAGAAAGAAAGAAATGGCAGTAATTAGGACATGTAGAGACAGAAAATAAAGACATTGGCTTTGATATACTCACATTGTTCAGAGTCTTGTTTCCTCCAAGGTGTTTTCCTGTGTCTGGTCTCCTTCCCAGTCTGCTGAGTAGTGACCTGCAAATGTCCACTCCCTCCTTTTATCAGTTTGCATGTGGGGGTGGCTAATCAGTGTCTAGACATGTTTTCCTGTGGTGCAACGCATGCGTTCACATAGACAGCAATGTGTTTTTTTGCCGCATTTCTTCCGCTAACAACCGCATATGTTTCTAGGCATCAAATTGACGCCTCTAAAATTACTACATGTAACGTTTACCGCGCCAAACCGCAGACGACGAAACGACGCATGTGTCGTCAAACGCGGCAAAACGCAACCGATCGCACACACATGCGTCCCTAATGTTAAATATAGGAATACACAACGCATGCGGATAATTGCGGAAGAAACGCTGCGGACACAACCGCAAATGTGAAACCAGCCTAAAACAGACTGACAGCCTCTAAACAAAGTAACATAGCAGACAAGGACAGTGTGGAGATTGTGACAATAGAATCATGAAATGCAATAACTGTAGCTTAAACCTATTGATATAAAAGGCAATAACTGCAGCTTGAACCTAAGGAGTAAAGACATGCACCCATGGGAACTCCCAAGAGATTGTCTATATAGCATGTATTACTTCCTTAAAAAAAAGAGTTCTGCTTTTAATTTCATCTGAGAGTCAAGTGTGATTATTCTCCATGCGTGCACTCACCTCTATTTGAGATCAGATTCGGCAGCAGACAAGAGGATTGCCTACCCTTAAGGCCATGTGCACACGTTCAGGATTTTTAGCGTTTTTTTCGCTATAAAAACGTGATAAAAACGCGAAAAAAACGCTAACATATGCCTCCTATTATTTACAGTGTATTCCGCATTTTTTGTGCAAATGTTGCGATTTTTTTCCGCGAAAAAATCGCATCGCGGAAAAAAAAGCAACATGTTCATTAAAAATGCGGAATTGCGGGGATTCCGCACACCTAGGAGTGCATTGATCTGCTTACTTCCTGCACGGGGCTGTGCACACCATGCGGGAAGTAAGCAGATTATATGCGGTTGGTACCCAGGGTGGAGGAGAGGAGAGGAGACTCTCCTCCACGCACTGGGCACCATATAATTGGTCAATAATAAAAGAATTAAAATAAAAAATAGTCCTATACTCACCTTCGATGTCTTCCCGCCTCTCCACTGCATGCTGCCGCTTCGGTTCCTGTAGCTGGTGTGCGGTGAAGGACCTGCGATGACATCACTGTCTTGTGATTGGTCGTGAGCGGTCATGTGACCGCTCACATGACCGCGACGTCATGGAAGGTCCTGCGCGCACACACCAGCTATAGGAAGAGGAACGGACGCCGCTGAGGAGATGTCTGGGTGAGTATAAGCATTTTTTTTATTTTTTTATTATTTTTAAACATTCTCTCTATTACTATACACTCACCGGCCACTTTATTAGGTACACCTGTCCAACTTCTTGTTAACACTTAATTTCTAATCAGCCAATCACATGGCGGCAACTCAGTGCATTTAGGCATGTAGACATGGTCAAGACAATCTCCTGCAGTTCAAACCGAGCATCAGTATGGGGAAGAAAGGTGATTTGAGTGCCTTTGAACGTGGCATGGTTGTTGGTGCCAGAAGGGCTGGTCTGAGTATTTCAGAAACTGCTGATCTACTGGGATTTTCACGCACAACCATCTCTAGGGTTTACAGAGAATGGTCCGAAAAAGAAAAAAAATCCAGTGAGCGGCAGTTCTGTGGGCGGAAATGCCTTGTTGATGCCAGAGGTCAGAGGAGAATGGGCAGACTGGTTCGAGCTGATAGAAAGGCAACAGTGACTCAAATCGCCACCCGTTACAACCAAGGTAGGCCTAAGAGCATCTCTGAACGCACAGTGCGTCGAACTTTGAGGCAGATGGGCTACAGCAGCAGAAGACCACACCAGGTACCACTCCTTTCAGCTAAGAACAGGAAACTGAGGCTACAATTTGTACAAGCTCATCGAAATTGGACAGTAGAAGATTGGAAAAACGTTGCTTGGTCTGATGAGTCTCGATTTCTGCTGCGACATTCGGATGGTAGGGTCAGAATTTGGCGTAAACAACATGAAAGCATGGATCCATCCTGCCTTGTATGGAGCATCTTTGGGATGTGCAGCCGACAAATCTGCGGCAACTGTGTGATGCCATCATGTCAATATGGACCAAAATCTCTGAGGAATGCTTCCAGCACCTTGTTGAATCTATGCCACAAAGAATTGAGGCAGTTCTGAAGGCAAAAGGGGGTCCAACCCGTTACTAGCATGGTGTACCTAATAAAGTGGCCGGTGAGTGTAGATGCGGCATAGGCTGCATCTATAGCAAAAAGATGGTCACACTTGTCAAACACTATGTTTGACAAGTGTGAACAACCTGTCAGTCAGTTTTCCAAGTGATGCTACAGATCGCTTGGAAAACTTTAGCATTCTGCAAGCTAATTACGCTTGCAGAATGCTAAAAAAACCGCAAACAAAATGGAAAAAAATCGCAAAAAAAATGCGGATTTCTTGCAGAAAATTTCCGGTTTTCTTCAGGAAATTTCTGCAAGAAATCCGGACGTGTGCACATACCCTTAGAGTGTTCCCCCAAAACAATAGAAGGTCCCTATGAACAAATAAACATGGTCATGTGTATGAACTGAGCTGAACCCAGCCTAAAGCTAGAGAGACATATGTTTTAAGTGGATGTTTTTTGCTGCTGAGTATTTTTGCATCAGATTCATCCCTGACTCCTACTGTGGCCGACCATCACCCTTACACATGGCTTTGGTGTTTGTTGTATGTTAATGCATGCTGTTCGTGTGGAAGGCAGATTGTAGAATGGTTGACGAACCTGTTTGATCTGGTGTTGACTCAGCACTATTTTTCTATGTTTTCTAGGAATTGTTCACATTTGTATACACAGTAATACTCATGAAATTCCCTCTGATCTTATGCAGACTTCCTGAAATAGATTTAGACTTGATTCAGCATAACTGATACATTTAAATAAAGATCTAGTCAGGAATAAGCGAATATTATAACATTTTACTTCATGAATGCAACTTGAATATTAATGACCAGAATCCATGAAGTCTCAAGATCCCCAATGTAATTATTCTACATTCATATTAATTGTTCGTAGCAGATGACATTTATGACTTTGAGATATGAAGTGTGCCTAGGAAGGTGCAGAAGATCAGCAGCATGAAGAAGTCAGGTCATTTTTATAATCATCCTTTTGACATCTCAAATGCTTAATGTAATAAGATTAACACTTCACAACTTTCTAGAACTACCGTATTTTCCGGCGTATAAGACGACTGGGCGTATAAGACGACCCCCCAACTTTACCAGTTAAAATATAAAATCTTCTTAAAAGTCGGGGGTCTTCTTATACACCCTATGTCGTCTTATAGGGCCGGTGAATATGTGCCTTTTGGGGGGTGGGAGTGATCCTGATGACGAGGGGGCGTCTCACAGGAAAGTGAGTATCCCCCATTACCTTATCGTAGCGGTGCAGCGTGGGGGTCTCAGTGCTGGGAGTGGCGGCGGCGGCTGCTGTGCTCTGGTGCGGCGGCTGCTGTGCTCTGGTGCGGCGGCTCCTCTTCTGTGTGGGGCCTCTGTGCTGTGCGGTGGCGGTGGCGGCGGCATATCTTTATCCAGTTGGGGCTCCTCCGGCATCTCCTTAGCCCTTGAGGCCCCGCCGCAACTCCATGAGTGCAATGCAGCGGCCATTTTCCCGGAGGCAGCTCAATAGGTGCGATGCGGTGGCCTCCGGGAAAATGGCCGCTGCTCAGATTCAGATCTCGTCCCGAAATCTCGGGACACGAGATCTGAATCTGAGCAGCGGCCATTTTCCCGGAGGCCACCACATTGCACCGATGGAGTTGCGGCGGGGCCTCCAGGGCTAAGGAGATGCCGGAGGAGCCCCAACTGGATAAAGATACGCCGCTGCCGCCGCCACCTCACAGCACAGAGGCCCCACACAGAAGAGGAGCCGCCGCACCAGAACACAGCAGCTGCCGCCGCTCCCAGCACTGACACCCCCACGCTGCACCGCTAGGATAAGGTAATGGGGATTACTCACTTTCCTGTGAGACGCCCCCTCGTCATCAGGATCACTCCCCCTCCCCACCCACCATATACACCGGCGTACAAGTCGATTCCCGGCGTATAAGACGACCCCCGACTTTTAAGAAGATTTTCGGGGGTTAAAAAGTCGTCTTATACGCCGGAAAATACGGTAATTACTTTTGTATTCACAAATTTGGATATAAAAAATCAGCACTAACAGTTTTCCTATTGAATTCCATTTTTATTAACCTTTTAGGCATTTTATTTAAAGCTCTAAAGCCCATAGCCACTGCCCCACATACACAAAAACCTAAGCTTAATGCATCTGATTCGTGACCCAGCACTTCAATTTAAAGTTCCTATTTTTTATTGCTATGAATTGATTACCTTGGTTTTGTCATGGGTGTGTCAGATCTTACAGACATATACAAAAAAGGGTTGCACTCTATCGTGCCAAAACACGTCAAATATGAATACATGAAATATGAATAGCAAAATGGCTTTTTGAACATTAGGAAAAAAAATTTGAGACGCTTAGCACAGGATTTGGCCAAATAGTGTGAGCCCATCAACCATCGTCAAGGTGGTCTCATTAAACTGATGGGTACCTGACCTCCCTGTCCAAATGTGAACACTGAGAGAGGTGTCCATATTCACCCAAGCATACAGACATTAGCCTTCGGTAAGTGCTCTGCATCTGGCTGCAGAAGGTCTCTGCATTTGGCATTGTGGACGCCTTCTTAATCCTTCTGACTTTTGGATCCAGTAGCAACCTTCCTCCTGCTCTAATTGACACACCTGGACCTGGGTGTTTATAGACTCCCAGTCTGCTTCAGGGAGTCACCGGTAATGTTCACATATTCCCTTGGGAAGGCTTGGAGCGATAGCAGTTGTCTAACTTCCTCTCTGGTGCTGTTGGAGGATGTTTGGTATTACCTCTCTGAGAGCTGGTGCTCAAGATAAGTTGCTTCCCCCTTGTTTATCTCCCTTCTACTCTTTAGGCTGTGTGCACACGTAGCAGATTTTTTGCGTTTTTTTCACGGTTTTGCGCTATAAAAACGCTATAAAACCGCGAAAAAAATGCTAACATTAAGCATCCTATGTAACAGAATGCAATCCGCATTTTTTGTGCACATGCTGCATTTTTTTCCTGAGCGGAATCGCAATCCAGAAAAAAATGCAGCATGTTCATTAAAATTGCGGAATCGCGGCGATTCTGCACACATAGGAGTGCATTGATCTGCTTACTTCCCGCACGGGGCTGTGCACACCATGCGGGAAGTAAGCAGATCATGTGCGGTTGGTACCCAGGGTGGAGGAGAGGAGACTCTCCTCCACGGACTGGGCAGCATATAAGTGGTAAAAAAAAAAGAATTAAAATAAAAAATAGCGATATACGGTACTCACCCTCTGGCGGCCCGACCTTCTCATCGGCTTCCGAGGTGTGTGTGAAGGACCTGCGATGACGTCGCGGTCACATGACCCGCGGTCACGTGACCGCTACGTCAATGGAAGGTCCTGAACACACAGCATTAGGAACGGACGCCGCTGAGGTGAGTATAACCTTTTTTTTTATTATTATTATTATTTTTAACATTCTATCTTTTACTATAGATGCTGCATAGGCTGCATCTATAGTAAAAAGTTGGTCACACTTGTCAAACACTATGTTTGACAAGTGTGACCAACCTGTTAAACAGTTTTCCAAGCGATGCTACAGATCGCTTGGAAAACGCTAGCATTCTGCAAGCTAATTATGCTTGCAAAACGCTAGTTTTCTGCGGGTATATGCATGCTAATTCTGCATGCGATATACCCGCGGCAGGAGGCGCAGAATTGCCGCGGAAATTTACGCGGCAATTCTGCTACGTGTGAACTCAGCCTTATTGTACAGTGGGCACTGACCAGTGCTTATCCCCCCTTCCCTATTTGTGGCCTAGATCTAGGGATACACAGGGCTTAGGTTCCTGCTCAGCAATTGGTGTGGAACCAATATAGGGAAGGTAGGGGAGATGGGGTGCTATTAGATCTGCCTAGGGGTCTCCACTCCCCCTTTCCCTAGCATTTGGGCTTTTTTCCCCTCTTCCTCTCGTCTTGCACTTGGTCTTCCCACATTGTGTGTGACATTGTCACTGACCATGCATATTTAGGAAAAAAAAGTGACACATGGTATTTTTTGTGTATTTTTTTCCCTTGGGTGTTGTTTTATTCCCTTTTCTCCCTCGGTTATGGATCTGGTTGCAGGGCTGGCAGAGCAGCTATGCGGCCTGTCTCTGGAAGTGAATGACCTCCCCTTTGAGGTTCAGCAGCAGCAACAGTGACTGCAGGTTACTGATGTTGGGGTCTCTACATATATGTAAGGGTAAGGCACCTAGTAGTCGTGGCTGAGATAAAAGTCTCTTGCACACCCTGACCTCCCCTCACATACACTCCACAACTCTCAGTCAGCATACCTTGTATTTCTTTCTTCTCACATGCTTGTTCAGTAACAGAGACACAGTCCAATTCAATGCTTGAACTATTTACTTTACTGTTTCAGGAACACGGCGCATTCATTTTCCTTCTATTAACATCATTAGGGTGGACATTTGGCAATTCCTCCTATGTCCCTGTCTTTCCTTTCCTGTCATCAAGCATGCTTCCAGGACGGACCGGGTCCTCCGGTCTCACAGCATCATCTCCGCACAATCCTGCTTCCATAAGAGAACCTCTAAACCGTTTCGCTCTGGCTTCGACTACATCCACCCACGTAGCAAGCCGCCACATTCTGAGTGACCTGCCTGAACTGCTCAATTCTCTTCTGACAACTGCGGACCCACTAATTCTACAATGTCAGCGCTCCTTCTGATGTTACTCCCTGATGAGGCCCTAGTCCAGAATACTGTATGACTGGGCTCCTTTCTTCCACGCTACAGAGCTAACTGCCCTGTCAGGGCGCTCCGGCCCAACTGATTTAAATTTCCAGATATTTCCCAGATTATCTACTGTTAGCTCCTCCCACATAACTATTTACAGGCTGAATAACTCTCCACCCCATCTAGTGGTCAAACTAGGGTACTACGCTTTCCCTTCGACTATAACAGTAATCATTCATAGCATTTACACAACGGGTACCATAAATATGCACAACATTAACTATTTACAATAGCATTACTAGGAAGCAAACATTCATATTTACGGACACCTCCTTGTGCTCCTTACAGGTAGGCATGTCCAACTGGAACTCGAGGTTGCCTTCTTGGACAGGTGTTCCGGAGGTAGAGATAAGTTTTTTATGTTCAGAGAAGCTTGCAAACTGTATTATAAACTTTGTTCTCTCTCCTCAGGAAGTGAGGAGCAACGAGTTGGTATTGTGATCTCTCTGCTGCAAGGAGAGCACCAATCCTGGGCTTTCTCTTTGCCGCAGGATCCAGGTTCTCTCTAGTCTGTGGAGGGATTCTTTTGGCTCTAGCCAATGTATGATGACCCTGACTGAGTCTTCTTGGCTGAGTCCAGGTTGCGTTGCTTTCAGCAGGGGAATCAGTCAGTGGAAATGTATAGCTCCGAATTCCTCAGATAGGCAACTGATACAAAATGGAATGACCAGGCTCTCAGAAGCCAATTTCTTCAGGGCCTTACTGAAAGGTTGAAGGATGCTTTGGCAGTGTATAAAACCCTTAAGTCCTTGGAGGCTGCTATGTTGTTGGCTATAGGTGTTGATAGACGCCTTCGGGATAGGTGGGTAAGACCATCTTCTCCGGAGCTTCTTTTTTGGGGTATTGTACCTTTTCCAGTGGAGCAGTCTGGCAGTGAACCAGTTCTGGGGAAGGTGGAGGAACCCATGCAGTTAGCGGGTGCCTCTGCATCGTACATTTGCCTGGAGATTCATAAAAACAAGGGAGTGTGTTTTTTTGTGATAAAAAGGGACTAAGGGGACATTTTATTGGGATCTGTCCTTTTATGCCTAAGCAAAAGGAGATTTGTTTAACCCTTGGTAGTCTGGAGATGAATAAGCAAGGGGTGCATTTATCGTAAACCTGCAGTTCTCGGTTTGTCCTGACATCAGAGGTGATGCTAGAGAGCAAAACTGAGATTTCTGTGTTTGTTAACAGTGGAGCTGGAGTCAGTATGATTGATGTTGAGTTTGCTAGAACTCATGGGCTGACTTGCTGTACTTTAGTTAAGCCCATTCCCATCTCTGCCATCGACTCAGTGCCACTTGCATAGAAAGCTCTGACTCAGATTGTACATAATGTAAGACTGAGGGTGGGGTCAGTTCATTGTGAGATAATTCCTTGCTGTGTCCTGGACGGTCTTCCCACCCCAATTGTATTGGGTCTTCCCTGGTTGGTGAAACATAATCCATTGGTGGATTGGCAAGCCAGGGAGATTGTTGATTGGGGAGATTACTGCCAATTTCTCTTTCTACACTCTCTACAGTAACCGCACCTGTATTTTTGTTGGGTTTTGATGTTTTTTCTGAGAGTGGGTGTCAGGGTTTGCCTCCTCATCGTACATATGACTGTCCTATTAACCTGACCCATAAAAGCTAAACTTCCAAAGTCCAGACTGTATAATCTTTCTGGCCTCGAGAATCAAGCCATGAAGGATTATATTGTGGAAAGTCTGGAGAAGGGACTTATCCAACCCTCATCTTTGCCGGTGGCAGCAGGGTTCTTCTTTGTGAAGAAAAAGGATGGCGGTCTACGTCCCTGTTTAGATTTCCAGAAATTAAATCAGATTACCATCCGAGATCCATATTTGATTCCGGATCTGTTCAGCCAGGTCGTGGGAGCTAAGGTGTTCTCCAAGTTGGATTTAAGGGGGCCTACAACCTGGTTAGATTCAGAGAAAGGGATGAATGGAAGATGGCATTCAATACTCCTGAGGGTCGTTTCGAGAGTCTGGTTATGACTATTGTTCTGACCAATGCACCTGCGGTTTTCTGACATTTCATCAATGACATTTTCCATTGTTTAGTGGGTAGGTTTGTGGTGGCTATCTAGACGATATTTTGGTTTACTCTCCTGATTTGGAGACATATCGGGGCATGTCAAACAGGTGTTGCAACTATCTGTCAAACTAGAAAAATGTGTTCTCGCCATCCAGGAGGTACAGGTTTTGGGGTACCTGTTGTCATCTTTGGGTTTTTGGATGGGCCAGAGAAGGTCTGTGCTGTTCTTGATTGGGACCGTCCTGAGAACCTGAAGTCTCTACAACGTTTTCTGGGCTTTAATAACATTTAACGGAAATTAATCCAAAATGATTCTGCAGTTGTGAAACTCCTTACTGACATGGCAAGGAAGGGGTCTGATTTTTCCAAATGGTCACATGCCACCCTGCGGGCTTTTTCCTCCCTAAAGAGCTGTTTTGCTACGGCCCCTATACTCAATCAACCTGATGTTTCCCAACCCTTTGTTGTGGAGGTTGATGCATCGGATTTGGGAGTTGGAAAGAGGGGAGAAAAAAAGTCAGTGCACAAAAGGCGCATATCCCAAATAATAAAGAAAACCAATATCAGTAAATATATATGCAAAATGTATTGGTGGACAAAAGCACACAATAAAAACACTTTAAAAATCAAAACACATCACATAAGGTCCAAAATAGCACACCAATAAAATGACACAATCAATAAGGTATGTGCAAATACGCAACCCTACAGGTTTACACCAACTATAAAGGGAAACCAGAAAAACAGACATTTAAACATTTATAACCTCGTAATGGGCGTCCCCAAAGAGGTAAAGCAAGACCCTAAATTGGGCCACAATCAAAGAATGAATAAACCCAAATAGCCCATCCTAGTAAATAAGGGATCAATTCCCTAAGAGATCAATAGGGAAGAACCATAAAAGATAAAATACTGCAAAAGTGCAAAAGGAGAGGTTTTAGGAAAGCACTGCCATAGGCAAATGGATATATAATCACCTAATAAGGCAGTGCAGGATGTCTGTTGAGAAACAAAAGGGTCAATGATGAGCGGACCTGAGTGATGTGGGGAGCCCCATGCGTATCGCTGCCCAGTGCAGCTTCGTCAGGGGTAATGTGACAGGAAGGGGGAGTCAAACAAACTTAAATACTAAGTGAATCAGGTGCAATATGAAAGAGGTGTGTGCACGTAAGATCAGCATTACATACCCAGAAACCCGTCCTGGCCAGGACCGACGCATGCGCAATGGAACGAGAAGAACCAGAATACAGACCGCACACAATGCGGGAGAACCGATAGAATGGATCCAGAAGGTGGCGCATGCACCATATAAACCAAGCCCCTAGACCAGAGGCATGGAAATACCGAGCACAAGCAGCCATTAAATTGCGGAGAGGTGACATAGTTAGCACCTACGCCATACAAATTCCAAGTAAGAAAAAATCCAAGTAAGGAGGCGGGAGTTGGGGCTGTGTTGTCTCAGGGTCCGTCCCCAGGTATATGGTGTCCATGCGCTTTCTTTTTTAAGAAATTGTCTTCAGCTGGGAGAAATTATTACGTGGGCAATAGGAACTTTTGGTGATTAAATTGGCATTTGAATAATGACGACATTGGTTGGAGGGGGCTATCCATCCCACTACTGTTAGTTCTGACAATAAGAATCTCTCATATCTTCAATCAGCTAAACGTCTCAACCCTTGGCAAGCTAGATGGTCTTTAATTTTGTAGTCACTTTCCGTCCAGGAGTAAAAAATGTCAAGGCTGATGCTTTGTCCCGGAGCTTCCCTGTTGGTGGTGACCATGAGAACCCTGCCCGATTTTGCAGAAGGCGGTTGTCATTTCGGCATTGTACCCTGAGCTGCAGGATGAGGTGTTGGAGGCCCAGGGGGAAGTCTCGGCCTCCCACCCCTTCAGGAAGGTTATTTGTACCATCTATTCTGCGCTGCAAAGTAATTAAGGAACATCACAACTCTTCGCTTGCTGGCCATACAGGTGGCAAGGCAACTGTGAACCTCCTTTCTTGTCATTTTTGGTGGCCGGGGTTGAATCGGGATGTGGTTGAACACATATCTGCTTGTAGTATCTGCGCGCATTTTAAGGTATCACATACCCTTCCGTCTGGTACTCTTCTTCCGCTATCTATTCCTAGCAGGCCATGGATGTAGTTTTCCATGGATTTTATTACTGACCTGCCAGTATCTGCAGCCAAGAATTTGGTTTTGGTGGTTGTAGATAAGTTCAGTAAGACACTTTGTCACATTATTGGCACTTACAAATGCCAAGACTCTTGCTCAGGTGTTTATAAATGAGATTGTGAAGCTTCACGATTCCCTCTGATGTGGTGTAATTGCAGCGCCCCAGAGTCCTGGTCGTTGCAGTAGCATGGTTCAGCCACTAAGGGGGGCCATGCTGCGTTCGATGGCACGGAAGGAGTTCTCTGAGCAGGTATCACAGTCACCAATACATTTCACAGCTGGGCCTCCGGGGGGAGCTAAGGGTGCTATTCATTAGGCCACTCCCCACCATAGTGGGTAAACTGGGGGTCAGGCAGGAAGTTAGAGAGAACGCTGACGGGATTGAACGGAGCAACACCTGGTGGCAGAGGGTGTTGTGAAGGGAGAGACTGTAGGGTCTCTGCCAGGGGTGGGATCCTGGCAGAGGCTTGGCATGGAAAGAACATAAAGGGACCGTGCCTGCTCAGCATAGCGGCGGTGCCCAAGGAAGGACTAAGAAGCGAGATAGATTGTGCTGAGTGAGAAACGAAATCAAGCGAAAGGAGATACCAGTGAGGGTTGTGCTGAAAGAGGCAGCACCTTACTGAGGCGCACTACCGGTGGCCGGAACGCCGAGGAGGTAAAGAGTTTCAAGCCATACCTCAGACCTACGGCAGGGCAGTTAGCTTGAGGCGGACTGTCTCACGCATCACTCAGGAAGGCAAAGGGGGGTACCAACAGGAGAGGGGCGCAGATAGAGTCCCGGAAGATCTCCGAGCCTCCCCGTCATACGGGTGCGTTCCTACCATAGTATCTGGAGGGACGAGGAAGATCATTGCGAATTAAGTTGTTGTGAGGGAACACGAGAAACAGACACAACAGTTGTGGGGTACTTTCCGTAAGCACAGCAGGGAAGGACTGCAACACATAGCGCTAGAAGGAAGGCACCGATTTCCACCTGCAAGGAGAGCTCTGGAAGTGCCATTGGACCGGCCGGACTTGCGCAGCCTGGTGAGCCGTATTCCGGACTGAGGACCCAGAGAGCTTCAGTAAAGAGGTAAAGAGACTGCAACCTGGTGTCCTCGTTATTTACCGCGACCTGCACCCCACAACTGCACCGCTACAACATCACTTATTGCACCGGACGTCCCCCACTGACAGACAGGGCCACGGACCGGGTCTAGCCACCGTGACAACCCCAGGACTGAGACCTAGAGGCCCGGCTCCGGGTACCCCTCGGCCCTGCGGCGGTGTGGGGGCGCTCCAACTTGGCGTCACGAACAGGATCTACTTAAGCCTGAAGAATCAGGTCATGTGTGCCTAGAGACTGTGATTTATTGTGTGTGGACTGAACTTTATCGCAAGACTGTGTGCTGTGCCAGTTACCGCCAAAATCCGCCGCCATTGCAGCGCTGAGGAGAGCGCAGGAAGAGAAGAAGGGCGTGGAGTGGGCGTAGACGAGCTGGAGCGCGCGAAGAATAATGGCCGCCCAGTCTAAGTATTTTTGTGTCTTGAGGACGTGCCCGTCAACCGCCGAGGTCCGCCTCTTGATTCTGGCCGGAGGGTGGAGACCATGGGGACGGGGCCGCCCGCGAAAGAGACCGCGGGAAAACGACCTAGAAGAAGGAAAAAAGATGGCGGCATCCAGAGCACCAGGCGGAACTGATCCGGCGCGGCCTGAAGATATACAGCCTGAGGTAACCTCAGGGGCGCCCACACTGCGGGGTTCGACTTCAACGAGGCCACCGATGGGACGACCCCCTCCGCCGATGTCCGCGGAGTGTGCGGCTGCAGCCGAGACCCGGCAGCTGGCTCGCCGCCTGAAGCATGACGCCCGTGTGCTGGCGCGGATGGGGCAACCCACAGAAATCCGCCTGTCCCCAGTGTCCCCTGCTTCTGCTCACCTGGCCGCGTCCGAGGATGCACCACCGACGCCGGGCTTAAAAATAATTCCGGATGCGGAACATTACCGGCGCCTGACGGCAGCCTGGCGGAGCCGGTCCCAGCCCGCCGAGCCGATGGACCTGATAAGCCCCCCCGAGATCCCACCGTCACACTGGGGTGTGGTGGTGGCCTTTAACTCCCAGCATGGACAGGGGATAATCCAAGAGATCGGGGAGCCACTACAAGTTCGCGTGGAAAGGACAGAGGTGGAGCCGAGCAGCGGGAGATTCGACTGTAACTTGGAGCCAGGTGATGCTGTCACCTACACACGGTGGAGGAGGGCCGCGGGTGAAACAGGGTGGATAGCCCGCGGCGTGCAGCGGTGTGTTGCTTTCCAGGCTGCTGCAGGGGTACCGGAAGACGATACCCCGGCGAAGAAAACTGCAGAGCCCGGTCCCGCGGAACCACCAGAGGATCGACATCATCGTGCCCCGGGGGAACGCATACAGTTGCCGACAGCCAGGATCTCCCCGCGAGGGATTCTGGCCCTGCTAGGACCGGAGCGACGCCCTGGCTCATCAGAACGATCTGTGGGATTGGTGAGGCCAGAAAGAAGACCCCCTGCTGCATCCCGACGGTAAAAGTGATGTTACTAATGAAAAATGTAAATAGTTAACTGTTCATTCCTTTAACTGTTCCTGTTTGCTGCTAAACCCGTCTAGGGTTAAAGGTGACCCCTTTGTTGACCCGGGGTCACTGTTGTTTTCCTGAAGTTTATACAGTTTTAAAAAAGAGAACTGCAGAAATCATGAACTGCGCATCATTCAAACTTTCCCTTGTAAATAGTTTGCACTTTCTTAAAGGTGCTCCCTACTGGTTTTAGTCAAAAGACACTTTGCGAAGAAACCGTCCCTACTGGTCCTATTTAAAGACACTTTGTGAAGATACCGGACCGGAACTTTGCATGAGACTGGTAGGCTGAGAAGACGAGCTACCTCAGAGAGACCTGGTCCCCTCTTAAAGGGGATGTGAAGAATTGTACTTGAAAGCGATACTGTTACAGAACAGTAATGTGGTAATGATGCCTTGAAAAGAAAATGTAACTGTTTTACATGCCGAGTTATATGTGTTGAATTTGTTAAAATGTGAAATTTGAATAATGTTTTGAAGACAGGAAAGATGCAGAGAGCCCGTAGGGGTAGAAGTAGAGGTCTGCATAGTTGAAAGTAAGAGAAGTAATAATGAGGATAGAAGGTAAACCCTGCGTCCCCATTGAAAAGTTACTTTGTTGCTAAGGACAGAGAGTGAACCCGTAGGGGTTAGAGAGTGAGTCCTTAAAGGGGCCGAGTAGAGCTGGCTCAGAGTTCTTCAACCGAAAGGAATGTTATGTCTATACTGTGTATAGTAGCGAAAGGCAGTAGGCCCTGGCTGAACAGGGCGGTCCTGTAGAAGAAAGGAGAGGCAGTAGGTCTGGTGCCGTAGGGACAGGCGGTCCTGCAGGTTCACAAGAAGGAGAATGTAAAGTTGAAATGCCTTATAATGTGATTATAGGAAGGCCTTTGATAGACTAAGAGTGTGAGTTTCTTAAAGGCAATGTTAAGTTATTATTTCAAAAATTGCACTAAATAGAATACCCGGTTGGGTAACAGAAGTTATTTATACTCTGTAAATTATAAGGTTAATTATGTTTGTAACGTTACAAGTGTCCTCACCTCCCATAAAGGGAAGCCTACTTAAGTATACTTATTGTTATTTGCACTCAACAAAATTGTATGTCTTTTTGCTAACCTGTATTGTTGTTTTTCTTCCCAGTCCCGGAGTACTGTGTTTAACCAGGGGGGAGTGCAGCGCCCCAGAGTCCTGGTCGTTGCAGTAGCATGGTTCAGCCACTAAGGGGGGCCATGCTGCGTTCGATGGCACGGAAGGAGTTCTCTGAGCAGGTATCACAGTCACCAATACATTTCACAGCTGGGCCTCCGGGGGGAGCTAAGGGTGCTATTCATTAGGCCACTCCCCACCATAGTGGGTAAACTGGGGGTCAGGCAGGAAGTTAGAGAGAACGCTGACGGGATTGAACGGAGCAACACCTGGTGGCAGAGGGTGTTGTGAAGGGAGAGACTGTAGGGTCTCTGCCAGGGGTGGGATCCTGGCAGAGGCTTGGCATGGAAAGAACGTAAAGGGACCGTGCCTGCTCAGCATAGCGGCGGTGCCCAAGGAAGGACTAAGAAGCGAGATAGATTGTGCTGAGTGAGAAACGAAATCAAGCGAAAGGAGATACCAGTGAGGGTTGTGCTGAAAGAGGCAGCACCTTACCGAGGCGCACTACCGGTGGCCGGAACGCCGAGGAGGTAAAGAGTTTCAAGCCATACCTCAGACCTACGGTAGGGCAGTTAGCTTGAGGCGGACTGTCTCACGCATCACTCAGGAAGGCAAAGGGGGGTACCAACAGGAGAGGGGCGCAGATAGAGTCCCGGAAGATCTCCGAGCCTCCCCGTCATACGGGTGCGTTCCTACCATAGTATCTGGAGGGACGAGGAAGATCATTGCAAATTAAGTTGTTGTGAGGGAACACGAGAAACAGACACAACAGTTGTGGGGTACTTTCCGTAAGCACAGCAGGGAAGGACTGCAACACATAGCGCTAGAAGGAAGGCACCGATTTCCACCTGCAAGGAGAGCTCTGGAAGTGCCATTGGACCGGCCGGACTTGCGCAGCCTGGTGAGCCGTATTCCGGACTGAGGACCCAGAGAGCTTCAGTAAAGAGGTAAAGAGACTGCAACCTGGTGTCCTCGTTATTTACCGCGACCTGCACCCCACAACTGCACCGCTACAACATCACTTATTGCACCGGACGTCCCCCACTGACAGACAGGGCCACGGACCGGGTCTAGCCACCGTGACAACCCCAGGACTGAGACCTAGAGGCCCGGCTCCGGGTACCCCTCGGCCCTGCGGCGGTGTGGGGGCGCTCCATAATATTTGGGGACTCAATTTGTTTCCAAGTTCTGTAGGGCGTTCTGTTCTCGACTGGGGTGCAGCTGTCCTTTTCCTATGCCTTCCATCCCCAGTTGAGTGGACAGACTGAGCATGTTAATTAGAATTTGGAGACTTACCTCAGATGTTTTGTCTAAGAATCAGGAGGATTGGGCAGATCACCATTTTTTGGTACGTACGGTTACCATCGACAGTCTGGTACTTTTAGTGGGGGAGGGACTTCGGGTGTTCCTGAGGAGGAATGTTTTGCTTCGTCGCTCTCCTTGGTGTGGTGGTGGGTGGGGGTGTGTGTTCTGAGTAATTTGAATATCATGGGAGACAGGTACAAACGTATGGCTGACAGAATATGCTTGCCAGGTCTGGGCCTGAAAGTGAATAACTTTGTGTGGTTGTCTACCAGGAATATCAAGTTGAGGGTTCTTTCCTGAAAGTTGGGTCTTGATTAATTGGTCCTTATAAAATAACCACCATCATTAACCCAGCAGCTTTTTGTCTTGAGCTACCCCAGGCCCTTAAGATCCGCAATGTCTTTCCCAGGTCTCTGTGAAACACTAACCCTAACCCCAAACCCTGCTACCACCCCAAATAATGATTGATGGAAATCTAGAGGTTTCAGATTTCAAGGATTATAGAATCTTGCCTCCAATGTATTTCCCTACAATACTTGGTGCACTGAAAGGGTTATGGCTCAGAGGAAAGGATGTGTGTTTCCGCATCAGAGGTGAAAGTGCAGCGCTCCAGGGTCCTGGTCATTGCAAAAATATAATTCTCCTCTAGGGAAGAGTAATGTTACGTTTGAAGGCAATAAAGGAGATCTCTTTACCAGGTATCACAAACATGCAACACAATTCATACTCCAGTCCACCAGGGGGAGCTATGCTCCTATTTATTAGGGCACTCTTCACATTAGGTAAAACTGGTGGTCTGGATAGGAAATTAGGCAGATGCTGTCTGGGCTTCTCTCAGGCAGTTGCTGGCTGAGCTTTGGCTCAGGTAGTTGGTCCCTGACAGGGGTGGGATCCTGTCAGAGGCCTAGACGGAAAGTCACAGAGCTGCGCCTGCCCGACGTGCGGTAGTTCCTAAGAAAGGACACAAACAGAGAACTGTATTGTAGAGAGGGTGAGAAACGAAGTCATAGCAAAAGGAGAGGAAAACCAGAAGGAGTTCTGCCCTGCACAGGCTGCCTCTTTCTGAGGCGCAGTATCCCGGTAGCCGGAACACCGAGGGAGCAACAGTCCTTTATGCCTTGCTCCAGAGACCGGCAGGACAGCTAATTTCACGTTACTGATCCGCCCCACGCCCAGGAGGCACGGTGGCACCCCTCAGAGGCCGGGACGTGCTAGAGTCCCTATAAAAAGCCTCAAGCCACCAGTCATACGGGTTTGTCCTATCCATCTGGGGACAGAGAGAGAGACATAACATCTAGAACATCTACAGAAGTTGTGAGGACCTTATGAGAGGCTCAGCAAGAAGGTACTACAACACCCAAGGCGCTAGAGGAAGGCTACTGATTTCCACCTGGATAAGGGGACTCTGGATTTGCCTTCAGACCGGCTGGACTCTGCCTACCCTGTGATCTGGTGCTCTGGACTGTGGATGCTGAAGTCACCAGTAAAAGGTAAAGAGACTGCAACCTTGTGTCCTCGTTCTTCACTGCGCCTCACACCATCCACCATCCACTCACTGGGAAGCCCTGGGGATACACTTCACCTGTGGGAAGGTATACCATCTAGCTGCAATAACATCACCCAAGCGGACCCCTAAAGCAGCGTCGGTCACCCTGACCGAATACCACAGGTGGGGTCACGAACACTATCCCTTTAAAGACCTTTCCCCCCTTTTACACGGACGTCCCTAGGGCCATGGACCGAGTCAGCCACCGTGACATCCCCCTGAGAACCGAAGGACCCGGTACCGAGTACCCCTAGCCCTTGGGGGCACTCCAAATGCCCCCTGGCTGGTTCGTTCATTCCATACCTCTTATCCTGAGAAACCTGGTCCTAAGTGTCCGGAGGCCACTCGTAGAAGAAGGGGTACTGTCATGGGTATATCAGATGCTACAGTCACTATGCATTTGGCTGCAGAAAATCTCTGGGTTTTGCAGATGCCTTCTTAATCCTTATGACTTTTGGACCCAGTGGCAATATCCCTCTGCCTCTAATTGACACACCTGGTCCTGGATGTTTATAGACTCCCAGTCTGCTTCAGGGAGTCACTGGTGACATTCACATTTTCCCTTGTGAAGGCTTGGAGCAATAGCAGTTGGCTAACTTCCTCTCTGGTGCTGTTGGAGAACGTTTGGTGTTACCTCTCTGAGTCTGCTCAAGCTTCCCCCTTGTTTGTCTCCCTTCTTCTCATTATTGTACAGTGGGCACTGACCAGTAGTCATTCCCCCTTCCCTATTCAGGGCCGAGCTCAAGGGATACACAGAGCTTAGGTTCCTGCTCGGCGATTGATGTAGAACCAATATAGTCGCGGTAGGGGGACAGGGTGTTATTAGATCAGCCTAGAGGTCTCCACCCCCCCTTTCTCTAGCGTTTGGGCTTCCTTCCCCTCTTCCCTTTTCCTCAGAATTGAGTAATTCCATAATTTCTTCCCTATGCTTGGTTACAAAAAAGTAACCATTACTGACTACCGCATTTTTTGTTCTTGATTTCTTTTAGTGTTTCTTAAAGCCAGAAAGTTGCCATTTGAAATGACTTAAGTTTTGTGCCATGTCTGTGATCTGCTTTATTTCTTCAAAATTAAATAACTGAATGAACATCCTCCAAGGCCGGTGATTCCATAATTTTTGACAGGGGTTGTATTACTGCTTTCATGTGTATAAGGTTGTGTCCAGTATTTTGGGCTAAATATCTGGATGAAGCTATATGAGTGATGAGCGAGCACTAAAGTGCTTGGGTGCTCGTTGCTCTGGTCGAGCAAAATGGAATACTCTGGTACTCGAACCGAGCAATTTGCCCAATGTAAGTCTATGGGAAACTCGAGTATTTTTACCGCGATCCCCCCGGGGGTCCTTTTAAGGTCTAAAAACATCTGAAAATGATGGAAACACTGCTCTAATGACACGGGAACATCATGGGGATCGCCCCTGGAAACATTTCTGACTCCTGGGTCACAGCTGTAAGCAATGTTGTCAGAGTTTCATGCCACTTCTACAGGTGCACCAAAAAACATACCAAAATGGATTTTGCTGGGAAATATGTTTAAGTACATCCTTTCCAGGGTAATAACTTGTATATAAGGCAAAATAATTAACCCCAGACTGAAATGTTCCTGCACCACTTTTGCTATGTTCACACGCAGCATTTTTTATGCGTTTTTCAACTTTAACATGCTTTCAACCAATACAAATGCATTCACTGGAAAATGTTATTGTAACATTTAACAACCCTAGCTGGCAATGTGATGTGTGACACATAAGGAGACACATCATGTTTCATTTCTGAAGGAGGAACTCTTAAAATCACAAAGCCTATTTTTAGAGGGGCATCAGGCAGCATTAATGTTCTTAAAGGGCCATTATTAAACAGTGGGTCTCCTATGCTGTTATTGCCTATGCAGAGAGTGGCTGGGCTGGCAAGAATTACAACTGTTAAAGAAATGGTTAATCTTCATTTTCAAATAGCAGAAAAATAACAGAATAACAGAAAAATAAGTATTGTGCAAGATGTTATCATCTGGATTTCCTTTAGCACGATTTCCCGTACATTCCACATAGTAGTGGTCAGTAGTGTTGAGCGATACCGTCCGATACTTGAAAGTATCGGTATCGGAAAGTATCGGCCGATACCGGCAAAGTATCGGATCTAATCCGATACCGATACCCGATACCAATACAAGTCAATGGGACTCAAGTATCGGACGGTATCCCTGATGGTTCCCAGGGTCTGAAGGAGAGGAAACTCTCCTTCAGGCCCTGGGATCCATATTAATGTGTAAAATAAAGAATTAAAATAAAAAATATTGCTATACTCACCTCTCCGACGCAGCCTGGACATCACCGAGGGAACCGGCAGCGTTCTTTGCTTAAAATGCGCGCGTTTACTTCCTTCCGTGATGTCACGGCTTGTGATTGGTCGCGTGCCGCCCATGTGGCCGCGACGCGACCAATCACAGCAAGCCGTGACGTAATTTTCAGGTCCTCAATGCCTAATTCTAGGCATTCAGGATTTTAAAATTACGTTTCGGCTTGTGATTGGTCGCGTCGCGGTCACATGGGCGACGCGACCAATCACAAGCCGTGACGTCACGGGAGGCAGGAAATGCGCGCATTTTAAAATTACATCACGGCTTGTGATTGGTTGCCTAATTCTGCATTCAGGACCTGAAATTACGTCACGGCTTGCTGTGATTGGTCGCGTCGCGGTCACATGGGCTGCACGCAACCAATCACAAGCCGTGACGTAATTTTAAAATGCGCGCGTTTCCTGCCTCCCGTGACGTCACGGCTTGTGATTGGTCGCATCGCCCATGTGACCGCGACGCGACCAATCACAAGCCGAAACGTAATTTTAAAATCCTGAATGCCTAGAATTAGGCATTGAGGACCTGAAAATTACGTCACGGCTTGCTGTGATTGGTCGCGTCGTGGCCACATGGGCGGCACGCGACCAATCACAAGCCATGACGTCACGGAAGGAAGTAAACGCGCGCATTTTAAGCAAAGAACGCTGCCGGTTCCCTCGGTAAGGTGCAGGCTGCGTCGGAGAGGTGAGTATAGCAATATTTTTTATTTTAATTCTTTATTTTACACATTAATGTTGTTTCGATACCGATACCCGATACCACAAAAGTATCGGATCTCGGTATCGGAATTCCGATACCCGCAAGTATCGGCCGATACCCGATACTTGCGGTATCAGAATGCTCAACACTAGTGGTCAGCAATTCCCGAAATCGTCAAGAACATGAGTTGTTTTTCACTAGATTAATGATATTTTTCCATTTTTGTCTGTATCCACCCAAAAATCCTGAATATTCAGCCAAAGTCTCATAAAACGCAGACATGTGCAAAGCACCCCCACATTCTTCTCATGTAATCTATGTTGTATCCCAGGATGTGTCTGACAACTCATTGTATAATCCATATTCTTGCCAATTTATTATGTAACTCTATATTTCCTTTTGATGTTTGGGCTCTAAAAAGAGCCAGGCCCTGAAAATAAAGACCAGAGACTATGTGGACAGACAACGAGCTTGTGTCTCTCTGATTATTGCTTCATCGCTTAGGTACCTATAAGAAAGAATACCTGAGTAGGTTAGAAATCCCTTCTCTAACACAACGCACCCCAATATCCCTTTCATGATAGGTACAGGAGGGCTTCCTGAACAAATGTTGCATTGAATGCAAGGCCTGCCCTGCTATCAAGTCATATGCACCCCAATAAGCCTTTGAACCCAGATACTGGATGGCCACAGGAAAACCCACTATAGAGGGGGCGTGGCCTAGGCAGCAATGGTGTAAGGTGTGCGGTGCCTAAGCTCCTGAGTGACATCGTCTGAAATCAACTCAAACCGTGGAAAAACAGCATCCTTTGGTAAAAATAATTGAGGATATGTTCCCAGTATCTCTCTAGGATAACAGAGAGCCTAAATTTGTGACTTAATTGTCTCTTCTGAGAGAAATTCCTGTCAGCATTTTGAGGCCTGTCAATCTTTGTGACAGGAATCCTCAGCCATTTTTCCTGCCGGTTTTCTCCCTGTTAAATTGACTGTGATTCCTCAGCTTGTCCACCCAGTACTGTGACAACCCACCTGACAACAGAGGAACCCCTGGAATTAACGGGTCACAGTGTTTATTACCTTCACCCCGACACCGGCCCGGCTAATTAGAGAAGTACCAGCTCTCCGGGCGCCATCTTAGAAAATCGTCATCTGACACAATAGGAGTATTTACTGCCCTGCCCATCTCTATACAGCACCAAGCCTCCCCAGACTGAAAGGCGGAGGCAGAAAAGAACAATTAAGGATTCAGGGAGGATCCGGTGAAGTGACGGACAGCGCTTCACGCCACCTCCGACACTCCCCTGGACTTCGCATCATAGGAGAAAACAGAAGACGCCGCCATTTTATTGGTGGTCAGCGGCGGACCAGGCAACACGCACGACCGGCTCCTGTTAAAGCTGCGCCAGACAACACAAGCTGGACCCGATCAGCTGCAAATCTACTCAGCGGTAAGTTCCAGCTCCTGGCTGGGAAAGTCCCTGCACCGGAAGACGACAACGCGGCAACACAAGCTGAGGACTCAGACAGCCGGCCGGACTGCTTCAGCGCCATTTCTGGAGGTGGTGAGTTCCAGCTTATGCTGGATGCTGCATCACAGGGGGTAGAGAGATTAACGGAGACCGACGGTCCGGAACGCCGTTGGCTCTGAAGATCCTGCCAGATCCACTAGCAAGAAGAAGAGACTACAACACAACTAAGGGTACCGTCACACTGTGCCATTTTGATCGCTGCGACGGCACGATCCGTGACATCGCAGCGATCGTATGATTATCGCTCCAGCGTCGTAGACTGCGGTCACACGTTGCAATCATGGCGCTGGAGCGATGCCGAAGTCCCCGGGTAACCAGGGTAAACATCGGGTTACTAAGCGCAGGGCCGCGCTTAGTAACCCGATGTTTACCCTGGTTACCAGCGTAAACGTAAAAAAAACAAACAGTACATACTCACATTCCGGTGTCTGTCCTCCGGCGTCTCAGCTTCTCTGCACTGTGTAAGCACAGCGGCCGGAAAGCACAGCGGTGACGTCAGACGTCACCGCTGTGCTCGCTTTCTGGCTGGCCGGCGCTCACAGTGCAGAGAAGCTGAGACGCCGGAGGACAGACACCGGAATGTGAGTATGTACTGTTTGTTTTTTTTACGTTTACGCTGGTAACCAGGGTAAACATCGGGTTACTAAGCGCGGCCCTGCGCTTAGTTACCCGATGTTTACCCTGGTTACAAGCGAACACATCGCTGGATCGCTGTCACACACAACGATCCAGCGATGTCAGCGGGTGATCAAGCGACGAAAGAAAGTTCCATACGATCTGCTACGACGTACGATTCTCAGCAGGGTCCCTGATCGCTGCTGCGTGTCAGACACAGCGATATCGTATGGATATCGCTGGAACGTCACGGATCGTACGGTCGTAGCGATCAAAGTGTGACTGTGTGACAGTACCCTAATCCTGCTGACGACTAGTTAGGAGCCTGAAGGGCTTTTAATGCAAAAGAGCTATAACCTAATTTCTCTGGCAGGATCAACCCCAGGTGAATAGTATTAGTTTACACACCCCTCTGTATCTCTGCATAGTCATAACTACTGCCTGCCTATATAGTACCTTCTCTCTCCTAATTATATTCTTAGGGTTATTCTAATAAGCAACCCTTTGTCTCTTACTTCAGAGTTACCAGTAGACAATTCTGACTAATCCTCCCTAAAATTCTTCCACGACAACATATAAATCAGTCTATATAACTCCAACTTTGCTGGGAGATTTAGAGTGTGGGCAACCCTCCTACCCTATTCTGTGACTGTCTTAGGCTAGGTTCACATTGCGTTAATGTGTGCACGCTAACGGACAGCGTTGCATGGCGAAAATGTCGCAGTTAACGCCGTGCAACGGGTCCGTTAGCGCACCAATTGACAGCAATGTGAAGTTTCCCTGTAGCGCATCACTAGCGCGTGCCTTTTTCGGCTCGCGCTAGCGATGTGCCGTTCTTCTGTGGCGCGCCTCGGACGCTGCTTGCAGCGTCCGCGGCGCGCCCGAGGTCCGTTCCCCGCTCTCGCAGATCGGGGATCTGCGAGAGCGGGGACGTTAACGCGACCCCTAACGCGGCCCCTAAATAAACATTGCGTTAGCGCAATCCGCTAGCGCTAAACGGATTGCCCTAACGCAATGTGAACCTAGCCTTAGTTACTACTATCTGAACTCTAGAGCACGGATCGGGGATAATTATGAGTAAATCCTCGGCCAAACCCCAATTCTCAAACATGGCCTCATCAAATTCTCAAAAAGCCCCAAAATTTAAAGGGGTAGGGCGAAATACATCAAAAGACTTGATAACTAAAACAAGTCCCAATAAGTCCAGGTCCCCACTAAAAGATGAGGAAGAATCAGACCACGAAAAACTCTCTAACCGCAGTGAAGTAAAACAATCCTCCCCCACTACTATTATAGAGATGGATTCATCTACCTCTTTAAAGAGGAAAATTCCAGAGGTTATAGCCGAAAAATACACTACTCCACATGACTCATCTGACGAGGTCTCAGAAACCTCTCCTAACTTGAGCCCAGCTAAATCCAAGCAAAAAATAAGTAACCCAAACATAGACGATACCCAGGGATTTGACCTGAATTCTGTGGGGATTCTTATATCTAAATTGACAGGGAAAATGGACAAATTCGAAAATAGTATGAATGAAAAATTTGATAAACAATATAAATTACTAGAAGACTCATTGTCCCTCCTCAGCAAAAGGATGGACAGGTTTGAGGACAGAATTAAAAAAATAGAAGAGAGGCCAGATCTAACCTCTAAAATAAACAAAGACATAACAAAAGAGTTGCACAAGCTGAAGCTCAAGGTAGCGGATTTAGAAGATCGAAATCGCAGAAACAATATTAAAATTAGGGGCATCCCCGAGACCATAGGCCCAAACAAACTGGAGGAATTTACCAAAAAATTATTCAGGAAAATTATTCCCTCCCTAACGGAGCAAGAGCTAGAAATTGACAGAATACATAGGCTGCGAAAACCGCCCACCATCCCTAAAGACCTACCCAGAGACACACTCATGAGAGTGCACTTCTTCAAAACAAAAGAAAGAATCCAAAATTACTTTAGAGAAAATAAACATTTCCCTGAGCCATTTGAAAAACTAAAAATATATGCTGACCTCTCCAAAGAAACGATTGAAGGGAGGAAAACTTTTCAAAGCATTACCATACCTCTCAGGGACAATGAAATCTCCTATAAGTGGGGATTCCCACTCAAGTTAATAGTCAACTACAAAGGCAACTTTATCGTTCTTAATTCTCCAGAAGAAGGCAGAGACTTCTTGCACTCCATCAGTATTCCTCTTCAACCACGACATAAGGATCGCCTTGACTCTGATGGTAAAACATGAAGAGTTTTTGATCAAGTTTATTGTTTACTATCCCATAAGAAGCTAATACCTATCTTTGGTCGTTCTTGTTAATGTTACATGGGTATAAGTTCAACAACCAAGAAGGTGTTGCTTGGGAGCTAGTGAAACGAACTTTTCCCCCCAACAGGTGAAGTCAGGTTCACCGCAGTGGACCACTTCAAGTGGACATTTCAGTTTACTGTTTATTGTTTTTACTTTTATTTAAAGTATATAGGTTTGTTAATCCTCACAGGTTTGCTTATACACAATGAGTTTAAAATTATTATCTTACAACGTAAGAGGTTTAAATAGTCCACACAAAAGACACACCCTTTGGAGAGAACTAATTAAAAGCCATGCCGATATAATTTGTATACAGGAATCCAAATTTAAACACACAGACAACCCAAAATTTTTGCATAAAAACTTCCCACATATCTACAAGTCTGACAACTAGTGTTGAGCATTCCGATACCGCAGGTATCGGCCGATACTTGCGGGTATCGGAATTCCGATACCGAGATCCGATACTTTTGTGGTATCGGGTATCGGTATCGAAACAACATTAATGTGTAAAATAAAGAATTAAAATAAAAAATATTGCTATACTCAGAGTCACCTCTCCGATGCAGCCTGCACCTTACCGAGGGAACCGGCAGCGTTCTTTGCTTAAAATGCGCGCGTTTACTTCCTTCCGTGACGTCACGGCTTGTGATTGGTCGCGTGCCGCCCATGTGGCCGCGACGCGACCAATCACAGCAAGCCGTGACGTAATTTTCAGGTCCTCAATGCCTAATTCTAGGCATTCAGGATTTTAAAATTACGTTCCGGCTTGTGATTGGTCGCAATTGCAGAATTAGGCATTCAGGACCTGAAATTACGTCACGGCTTGCTGTGATTGGTCGCGTCGCGGTCACATGGGCTGCACGCAACCAATCACAAGCCGTGACGTAATTTTAAAATGCGCGCGTTTCCTGCCTCCCGTGACGTCACGGCTTGTGATTGGTCACGTCGCCCATGTGACCGCGACGCGACCAATCACAAGCCGGAACGTAATTTTAAAATCCTGAATGCCTAGAATTAGGCATTGAGGACCTGAAAATTACGTCACGGCTTGCTGTGATTGGTCGCGTCACGGCCACATGGGCGGCACGCAACCAATCACAAGCCGTGACGTCACGGAAGGAAGTAAACGCGCGCATTTTAAGCAAAGAACGCTGCCGGTTCCCTCGGTGAGGTCCAGGCTGCGTCGGAGAGGTGAGTATAGCAATATTTTTTATTTTAATTCTTTATTTTACACATTAATATGGATCCCAGGGCCTGAAGGAGAGTTTCCTGTTGTGAATCTGCTTTTGGGCTCCCCTGGTGGTTGCTGGTGGTACTGGTGACTTGTGTGTGCTTTACGGTCTCAGTTCACCTGCTCCCATCAGTATTTGGGAGTTTCCTATTTAACCTTGCTCTCCAGTCATTTCCTTGCCGGTCATCATTGTAACTAGAGCCATTCGGTTGCATGTTCCTGCTACTAGTCTGCTGATCAGCTAAGTGGACTCTTAGTCCTTTTCTTTTTGTATCTTTTGTCCAGTTTACAGTTCAGTGATTCTCTGTAGCTGGAAGCTCTTGCGGGCTGAAATTGCCACTCCTGTGTCATGAGTTGACACAGGAGTTTTAAAGTAATTTCAGGATGGTATTTTGAAAGGGTTTTCAGCTGACCGTGAAGTCCCCTTTTGTATCCTTCTGCTATCTAGTAAGTGGACCTCTCTTTGCTAAATCTACTTTCATACTGTGTATGTCTTTTCCTCTGAACTCACCGTTATTATATGTGGGGGGCTTCTATCATCTTTTGGGTATTTCACTAGAGGTAAGCCAGGTCTGTTTCTTCCTCTACCAGGCGTAGTTAGTCCTCCGGCTGGTGCGTGGCATCTAGGGTTAAATTGTAGGTATGCTCCCTGGCTGCTATTAGTTGTGTGGTAGATTTAGCTCACGGTCAGCTCGAGATTCCATCACCCAAGAGCTCGTCCGTTATTTATATGTTTCTGACGTTCCCTTGCCATTAGGAACCATGACAGTTTCCTCTCCTTCAGACCCTGGGAACCATCAGGGATACCGTCCGATACTTGAGTCCCATTGACTTGTATTGGTATCGGTATCGGATTAGATCCGATACTTTGCCGGTATCGGCCGATACTTTCCGATACCGATACTTTCAAGTATCGGACGGTATCGCTCAACACTACTGACAACACAAAAAAGAAAGCTGGCGTGGTCACCATCATCAAAGGAACTATCTCATTTGAATTTCTAGAGGAGATCAAAGATGCTAAAGGGAGATTTCATATTCTTGTTTGTTCTCTGAATAACCAGATTTGCACAATCGTTAATATCTACGCCCCCAACACGGGTCAATAGCTTTCCTAAACAAAGTAAATTAAAAAGTCATATCAGTCAAGAGAGGTGCCATGATTTGGTTGGGAGACTTTAATATGGTTCCGAATGCAAATATGGATTCCTCCAACTCAAATAGATACAGACCACACACTTTAGACAATTGGATACATCAAAATGATTATTTGACATCTTTCAGTGCCTAAACACCACTTCAATTGAATTCTCCCATTTCTCTCACCCTCATCAATCAGCGTCACGAATTGACTTAATCCTATCAGATATCTTTACACTCCCCAAGATCCATAGAATTACTATAGAAAGGAAAACCTTCTCGGACCACTCCCCAGTTTCAGAGGAAATTCAAATTGGCCACACGATTAATAAAAATCCACTATGGAAATGTGACGCTAACCTATTACACCACCCTGATCATAGATCAATAATAGAAAAATCACTAACAAATTATTTCACAGAAAACTCACCTACTGAAACAACCCCATTAACCCATTGGTGCGCCCATAAAGCGGTCATAAGGGGCATCATGATCCAAATCTCTGCAAAAAGGAAAAGAATGTTTAGGATCCAGATTGAGGATATTCAAAATAAAATAAAAGATAAGGAAAGCGAACAACTAAATTCAAACCCCCCATCTACTCAAATTAAAACAGAGCTACTAAAACTCAGGCAGGAGCTCAAGAAAATCATTTTTTCATCATACCACACCATGGTCAAAATTTCCAAAATGAAGCAGTATTCCTCAATTAATAAGCCAACGCGAAACATGACTAATAGAATGAAAAAGATAAGACAAGTAAACAGGATCACCAAAATACAAACAAAAAATGGTACAACGGTATCTCATCCCCAAGATATAGCCAACTCCTTCGCAGATTATTACAGCAAATTGTATAATTTACATTCCCAACCCTCCACTCCACTTCCCAATATTTCTGACATTGAAAAATTCTTGACCTCAATTAGCCTTCCAAAATTGACCCTTGGTGATTTAGAAAACCTAACCTCCCCTTTTTCCCTAGAAGAAATAGAAAGAACCATTCTTCAACTCAAGGACTTTAAATCGCCAGGCCCAGATGGTTTCGGAAACGAATATTATAAAACCTTCACCAAATTACTCTCCCCACATCTACAAAACCTTTTTAATATAGCTAGTTCCTCAGGTAAATTCCCAGCAGAAATGTTAGAATCGACAATTATTTTAATTCCCAAACACAATTCGGACTTAACCCTTGTTAATAATTACAGGCCAATTTCCTTAATCAATACAGATCTGAAAATTTACTCCAAGCTAATTGCAAATAGGCTCAAATCCTATTTGCCGTTATTGGTTCATGGGGACCAAATGGGTTTTATAACAGGTCGTCAAGCGCCAGATGGTACTAGAAGACTTATCAACTCAATTAAATTGATTCATTCCTCTAAAGTGCCATCTGTAATTATTACTCTAGACGCCGAAAAGGCTTTTGACCGATTAAATTGGCTTTATTTAACATCAGTACTTCAAAAATTTGGGTTTAATGAAAAATATATCAACAGCGTAATGGCACTCTATTCAAAACCAACAGCCAAAATTTATGCAAACAATTACTCCTCTACACCATTTAACATTTCAAATGGTACACAACAAGGGTGCCCTTTATCTCCGCTGCTTTTTATTTTATCAATGGAACCACTGGCGCAATCAATTAGGCAAAATAATTCCATAAAAGGTCTACAAACGCGAACACGCCATTATAAGATAGGGCTCTTTGCCGACGACATGATGTTTACCCTGACGGATCCCTATGAATCAGTTTCGGAGCTACAAAAAACCATTCAATTTTTTTCAACTATTACCTTTTTTAAGATAAACAAAAATAAATCCAAAATATTGCCATTTTACTTGACGGAATTAGAAACAAAGAAAATAAAAGATATTGTTTCATTCAGTTGGTCGGAAGGAGACCTAGACTATCTAGGTACAATCATTTCAAAAAACTTAGACACATTAATGAAGAAAAACTTGAACAAACTCTTGGAAAATATAAACAAAGACCTGGGTTTCCTCGGTACTAAAGACCTCTCATGGTGGGGCAGAGTATTGGCAACTAAAAATTTCATCGTCCCAAAAATCTCTTATATACTGAGAACACTTCCCCTAAAAATCAACACTTCCTACCTGACTAGCTTCCAATCAACAATAAATACGTTTATTTGGAATAAAAAAAGGGCCTGCATTTCCACAAACATTCTATATAAATGCAAGGAATTTGGGGGCATAGGCTTACCAAACATTACAGCTTTATATCTATCGAATTTAATAAAACAAAGCCAGTATTGGTTCATGAAAGAAGATCCTCCGAATTGGCTTGACCTTGAAATTGAACTTAACCATAGGAAATCTCCCAAAGAATTGTTTTTTGACCATATTCTCAACAGACCTTATAAGGCCTACGCCCATCACCCTATCTTTTCTCTCATTATATATGCCTGGAATAAATTGTCCAAACGAAAGAGAGGCTCCAACAGGAAAGTCCTCCTCCAAAATACCCCTATAGAGATTATCATGCTTACCCAAAATATTAACCCCTCCCCCATATGGAGAGACAATGGGATTCAAAAATTAAATGATATCCATGATGGGGTTAAATTTCTCACCTTCAGCTCTATTAAACAAAAATTTAAAATACCCTCCTCAGCCTTTTTCCCTTACATGGTACTAAAGGACCAAGCTCAAAAATTAATTACAAACAAACCAAAAATATCTGAAGCAAATATTAATTTACTAAAAAAACCCACACACAATTTATTTTGGAGTAACAAGCAAATATATCGGTGGTTTAACAATGACACACAATTTAATAAGTTAGCTCATATGATAAAATGGGAAGGGGATCTGAATGTAACGTTCACTCCAGAACAGTGGGAAAATGCGATCCACTTTACTTACGCCTCGAACATCTGCATGACACTGAAAGAGGCCTACTATAAAATAATAACAAGATGGTACTATACTCCGGCTCGCCTTTCTCATCTGCCGTCAGGAGGATCTCCATTATGCTGGAGAGAATGTGGAGAGCGTGGAAGTTTGCTACATGTGTTTTGGTCATGCCCCCGGGTAAAACCCTTATGGAGGCAAGCCATAAAATTAATTAACAAATTATTAACAGGTAATATTATAGTTACCCCTGCAATGGCCTTGTTGTCCCTGAACTGGGAAAAAATAGACACAAATGTGAGATCTCTTATCATCCATATCTGCCTTGTGGTCAAACAAATCATAGCTTTCCATTGGAAGAATCCGATTTTACCGGCTTTTACTGAAATTATAGACCAAATTAACTTACACAAGACATACGAAGAAAACTTCGCAATAGCAAATAATTACTATACGAAACATGATAGGAAATGGAAGAAATGGGTTGAGGTAAACTCTAACCTATCGCATTAACCCCTTAAGCCCCGAGGGTGGTTTGCACGTTAATGACCAGGCCAATTTTTACAATTCTGACCACTGTCCCTTTATGAGGTTATAACTCTGGAACGCTTCAACGGATCTTGGCGATTCTGACACTGTTTTCTCGTGACATATTGTACTTCATGTTAGTGGTAAAATTTGTTCGATATAACTTGCGTTTATTTGTGAAAAAAACGAATATTTGGCGAAAATTTGGAAAATTTCGCAATTTTCCAACTTTGAATTTTTATGCCCTTAAATCACAGACATATGTCACACAAAATACTTAATAAATAACATTTTCCACATGTCTACTTTACATCAGCACAATTTTGGAACCAAAATTTTTTTTTGTGACGGAGTAATAAGGGTTAAAAGTTGACCAGCAATTTCTCATTTTTACAACACCATTTTTTTTTAGGGACCACATCTCATTTGAAGTCATTTTGACGGGTCTATATGATAGAAAATACCCAAGTGTGACACCATTCTAAAAACTGCACCCCTCAAGGTACTCAAAACCACTTTCAAGAAGTTTATTAACCCTTCAGGTGTTTCACAGGAATTTTTGGAATGTTTAAATAAAAATGAACATTTAACTTTTTTTCACACAAAATTTATTTCAGCTCCAATTTGTTTTATTTTACCAAGGGTAACAGGAGAAAATAGACCCCAAAAGTTGTTGTACAATTTGTCCTGAGTACGCTGATACCCCATATGTGGGGGTAAACCACAGTTTGGGCGCATGGCAGAGCTTGGAAGCAAAGGAGCGCCATTTGACTTTTCAATGCAAAATTGACTGGAATTGAGATGGGACGCCATGTTGCATTTGGAGAGCCCCTGATGTGCCTAAACATTGAAACCCCTAACAAGTGACACCATTTTGGAAAGTAGACCCCCTAAGGAACTTATCTAGATGTGTGGTGAGCACTTTGACCCAACAAGTGCTTTACAGAAGTTTATAATGCAAAGCCGTAAAAATAAAAAATCATATTTTTTCACAAAAATGATCTTTTCACCCCCAATTTTTTATTTTCCCAAGGGTGAGAGAAGAAATTGGACCCCAAAAATTGTTGTGCAATTTGTCCTGAGTACGCTGATACCCCATATGTGGGTGTAAACCATTGTTTGGGCGCAGGGCAGAGCTCGGAAGGGAAGGAGCGCCATTTGACTTTTCAATGCAAAATTGACTGGAATTGAGATGGGACGCCATGTTGCATTTAGAGAGCCCTTGATGTGCCTAAACATTGAAACCCCTAACAAGTGACACCATTTTGGAAAGTAGACCCCCTAAGGAACTTATCTAGATGTGTGGTGAGCACTTTGACCCAACAAGTGCTTTACAGAAGTTTATAATGCAGAGCCGTAAAAATAAAAAATCATATTTTTTCACAAAAATGATCTTTTCACCCCCAATTTTTTATTTTCCCAAGGGTAAGAGAAGAAATTGGACCGCAAAAATTGTTGTGCAATTTGTCCTGAGTACACTGATACCCCATATGTGGGTGTAAACCATTGTTTGGGCGCAGGGCAGAGCTCAGAAGGGAAGGAGCGCCATTTGACTTTTCAATGCAAAATTGACTGGAATTGAGATGGGACGCCATGTTGCGTTTGGAGAGCCCCTAATGTGCCTAAACATTGAAACCCCCCACGAGTGACACCATTTTGGAAAGTAGACCCCTTAAGGAACTTATCTAGATGTGTGTTGAGCACTTTGACCCAACAAGTGCTTCACAGAAGTTTATAATGCAGAGCCGTAAAAATAAAAAATCATATTTTTTCACAAAAATGATCTTTTCACCCCCATTTTTTTATTTCCCCAAGGGTAAGAGAAGAAATTAGACCACAAAAGTTGTTGTTCAATTTGTCCTGAGTACGACGATACCCCATATGTGGGTGTAAACCATTGTTTGGGTGCATAGCAGAGCTCAGAAGGGAAGAAGCGCTATTTTACTTTTCAATGCAAAATTGACTGGAATTAAGATGGGATGCCATGTTGCGTTTGGAGAGCCCCTGATGTGCCTAAACATTAAACCCCCCCACAAGTGACACCATTTTGGAAAGTAGACCCCCTAAGGAACTTATCTAGATGTGTTTTGAGAGCTTTGAACCCCCAAGTGTTTCACTACAGTTTATAACGCAGAGCCGTGAAAATAATATTTTTTTTTTTTTCACAAAAATGAAATTTAGCCCCCAGTTTTGTATTTTCACAAGGGTATCAGGATAAATTGGACCCTAAAAGTTGTTGTCCAATTTGTCCTGAGTACGCTGATACCCCCTATGTGGGGGGGAACCACTGTTTGGGCACATGACAGAGCTCGGAAGGGAAGGAGCGCCATTTGGAATGCAGACTTAAATGGATTGGTCTGCAGGCGTCACGTTGCATTTGCAGAGCCCCTGATGTACCCAAACAGTACAAACCCCCCACAAGTGACCCCATATTGGAAACTAGACCCCCCAAGGAACTTATCTAGATGTGTTGTGAGAACTTTGAACCCCCAAGTGTTTCACTACAGTTTATAACGCAGAGCCGTGAAAATATTATTTTTTTTTTTCACAAAAATGAAATTTAGCCCCCAGTTTTGTATTTTCACAAGGGTATCAGGATAAATTGGACCCTAAAAGTTGTTGTCCAATTTGTCCTGAGTACGCTGATACCCCCTATGTGGGGGGGAACCACTGTTTGGGCGCATGACAGAGCTCGGAAGGGAAGGAGCGCCATTTGGAATGCAGACTTAAATGGATTGGTCTGCAGGCGTCACGTTGCATTTGCAGAGCCCCTGATGTACCCAAACAGTACAAACCCCCCACAAGTGACCCCATATTGGAAACTAGACCTCCCAAGGAACTTATCTAGATGTGTTGTGAGAACTTTGAACCCCCAAGTGTTTCACTACAGTTTACAACGCAGAGCCGTGAAAATAAAACATATTTTTTTTCCCACAAAAATGATTTTTAGCCCCCCAAATTTTTATTTTCCCAAGGGTAACAAGAGAACTTGGACCCCAGAAGTTGTTGTTCAATTTGTCCCTAGTACGCTGATACCCCATATGTTGGGGTAAACCCCTTTTTGGACGCACGGGAGAGCTCGGAAGGGAAGGAGCACTGTTTTACTTTTTCAACGCAGAATTGGCTGGAATTGAGATTGGACGCCATGTCGCGTTTGGAGAGCCCCTGATGTGCCTGAACAGTGGAAACTCCCCAATTCTACCTGAAACCCTACCCCTAACCTCACCCCTAACCGTTTACTGAACATTTTCTGACAGTCATAAGTGCCACGTATATAAGTGCCACGTATTTAAGAGCCACGTATTTAAGTGCCACGTATTTCAGTGCCACATATTTCAGTGCCACGTATTTCAGTGCCACGATATTTCAGTGCCACGTATTTCAGTGTCACGTATTTCAGTGCCACGTATTTCAGTGCCACGTATTTCAGTGCCACGTATTTCAGTGCCACGTATTTCAGTGCCACGTATTTCAGTGCCACGTATTTCAGGCACTGAAAAATACGTGGCACGTAAATACTTCAGTGCCACGATATTTCAGTGCCACGAATTTCAGTGCCACGAATTTCAGTGCCACGTATTTCAGTGCCACGTATTTCAGGCACTGAAAAATACGTGGCACGTAAATACGTGGCACTGAAATACGTGGCACTGAAATACGTGGCACTGAAATACGTGGCACTGAAATACGTGGCACTTAAATACGTGGCACTTATATACGTGGCCACTGAAATATCGTGGCACTTATATACGTATATACGTATATAAACGTATATTTCAGTGCCACGTATTTCAGTGCCACGTATTTCAGGTTAGGGGTAGGGTTAGGGGTAGGGTTAGGGTTTTTTGTTTTTTTCTTGTTTTCTTGTGTTTTTCTATAAAAACGCATGCGTTTTACCGCGTTTACATGCATTTTTTCACACATGCGGTTTTTTTAAAAAACGCATGCAGATAAAAACGCAAGTGTGAAACCAGACTAAAAGATGCTTTTTATAGCAAAAAAGTTTTTGCGTCTCCACATTTTGAGACCTATAATTTTTCCACATTTTGGTCCACAGAGTCATGTGAGGTCTTGTTTTTTGCGGGACGAGTTGACGTTTTTATTGGTAACATTTTCGGACACGTGACAGTTTTTGATCGCTTTTTATTCCGATTTTTGTGAGGCAGAAAGACCAAAAACCAGCTATTCATGAATTTCTTTTGGGGGAGGCGTTTATACCGTTCCGCGTTTGGTAAAATTGATAAAGCAGTTTTATTCTTCGGGTCAGTACGATTACAGCGATACCTCATTTATATCATTTTTTTATGTTTTGACGCTTTTATACGATAAAAACTATTTTATAGAAAAAATAATTATTTTGGCATCGCTTTATTCTGAGGACTATAACTTTTTTATTTTTTTGCTGATGATGCTGTATGGCGGCTCGTTTTTTGCGGGACAAGATGACGTTTTCAGTGGTACCATGGTTATTTATATCTGTCTTTTTGATCGCGTGTTATTCCACTTTTTGTTCGGTGGTATGGTAATAAAGCGTTGTTTTTTGCCTCGTTTTTTTTTTTTTTTTTTCATTCGGTGTTTACTGAAGGGGTTAACTAGTGGGCCAGTTTTATAGGTTGGGTCGTTACGGACGCGGCGATACTAAATATGTGTACTTTTATTGTTTTTGTTTGTTTTTTTTAGATAAAGAAATGTATTTATGGGAATAATATTTTTTTTTTTATTATTATTTATTTAGGAATTTTTTTTTTTTTTTTACACATGTGGAAATTTTTTTTTTTACTTTTTTACTTTGTCCCAGGGGGGGACATCACAGATCGCAGATCTGATAGTGTGCACAGCACTCTATCAGATCCGCGATCATACTTTAATCGGGAGCAGGCTGCAGCTTTCATCTGCAGCCTGCTCCGACCCGGAAGTGCTCCCTGCAGGACCCGGATACAGCCCCTCGGCCATTTTGGATCCGGGGCCTGCAGGGAGAAGACGTTCGGTACGAGGTGAGTACATCACCTTGTACCGATCGTCTCAGGGAAGCCCGCAGGGAGCCCCCTCCCTGCGCGATGCTTCCCTGTACCGCCGGTACACCGCGATCATGTTTGATCGCGGTGTGCCGGGGGTTAATGTGCCGGGGGCGGTCCGTGACCGCTCCTGGCACATAGTGCCGGATGTCAGCTGCGATATGCAGCAGACACCCGGCCGCGATCGGCCGCGCTCCCCCCGTGAGCGCGGCCGATCGCGTATGACGTACTATCCCGTCACCGGGAATTAAGGCCCACCCCACCTCGACGGGATAGTACGTCATACGGGCTTAAGGGGTTAAAAGGAAAGATGATGGCTTCTACATACCTGTGAGGATATTACGATTTATTATATGCTATATGCTATTATTATATGCTATTATATGTTACTATTAGTGTTGAGCGATACCGTCCGATACTTGAAAGTATCGGTATCGGAAAGTATCGGCCGATACCGGCAAAGTATCGGATCCAATCCGATACCGATACCCGATACCAATACAAGTCAATGGGACTCATGTATCGGACGGTATTCCTGATGGTTCCCAGGGTCTGAAGGAGAGGAAACTCTCCTTCAGGCCCTGGGAACCATATAAATGTGTAAAAGAAAGAATTAAAATAAAAAATATCGCTATACTCACCTGTCCGACGCAGCCGGGACCTCAGCGAGGGAACCGGCAGCGTTGTTTGTTTAAAATTCGCGCTTTTACTTGGTTACGTGAATTCCCGGCTTGTGATTGGTCAGGGCGTCCATGTTGCCGGGACGCGGACCAATCACAGCAAGCCATGACGAAATTACGTCACGGCTTGCTGTGATTGGTCCGCGTCCCGGCAACATGGCGCCGTGACCAATCATAAGCCGGGACGTCACTGGAGGCTGGACACGCGCGCTTTTTAAAAAGTGCGCAAGTCCAGCCTCCCGTGACGTCACGGCTTGTGATTGGTTAATGGCGTCCATGTTGCCGGGACGCGGACCAATCACAGCAAGCCGTGACGTAATTTCGTCACGGCTTACTGTGATTGGTCCGCGTCCCGGCAACATGGCGCCGTGACCAATCATAAGCCGGGACGTCACTGGAGGCTGGACACGCGCGCTTTTTAAAAAGTGCGCAAGTCCAGCCTCCCGTGACGTCACGGCTTGTGATTGGTTAATGGCGGCCATGTTGCCGGGACGCGGACCAATCACAGCAAGCCGTGATGTAATTTCGTCACGGCTTGCTGTGATTGGTCCGCGTCCCGGCAACATGGCCGCCCTGACCAATCACAAGCCGGGAATTCACGTAACCAAGTAAAAGCGCGAATTTTAAACAAACAACGCTGCCGGTTCCTTCGCTGAGGTCCAGGCTGCGTCGGACAGGTGAGTATAGCGATATTTTTTATTTTAATTCTTTCTTTTACACATTTTTACATTAATGTTGTTTCGATACCGATACCCGATATCACAAAAATATCGGATCTCGGTATCGGAAATTCCGATACAGCAAGTATCGGCCGATACCCGATACTTGCAGCATCGGAATGCTCAACACTAGTTACTATATGTTAATCTGTTAAAAAATTGTTAATCATTATCAAATTTTGTTTAAAATGGACAGCGTGTCCACAATGTTGTTCTTACCTTTCCCCAAACCCACCCCCCTACCTCCCTCCCTCTCCTTCCCCTATTCCCTTGTGAGCTGACTCCACATGCTAATATTAAATTTCAAAGATATAATAAAATTATTTGAATAAGGAAAACCCACTATACAGTCTTCGGTTGGTCCTGCCATACAGTTTCCTTATGCATTGAATGCAAGGGCTGCCTTGAACCAAATTTGCACGCACCCCAATCTCCCCTTGGAAGAATCATGGAGGAGGGCCTCCTAAAAAATGTCCCATTACAAAGGAGCAGGTCCCCTAGACTCGTAATGCCCATACACTAAGTGCATGGGCTGACAAACATTTCCTCCTGGGGGAGTAAAATTGTTACAAATATTTTATGGGCATCATAGACACCCTTGCCAAAAATTGGACTGGCTGTAGGAGCACGGAACACGTTAACCCTGGTGATCTAGTGGCGGTGGATGATGAGAGAATCAGGAAGGCCTCATTAAAAACTAGGCCCAATTTAAAGGAGAGGGTCTCCAAGACTCGTAATGCCCATACACTAAGCGCATGGGCTGACAAACATTTCCTCCTGGGGGAGTAAAATTATTAAAATTATTTTATGGCATCATAGACACCCTTGCCAAAAATTGGACTGGCCGTAGCAGCACGCAACACGCTAACCCTGGTGATCTAGTGGCGGTGAATGAGGAGACTTCAGGAAGTCCTCATTAAAAATTAGGCCCAATTTAAATTAGCGTGTCTCCTAGACTCGTAATGCCCATACACTAAGTGCATGGGCTGACAAACATTTAAAAATAGGGGAGTAAAATTGTTAAAAATATTTCATGGGCATCATAGACACCCTTGCCAAAAATTAGACTGGCTGTAGCAGCATGGAACATGTTAACCCTGGTGATCTAGTGGCAGAAAATTAGGACATAATGAATGATCAATCATACTGAAATAAAAAAGATGAATAAAGGATGTGAATCCACCTATGAAAGGAAATAACGAAAGGTAGGGGCGAACACAGGTTCATACATATGAAGCCAGAATGTGTCCAACAAGATATGTTGGTCCCTAGCAACAGCTCTGAGACAGGGATATAATTAAAAATCTACTATATAATTGTCTAAGGGTCACTTCCGTCTGTCCTTCTGTCTGTCTGTCTGTCACGGATATTCATTGGTCGCAGCCTCTGTCTGTCATGGAAATCCAAGTCGCTGATTGGTCGCGGCAAAACGGCCACGACCAATCAGCGACGGGCACAGTCCGGCGGCAAAATGGCCGCTCTTTACTCCCCGCAGTCAGTGCCTGGCGCCCGCTCCATACTCCCGAGTCCCCTCCAGTCAGCGCTCATACAGGGTTAATGGCAGCGGTAACAGACCGCGTTATGCCATGGGTAACGCACTCCGTTACCGCTGCTATTAACCCTGTGTGTCCCCAACTTTTTACTATTGATGCTGACTATGCAGCATCAATAGTAAAAAAATGTAATGTTAAAAATAAAAAAAGCAAAAAACCTGCTATTCTCACCCTCCGTAGTCCGACGAGCCGCACGCGGCTGCCGCCATCTTCCGTTCCCAGAGATGCATTGCGAAATTACCCAGAAGACTTAGCGCGCGAGACCGCTAAGTCTTCTGGGTAATTTCGCAATGCATCCTGGGAACGGAAGATGGCGGCAGCCGCGCGCGCATCGACAGAGCTTTGGTGGATCCCGGTGGGTGAGTATAGAACTATTTTTTATTTTAATTATTTTTTTTAACAGGGATATGGTGCCCACACTGCTAAATACTGCGTGGGCTGTGTGATATACTGCATGGGCAGTGTTATATACTACGTGGGCTGTGTGATATACTGCGGGGGCTGTGCTATATACTACATGGGCAGTGTTATATACTGCGTGGGCTGTGTTATATACTGCATGGGCTGTGCTATATACTACATGCCCTGTGTTATATACTGCGTGGCCTGTGTTATATACTACGTCGCCTGTGTTATATACTGCGTGGCTGCTATATATTGTGTGGGCTGTGTTATATAGTACGTGGGCTGTGTTATGTACTGCGTGGCCTGTATTAACGCATCGGGTATTCTAGAATATGTATGTATGTATATAGCAGCCACATAATATATAGCACAGGCCACGTACTATTTGTCTGCTATATACTACATGCCTCCTATATACTACATGGCCTGTGCTATATACTATGTGGCTGCTATATACATACATACATACATATTCTAGAATACCCGATGCGTTAGAATCGGGCCACCATCTAGTATAACATAATAGTATTTCAATATTTTTAGATTGGAGAGGTATAAACTAGGTCATAAGAGGATGGTCCAGAGATAAGAAAAATGGAAAGACCGTGTGGAATACATGGTGGTGGTGGTGGTGGTGGCTGCTAAGTGACTGGAAGCATTATCCGCTATCCAACCAACAACTGTTTCACACTGCTCTGGCTTCAATAGTGTTGTGCTGCAGTCCCCTTGAAACTGGGACAGGAAGGTCGAGCACGAACATGTGGGTCTTTGTTGTGGCCCACTTTCAGCTTGGCCACGGCCTTGTCCTCTGCATGCACCATCAGCATCACATCCACTTCCCTGTCCCTTGCCTTCTCAATTTTAAATGCACAACTGAAATATTTGAAAAGCTCAATACAAATGGAATTATTTGGAGTAAATTATTTGTGATCAGTATGCCTGAAATGCAAGTAGTTGGAGATCACAGATACACCGAGCGTCTGATGGAGATAACAGACAGTTAAAATATATATATTTTTTAAAATATTTTTAAAAGTAGAAATAATGAGTAGACCAAGGCTAGCATACCAAAAAATACAACACATGTGACAGAGAATGATGAAATATGGAGGAAGGCCTTATAAAAAACTAAGCCCAATGTAAAGGAGTGGGTCTCCTAGACTTCTAATGCCCATACACGAAGTACATGGGCTGACAAACATTTCCTCCTGGGGGTGTAAAATTGTTAAAAATATTTTATGGGCATCATAGACACCCTTGCCAAAAATTGGACTGGCTGTAGCAGCACGGAACGCGTTAACCGTGGTGATCTAGTGGCGGTGGATGAGGAGACATAATGAATGATGAATCATACTGAAATAAAAAAATGAATAAAGGATGTTAATCCACCTATGAAAGAAAATAACAAAAGGGAGGGGTGAACACAGGTTCATACATATACATATGAAGCCAGAATGTGTCCAATGAGATATGTTAGTCCTTAGCAACAGCTCTGAGACAGGGATATAAATAAAAATATAGTTTAATAGTATTTCAATATTTTTTGGAGAGGTATAAACTAGGTCATAAGAGGATGGTACAGAGATAAGAAAAATGGAAAGACTGTGTGGAATACATGGTGGTGATGGTGGTGGTGGTAGCTAAGTGACTGGAAGCATTATCTGCTATCCAATCAACAACCGTTTCACACTGCTCTGGCTTCAATAGTGGTGTAACAACTTATATAGTCAATTATCATGGTAGCATAGAAATTCACAAAAATCAGTACCACTAATAACAGGGACTATAGGGACCCATCATCAACTGCTTGATGCCTACACTAAAAAAGATGACACATGGTCAGAAGAATAATGTGCAAAAATATACTTTATTAACAATGACTACAACAAGTGTGCGGAGGGAAAAATGGCTACACTGAGGAGACATTGTAAAAAACAGGGAGGCACGTACCCAGAATGACAGTCCTACATGATTATACCATAACTAGCTATTGAACCCGTTCTACGCCCGGGTGGCGAGCATTTATATTGGTATATGGTCACCATCCTGTCATGTGCTGCTCCATCCTGCGTCCCCATCCTGTCATGTGCTGCTCCATCCTGCGTCCCCATCCTGTCATGTGCTCCTCCATCCTGCGGCCCCATCCTGTCATGTGCTGCTCCATCCTGCGCCCCCATCCTGTCATGTGCTCCTCCATCCTGCGCCCCCATCCTGTCATGTGCTGCTCAATCCTTCGTCCCCATCCTGTCATGTGCTCCCATCCTGCGCCCCCATCCTGTCATATGCTGCTCCATCCTACACCCCCATCCTGTCATGTGTGTGCCCCCATTCTGTCATGTGCTGCTCCCATCCTGCGCCCCATCCTGTCATGTGCTCCCATCCTGCACCCCCATCCTGTCATGTGCTGCTCCCATCGTGCGCAATCATTCTATCATGTGCTGCTCCCATCCCGCGCCCCCATTCTGCCTGTTCCTGTTTCCATTCTGCCATATGTTGCTCCCATCTTTCTCTCTCCGGCTCTACTGCCCGAGTGCGGCTGTGCTGAGTGCGGGCGGCTGTGCTGAGTGCGGGCGGCTGTGCTGAGTGCGGGCGGCTGTGCTGAGTGCGGGCGGCTGTGCTGAGTGCGGGCGGCTGTGCTGAGTGCGGGCGGCTGTGCTGAGTGCGGGCGGCTGTGCTGAGTGCGGGCGGCTGTGCTGAGTGCGGGCGGCTCTGCTGAGTGCGGGCGGCTCTGCTGAGTGCGGGCGGCTCTGCTGAGTGCGGGCGGCTGTGCGTGGCTCTGCTGAGTGCGGGCGGCTGAGCGTGGCTCTGCTGAGTGCGGGCGGCTGTGCGTGGCTCTGCTGAGTGCGGGCGGCTGTGCGTGGCTCTGCTGACTGCGGGCGGCTGTGCGTGGCTCTGCTGACTGCGGGCGGCTGTGCGTGGCTCTGCTGACTGCGGGCGGCTGTGCGTGGCTCTGCTGACTGCGGGCGGCTGTGCGTGGCTCTGCTGAGTGCGGGCGGCTGTGCGTGGCTCTGCTGAGTGCGGGCGGCTGTGCGTGGCTCTGCTGAGTGCGGGCGGCTGTGCGTGGCTCTGCTGAGTGCGGGCGGCTGTGCGTGGCTCTGCTGAGTGCGGGCGGCTGTGCGTGGCTCTGCTGAGTGCGGGCGGCTGTGCGTGGCTCTGCTGAGTGCGGGCGGCTGTGCGTGGCTCTGCTGAGTGCGGGCGGCTGTGCGTGGCTCTGCTGAGTGCGGGCGGCTGTGCGTGGCTCTGCTGAGTGCGGGCGGCTGTGCGTGGCTCTGCTGAGTGCGGGCGGCTGTGCGTGGCTCTGCTGAGTGCGGGCGGCTGTGCGTGGCTCTGCTGAGTGCGGGCGGCTGTGCGTGGCTCTGCTGAGTGCGGGCGGCTGTGCGTGGCTCTGCTGAGTGCGGGCGGCTGTGCGTGGCTCTGCTGAGTGCGGGCGGCTGTGCGTGGCTCTGCTGAGTGCGGGCGGCTGTGCGTGGCTCTGCTGAGTGCGGGCGGCTGTGCGTGGCTCTGCTGAGTGCGGGCGGCTGTGCGTGGCTCTGCTGAGTGCGGGCGGCTGTGCGTGGCTCTGCTGAGTGCGGGCGGCTGTGCGTGGCTCTGCTGAGTGCGGGCGGCTGTGCGTGGCTCTGCTGAGTGCGGGCGGCTGTGCGTGGCTCTGCTGAGTGCGGGCGGCTGTGCGTGGCTCTGCTGAGTGCGGGCGGCTGTGCGTGGCTCTGCTGAGTGCGGGCGGCTGTGCGTGGCTCTGCTGAGTGCGGGCGGCTGTGCGTGGCTCTGCTGACTGCGGGCGGCTGTGCGTGGCTCTGCTGACTGCGGGCGGCTGTGCGTGGCTCTGCTGACTGCGGGCGGCTGTGCGTGGCTCTGCTGAGTGCGGGCGGCTGTGCGTGGCTCTGCTGAGTGCGGGCGGCTGTGCGTGGCTCTGCTGACTGCGGGCGGCTGTGCGTGGCTCTGCTGAGTGCGGGCGGCTGTGCGTGGCTCTGCTGAGTGCGGGCGGCTGTGCGTGGCTCTGCTGACTGCGGGCGGCTGTGCGTGGCTCTGCTGACTGCGGGCGGCTGTGCGTGGCTCTGCTGACTGCGGGCGGCTGTGCGTGGCTCTGCTGACTGCGGGCGGCTGTGCGTGGCTCTGCTGACTGCGGGCGGCTGTGCGTGGCTCTGCTGACTGCGGGCGGCTGTGTGTGGCTCTGCTGACTGCGGGTGGCTGTGCGTGGCTCTGCTGACTGCGGGGGGCTGTGCGTGGCTCTGCTGACTGCGGGGGGCTGTGCGTGGCTCTGCTGACTGCGGGGGGCTGTGCGTGGCTCTGCTGACTGCGGGGGGCTGTGCGTGGCTCTGCTGACTGCGGGGGGCTGTGCGTGGCTCTGCTGACTGCGGGCGGCTGTGCGTGGCTCTGCTGACTGCGGGCGGCTGTGCGTGGCTGTGCTGGGGGCCTGAGCAGGCGGGGACACCGGCGCGCTGTGGGGGTCAGGTGCCGGGGTGGCCGCTAGCTCAGGCCCCCGGCACTTGCTATATTTACCTGTCCTCCCGTTCCACTGCTGCGCGCCGGTCTGTCTTCCGGGTCCTGTCCTCTGGCTGTGACTGTTCAGTCAGAGGGCGGCGCGCATTAAGCGCGTCATCGTGCCCTCTGAACTGAACGTCTCAGGCAGAGGATGTGGAGGACGGAGGCTCGCGCGCAGCGGTGGAACGGAGGACAGATAAATATACTCACCCTCCTGGCTCCGTGGCTCGTCCCCGCTTCTCCGTTGGAGATCGCGGTGTGCGTTCAGTGCTTACGCATACCGCGATCTCCTGGGAGCGTCACTCTGTGGGGTCCAGACTGCGCCGGCGCTTGCGCTTGCGCAGTCTATAAAGGCTTCGGACAGAGTGACGCTCCCAGCGTTATATTATAGATCCTATGCTAACGTATATTGCCTAGTGAAAAAAATAATCAAAATACACAAAGTAACCCTAAAAAAAGAAACAAACATAAAGAAAGATAGGAAAATACGTGGAATAATCCAATGAGGGGTGGGATCTTGAGCAAGCAAGCCGTAATAAAGGACAATCTGCAACCCAGAGCAATCTAACCATAAATGGTGCACAGAGTCTCGATGGTAATCCTGGTTTGTAGCATAATAATCACAGACATATTTAAATCAATACGCCGCCGCAACCAGATACCCACCGCAAAGCAGGACTGATGATCCCGGGGACGCGCCTCCGCCCCAACGCGCGTTTCGGTGCTCACACCTTCGTCAGGGGGTTAATAAAGTATATTTTTGCACATTATTCTTCAATAGTGGTGTGTTGTAGTCCCCTAGAAACTGGGACAGGAAGGTCGAGTGCGAACATGTGGGTCTTTGTTGTGGCCCACTTTCAGCTTGGCCACGGCCTCGTCCTCTGCATGCACCATCAGCATCACGTCCACTTCCCCTTCCCTTGCCCCTTGCCTTGACAAATTTAAATGCACAACAGAAATATTTGAAAAGCTCAATACAAAAGGATTTATTTGGAGAAAAATTATATGTGATCAGCATGCCTGAAAAGCAAGTAGTTGGAGATCACAGATACACCGAGCATCTGACGGAGATAACAGACAGTTAAATATATATATATTTTTAAATTATTTTTAAAAGAAAAAATAATGAGTAGACCAAGGTTAGCAGACCAAAAAATACAACGCATGTGCAGCGCCCCCACTGCCGCAGGGCCGAGGGGTACCCGGTACCGGGCCTCTGAGTCTCTGCTCTGGGGTTGTCACGGTGGCTAGACCCGGTCCGTGACCCTGCTGAGGGGCGCACAATGATAGATGTGGATGGTGCGGTGTAGTGCCGGTCGCAGTTAATAATGAGGACACCAGGTTGCAGTCTCTTTACCTCTTTACTGAAGGCTTCAGGTGTCCAATCCAGGGCACTGTTAACCGGGCTGTCTGAGATCGGCCGGTCCGAAGACACATCAGGAGTCCCCTTCACAGGTGGGAATCAGCGTCTACCTTCTAGCGCTTATGTGTTGTAGTCCTTCCCTGCTGAGCACCCCGGGATAGTCCTCACAACTGCTTCTGTCTGTCTCTGATGCTCGTTCTCTCCATCCCCCAGATGATATGGCTAGGACGCACCCGTATGACGGGGTAGGCCTGGAGGTATTCTGGGACTCTAGAGTCGCCCCTCTCCCACAGCTGCCTCCGTTGTCTGCTTAGGTGTTTTAGTGAGACAGCCAACCTATAATTGGCTGTCCGGCCGTGGTTTGAAGTAATGCTTGTAGTCTCTTACTTTCTCGGCGTTCCGGCCACCGACTGTTGCCCCTCAGAAGGATGTTGCCTCGATCTTACAGCACGACTCCTTCTGGTTCTATCACTTCTTTGCTGTATCCCCGTTGCTCACTGGTTTGTGCTATTCTTAGGAGTCTGCCAGGATCCCATCCCTGACAGGTCCTCTCACTAGCTCTTCCCAGTTACTTCTCCCTGTCTTCCTGTCCAACCCCCAGTTTTACCAGAGTGTGAGGAGTGGCCTACTAGATAGAACCACTCCCCCTGGTGGCCGGAGTGTGAAGTGTAATGTGAGTGTTACCTGATCAGGTGAACTCCTTTAGTGCAATCAGACGTAACATCACTCCCCTTAGCGGCAGAGCGACGTTACTGCAACGACCAGGACTCTGGGGCGCTGCACTCCCCCCCGGTTAAATCCAGTACTCCCGGACTGGGAAAATAAGAACAACAATACATGTTAACAGGAAAACACACAACATTTTGAAAGATTATACACAATTAAACATAACATTGCTTCCCTCTATGGGAGGTGAGGACTCTTGAACGTTGCCAAAGTTAGGTCATGCACAGTTTATGACTCTCAGTTCAGTGGTTGAAACAGCGGGGACCCCGGGTAAACAAAGGGGTCCCCCTTTTGAAAGTTTTTGAGCAATTCACCGTCCATTACTCTATTGTCTATTTTACAACCTGTAACAAAAGATATGTACACAAACATTTTCAACTACATAGCAGCCCATATTAATACCTCCAAGTTTTGTAGCGGAGGGGAGTTTGATTCTGAGTGCTGCGCGTGGACCTTCGCAGCGCAGGGGTTGCTACTGGCCTAGCCGGGCCCACTATGCTTGCTACCGCTGGTGTAGTGTACTGCCTCCTAGCTACACTTCTAGTGAGTCTGGGTAGCACGGGCAGGCTAGAGCTCTCAGGGCTGCTACTAGGAACAGTGGGTACGGCAGGCTCGCCGATAGCAGAGGGAGGATCCACCAGTTCAACGGTCGGCACAGCATCTTCAGGTAGGGCTTGTTGAGGTTGCGTGGCCGGATGATCTGGTACCACCATTGTTTCTGGTGGGTCCGGCTGTTGAAACGTTAGAACAGGTACCACGATGGCCTGATTTATCTGAGTCCAGGACTGGGGAAAGTCACCAAGGACGGTATGGATCATCTTCTCCTTTTCCACCAGCGGGGAGATTCCTGGGGCCGTGTCCCTCTCTCTCAACTTATCGGGGCAGACCTTAAGGTGATCCCTGGATACCGCTGTCGAGGTCTCCCCTCTGTCCTTGCTGATGAGACAGACCTTCGTGTTGTCGAAATCAGATGGCAGGATGGTATACGGTTCTGCTTCCCATTGGTCATCGAGCTTGTGTAGTCTCCTCTTTCGTTTAAGTACTTGCTCACCAGGTGACAGGGGAATCGCAGGAGCGTGCTGGTTGTAGTCCCTTTCTTGTTTTTGCCTAGCCTGGGCGAGACTTTGTTTCCACGCACTCCTGTACTTTGCGGTACCTTTGCTGCCATTCTGCATCCCAATCTGCATCCGGCGAGGTATCTTCGGGGACTAGGACCCCCATGTCCAGATCAACGGGTAACTGGCTAGGCCTTCCCCTCATTAGGAACGCTGGAGTACAGTTGGTGGAATTTACTGGGATGTGATTGTAGATATCCACCAAGTCAGGCAACTTTGTCGGCCACAGGTTCCGTTCCTCTACGGGCAAGGTCTTCAATAAGTCGATCACCACCTGGTTCATCTTTTCGCACATCCCATTGGTTTGAGGGTGGTACGGCGTGGTTCGGATCTTCTTACACCCGTACAGTTGGCAGAACTCTTGGAACACTTCTGCTTCGAATGCTGGTCCCTGATCAGTCAGTACCTTCTCCGGGTAGCCATGGGGCCTACAAAAGTACTGCTGGAAGGCCTTGGCGGCAGTCCTGGCCGTTAGATCCTTGACAGGTACAACCACCAGAAATCTGGAGTAGTGATCTACGATGGTAAGAGCGTAGATATAGCCGGACCGGCTAGGTGTCAACTTCACATGATCCAGCGCGACCAGTTCGAGCGGCCGTTTGGTGATGATAGGCTGCAGGGGAGCCCGTTGGCTGCCACGGTCCTTCCTGCGCAGGCTACATGGACCGCACTCCCGACACCACTTCTCAATGGCTCTCTTCATGCCAATCCAATAGAACCTCCCTCGGAGTAGCCTCTCTAGCTTCCTCCATCCGAAGTGTCCGGCTCCATCGTGGTAGGCTCCCAGAACCATGGGCGCATCTCGCCTTGGCACCACTATCTGCCACACCAATTCATGAGTACGTGGGTCGATGCTCCTCCTGCACAGCTTGCCATCATGGATAAACAGTTTGCTTCTCCCCTTCCACAGCTGTTGGGTTTCCTGTGGATCATCTGGGCCGGGATGCAACCCTGCCTGCGTCAAGAGCTCTTTCACCCGACGGACCGCGGGGTCACCATCCTGAGTTTCCGCCCATCCGTGATGGGGCAGGGTATTCAGCGTGGCATCCGGTTGGTTCCTGTGCCTGTTCTTCACATGATGAGAGTTCTGAGTGGCTTTGGGGCGATGGAATGCAGGCAGCTCCACCTCTTCAAGTGCCTCCGGGTCTTCTCCCGTTTCTGGCAAATTGGGCATTCGGGGCAAGGCATCGTCATTGGCATTCTTGTGTCCTGCCCGGTACTTGATGGTGAAATCGTAGTTGGACAGCTGGGCCATCCACTGCTGCTCCAAGGCCCCGAGTTTGGCAGTATCCAGATGCGTTAGCGGATTGTTATCCGTGAAGACGGTGAATTTCGCGGAGGCCAGGTAGTGTTTGAACCTCTCTGTCACTGCCCAGACGATGGCAAGGAATTCCAGCTTAAAGGAACTGTAGTTATCAGGGTTTCTTTCCGTGGGACGGAGTTTCCTGCTGGCGTAAGCGATCACCCTTTCTTTGCCTTTCTGGACCTGGGACAGCACGGCTCCTAATTCCACATTGCTGGCATCTGTGTACAGCACAAATGGTTGGTCGTATTCGGGGTAAGCCAGTACCTCTTCTCCCATCAGTGCTGACTTCAAACAAGTGAAGGATCCCTCCAGCTCCTCGTTCCAATCAAAGGGGGTGCTCCTCCCCTTGTTCCTTTTTGGTTGGCCCACCAACAGGTTTTGCAAGGGTGCGGCCTTCTTGGTAAAGTCCTTAATGAACCTCCGGTAATAGCCTACCAGCCCGAGGAACTGCCGGACTTCGTGAAGGTCACTGGGCTTTGGCCAGTCCTTGATCACCGTGACCTTGTCGGGGTCTGGGGCCACTCCTTCAGCGCTCACCACATGGCCCAGGTACTGCACTTTAGGTTTCAGCAGATGACACTTGGACGGTTTCACCTTTAAGCCAAAGTTGGACAGGGCTTCAAACACCTCGGCCAGGTGCTTCAGATGGTCTTCGTAGGTCTTAGAGAAGACAATGACATCATCCAAACACAGCAGCACGGTTTCGAAGTTCATGTGTCCCAGGCAGCACTCCATCATCCTCTGGAACGTCCCTGGGGCATTGCACAATCCGAAGGGCATGTAGTTGAATTCGCAGAGTCCCATCGGCGTCGTGAAGGCTGTCTTCTCTTTGTCCGCCTCCGCCACGGGAACCTGCCAGTACCCAATGGTGAGATCTAAGGTAGAGAAGTAGTTAGCGGATTTTAAAGCAGCCAGAGACTCCTCTATCCTGGGCAGTGGGTATGCATCTTTATGTGTAATGCGGTTCAACTGCCTGTAATCAACACACATCCTCATGGTGCCATCTTTCTTTTTAACAAGGACTAACAGAGCTGCCCAGGGGCTACAACTGTCTCTCACCACCCCAGCCTCCTTCATTTCTCGCAACATGTCCTTGGCACACTGGTAATGAGCTGGGGGTACAGGGCGGTATCTCTCTTTTATGGGCCGGTGATCTCCCGTGGGGATGTGATGTTGGATCCCTTTCACTTGCCCAAAATCTAGGGGGTGTTTGCTAAATACCCGCTCGTACTCGTGAACCACCCTGTAGGCCCCCTGTTTCTGATGGGATGGGGTGGAGTCAGTGCCCACATGCAATTCCCGACACCAATCTTTCGAGTGCCCTGCAGAACCGTTGCCCTCCACCACGTCTGACGGGACCAAGGGTTCAGGTGTCTGTATCACACTATTATTGACAGTAAACAGTTTGGCGAGCGTGGCATACTTGGTGAGATGAACCTCTTCCTCCCCGCAATTGAGGACACGGATGGGCACCCTCCCCTGGCGGACGTCGACCACCCCCCGGGCCGTCAGAATAGTAGGCCTATTGTCTGAATATATGGGTTCTACCAAGGCCTGGTAGTCCTTTCCCCTGAGGCCTATGGCTGCCCGACCCCATATTAACATTTCACTCCTGGGGGGTATCGCGATGTGGTTTGAATCACGCACAGTGACACGACCAATCTCACCACCAGTCAGCTCTACCTGCTGTCTCTGCATCAGAGCTTTGATTTCTTTTTGCAGGGCACGTTGTTCGCTGCGGCCAGCGGTTTCTGCCACCTGTTGCAACAAAACAATAACTTCTGCAAGACAATTTTCTATAACATTAGTACCAAGAGTCATCATGGGATTACATTCTCGGCGATCAATATCAACAATCACAATCCCTTGGGCTTTCAATTCCACCCACCCCACTTTGATAGTGGCCTCTTTATACCCCACTTGTGGCAATGTCTGAGCATTACTGGCTATTATGGTGCAATCGTCATCGGGGCCACGAGTAATATCGGTGTCCTCCCAATACCGTTTATAGAGGACATAAGGCATAGTCGTCACCTGAGAACCGGTGTCCAGCAAAGCATTCAGGGGGATGCCGTCAACCACCACAGGAAGAACTGGTCGCCCTCCAATGTATTTGGCTCTCCAATGCTGTGGGCCTGACCGTCCTACTCCTGGGGGTTGGCCCTTCGCCCCAGGGGTTGCTCGTTTAAAGGACAGTACCTTGCAAAGTGGCCCACCTGATGACAGCGGCGGCAGATGGGTCGTCCATCCTCATGGAAGCGATCGTTGGATCGTCCTCTGGTTGGCGGGGTCCTCCTCTGTCACATCCAAGGAACATTCTCCGGTCTGGAGGTCAGCTGGATCTTCTCCTTGGGGGCCTCCTGTAGGGACTACACCGTCCGGGCCAGGGCAGCAACGCTCTTGGTTAGCTCCTGCATCTGGAGGCGGAGTCCTGCAGGGGAGTCGTCCTCTAGGCTCTGGCCGTCGGCCTTGGCGGTGACTGGGGCATCCGATGCCACCTCCTGGTGGTATGTGAGAGCGGGACGCCTGGGAGGTGTTGCACAGCTAGGCTGTCACTCCTGCCATGCCTGGATAGCTTTATCCTTGAATTGCGCAAAAGTCAAGTCTGGATTTTGCATGGCCAGGAAGTGCAGTTGACCCCTTTGGTGGCTGCACAGGAGCCCTTCAATGAACCGTTCTTTCAGGAGTTTATCCTCATCTTGCACGCTGTCGGGGTCACTCTGCTTAATGGCCCGCAGCGCCTCCTGGAGATTAAGGGCATAATCCCGTAAGCTATCCTGCGGCCTCTGTTTGCATCCATAGAAAGTCAATTTAATCTCTGTAGCAGTGCGGGTATCAAAGGTGGCTTTAAGCTTTGCAAAAACCTGCTGTGCCGTTTCCTTATCCGCGGCGGGCCAGGACTTCATTTCTCTCAGAGCCGCCCCAAAGAGTTGGCCGGTTATCATATGAACCTTCTGAGGCTCTGTCAGGGGATAGAACTCGATCAGGCTGCAGATTCCTTCTTTAAAGTCAGTGAATGTATGTGACTCCCCGGAATATCGTGGGAGCCAGGCCGCTCCGGGCAGGTACGGCATAGAGAAGGGCATTATGGCTTTTGTGTTAGCGGCAGCGGGTTCTGCGGCAACCGGTGGTTGTATTAGGGCCGCGGCTTCGCCCGCAGCGGGGCCCGGAGGTTCCCCTGCGTCCCCGGCTGCGGCCTCCTCCTCCGCTCCTCCTGACTCGGACATGACTGGCCCCTCCTCCACTAACCTGCTGGAGTTCAGAGTTCCTCTTCCGGGATTGGCACGTTACCACGCTTTCTCGTTCCGCGCTTCTTTTGGCCAGTTCCGCCCACGAAGCTAAGGCTCCTCCCTCCGTGCATGGCAATGCGAATCGTGGCGGGAACTCTTGGCGGCAATTGGCAACACACAGTCTTTGCAATAAAGTACAGTCCAAGCACAGTAAATCACAGTTCCAAGGCACACATGACCTGATTCTTCAGGCTTAAGTAGATCCTGTTCGTGACGCCAAGTTGCAGCGCCCCCACTGCCGCAGGGCCGAGGGGTACCCGGTACCCGGCCTCTGAGTCTCTGCTCTGGGGTTGTCACGGTGGCTAGACCCGGTCCGTGACCCTGCTGAGGGGCGCACAATGATAGATGTGGATGGTGCGGTGTAGTGCCGGTCGCAGTTAATAATGAGGACACCAGGTTGCAGTCTCTTTACCTCTTTACTGAAGGCTTCAGGTGTCCAATCCAGGGCACTGTTAACCGGGCTGTCTGAGACCGGCCGGACCGAAGACACATCAGGAGTCCCCTTCACAGGTGGGAATCAGCGTCTACCTTCTAGTGCTTATGTGTTGTAGTCCTTCCCTGCTGAGCACCCCGGGATAGTCCTCACAACTGCTTCTGTCTGTCTCTGATGCTCGTTCTCTCCGTCCCCCAGATGATATGGCTAGGACGCACCCGTATGACGGGGTAGGCCTGGAGGTATTCTGGGACTCTAGAGTCGCCCCTCTCCCACAGCTGCCTCCGTTGTCTGCTTAGGTGTTTTAGTGAGACAGCCAACCTATAATTGGCTGTCCGGCCGTGGTTTGAAGTAATGCTTGTAGTCTCTTACTTTCTCGGCGTTCCGGCCACCGACTGTTGCCCCTCAGAAGGATGTTGCCTCGATCTTACAGCACGACTCCTTCTGGTTCTATCACTTCTTTGCTGTATCCCCGTTGCTCACTGGTTTGTGCTATTCTTAGGAGTCTGCCAGGATCCCATCCCTGACAGGTCCTCTCACTAGCTCTTCCAAGTTACTTCTCCCTGTCTTCCTGTCCAACCCCCAGTTTTACCAGAGTGTGAGGAGTGGCCTACTAGATAGAACCACTCCCCCTGGTGGCCGGAGTGTGAAGTGTAATGTGAGTGTTACCTGATCAGGTGAACTCCTTTAGTGCAATCAGACGTAACATCACTCCCCTTAGCGGCAGAGCGACATTACTGCAACGACCAGGACTCTGGGGCGCTGCACATGTGACAGAGAATGATGAAATATGGAGGAAGGCCTTATAAAAAACTAGGCCCAATGTAAAGGAGCGGACATCGTAGACACCCTTGCCAAAAATTGGACTGCCTGTAGCAGCACAGAACACATTAACCCTGGTGATCTAGTGGCAAAGAAGGAGGAGACATTGATGAAGGCCTCATTAAAAACTAGGCCCAATGTTAAGGTTCGGGTCTCCTAGACTCGTAACGCCCATGCACGAAGTGCATGTGTGACACCCCAGGTTCCTGGTTGTCACTGTGGCATTACTTTCCTCACAGGGAGAGTGATGTCACGCTTGAAATTGAGGGAGGATCTTCTCTATCAGGTACACACAAGCATACAACATGTTCACACTCCAGGCCAGAAGGGGGAGCTCTGATCTAGCTTGTGGGTGGCTCCCCTATATATATATTCTGACCTGGAGGGAAAGTCAGTCAGTCTGAGAGAGTTTCTGTCAGAGACAGAGGAGAAGGGAGCAGAGGGGCCATGCAGCCACGAGAAGTGCTGCAGCTCCTAAGGAAAGAGACAGATGAACGGATTGTAGAGAGCTTGTTGGAGAAGTGAAGCACAGGAGAGTGAGAACTGGGGAGGACAGCTGCGACTGGGTTACCTCCTCACAGAGCGCAGACACCTTTAGCCAGAAGACTGAGGTTGTGAGGAACCCCACGGCTCACAGCAGAAACCGGCAGGACAGCTAGATTATATATCACCTGTCCGCCCTGACACCTGTAGACACAGTTGCGCATAGAGCCCGGGTCATGATAGAGACCCTGTAAAAAGGCTTGAGCCATCTGTCATATGGGTTAGTGTCCCACCTTTAAGGAGGACAGAGAGAACATTGAGGACCTTGACAGAAGCCACAGGCAGCAAGGGACTACACCATAGCACCAGTAGGAAGGCTTCTAACTCCACCTGGTAGAGGGGACTCTGAACTCGCTTCCAAGCCGGCTGGATCCTGCCTGTACCTGTGATCTGGTGGCCCAGACTGTGGCTGCCTGAAGTCTTCTGTAAACCAGGTACAGAGACTGAAAACCTGTGTCCTCTGTTTCTTTCTACACAACCCACCATCTCCATCGATACACCGGGAGCCCTGGGGACCTAGCTTCATCTGTGGGAAGCCATACCATCTTAGCTGCCATAACATCACCCCAGTGGTCCCCTTTAAGCAGCGTTGAAAACCACAGGTGGTGTCACGAACACAAACTTTATTCATAACTAGGGTTGAGCGACTTTTGCTTTTTTAGGATCGAGTCGGGTCTTGTGAAACCCAACTGTCTCGAAAGTCGGATCGTTTGAAATCGGCCGATTATTGTGAAAATTCTGGGGCCGACCGAAACACGAAACCCAATGCAGGTCAATGGGGATATATGTTTTTTTTCTTTTTTTTTTTCTTCTCTCTCTCTCTCTCTCTCTCTCTCTCTCTCTCTCTCTCCTCCATCCCTGCAAAGTTTGTGTTTCACTGTGCAAATCGCTATATCCCAAACGTTAAGATGGCGGTTTTACCCCCTGTGACGCCGCACAAAGCAAGCCGGAACCTATGTCATCACGCTGCCCACACTCCTTCATTGGCTGAAAAAATGGCGGGGAAAGCGTCATATGAAACGCGACTTTGGCGCGAAGATCGCCGACCGCATGGCCGATCCCACAGTGGGATCGGGTCGGGTTTCATGAAACCCGACTTTGCTGAAAGTCGGCGACTTTTGAAAATGTCCGATCCGTTTCGCTCAACCCTATTCATAACCCCTTTTAAAGACTTTCCCTTTTACATGGGCGCCCAGGGCCATGGACCGGGTCGCAGCCACTGTGACACATCCATTTAAGTACCGGACCTGGTACAGAGTACTCCACGGCGATGGCGGGCGACTCACATGGGCTGACAAACATTTCCCCATGGAGGGTAAATATTTTAAAAAGTATACTATGGGCATTAATGACACCCTTAACAAAAATTGGACTGCCTGAAGCAGCACAGAACATGTTAACCCTTGTGATCTAGTGGCAGAGAATGAGGAGACATTGATGAAGGCCTCATTAAAAACTATATAACCTTCAAAAAATATTCATCAGACCAATTTTATATATAAAAATATAATTTTTATTTTGACAGAATCACAATTATATCACCACAATAATTCAAATGGTTATTACCTTTATTAATGTTGATAACAAGATTTTATTAAAATAGCAATATAATTTTTTAAAAATTATTATTATTTTTTTTAAAAAATGTAAATAATATGCATTATATATATGCAAGTTGTGGGGATCAAAATTTCATTGATGATTACGTATGCACAGGGCAGGGTATACTAGAACTGGTTGGTAAAAATAAAATAAATAGCAATTATATACAATAAATTTATGTGATATATATAATATATAAATTCAAGTGAACCAAATATATATATAATATAATTTATAACCTAAAATTATTTTATAACCATAATACAGAGAGTGCAAAGTGCCAAATAAATATAAATAAAAAACAGCTCATTTGTATAACTTGATAAAATATACCAGTGTCAAAAAATCACAATGGTTATCTGATATTATTCTCATGCTTCGCACTGACGAGGGCCAACAGCCCTAAACACCGTGTCTGCGAATTGAGATACTGATTTGGCTTTTATCCTAAGTCATATTGCACGACTTGTTAAAGGGTTGATTGTGACTTGTAGGATCGCTACTTCCAACAGGTGGCGCTATAGAGTTAAGTCCTCTTTTTCTCAGAAGAGGCAATTTGCATATTTAATTTCCCAGAGGAGCATTGCACGGCGAATAAGACTCCTTACCTTGACAAGCCAGTTCGTATGTCACTCTCCATAAGGAGAAACGTTACCCCTTAGACCCCAGTCCAGAGCCTCTCACCTAGCCATATTAGTTCTCATGCTTCGCGCTGACGAGGGCCAACAGCCCGAGACACCGTGTCTGCGAATTGAGATACTGATTTGGCTTTTATCCTAAGTCATATTGCATATATATTGTATATATATTATATTATTATATTATATTGTCATATAAGCCTGGAGAATTTGAGACACCTCGACGAGACACTCACCTCCGTGACTGATAAGGAGAGGGTGTTCTGGGAACGAGGGAGGTTGAACTGGGAGACAGAAACTAGAAAATCCCAAAAGGAGTGGTTGAGGGAAAGACAGCTGGTTGTCCCGTACCAGTTCAGGGGTGAGTCGTTGCGGATTGCCCATGAGATCCCACTCGCTGGACACTTGGGGATCAGCAAAACTAAGGCCTGGCAGTCTCAACACTTCTATTGGCCCAACATGGGGACAGAGGTGACAAACTACGTGTATTACCTGCCAAAGAGTGGGGAAGGCAGGGTCTGCTGTTAAGGCTCCCCTGATCCCTTTGTCAGTGATAGAGGAGCCTTTCTAGAGGATCGCAGTGGACATTGTGGGCCCGTTGGCCGTCCCCAGCAGCTCTGGAAAGCAATACGTCCTCACTGTGGTAGACTGCACTACCCGCTACCCAGAGGTAGTGGCTCTGTTCTAAACCAGGGCAGATAAGGTGGCGGATGCACTGTTGGCCATCTTTTCACGGGTAGGATTTCCCAAGGAAATGCTTACCGACCAAGGGATCCAATTCATGTCTCGCCTAATGGAGGCTCTCTGTAAGAGAATGCAGGTGAAGCGTCTGGTATTGAGTGCATATCACCCACAGACCAATGGCTTGTGCGAGCTCTTCAACGGTACCCTCAAACAGATGCTACGCATGTTGGTTGAGACCCAAGGATGCGACTGGGAGCTGTACCTCCAACTCCTGCTATTCGCTTACCGAGAGGTTCTGCAGGCCTCAACGGGGTTCTTCCCCTTCGAGCTCCTGTATGGCAGGCAAGTCCGCAGACCCCTTGGGTTGGTAAGGGAATCTTGGGAAGAGGAGCCGAACCCTTCTGAAGTGTCTATAGTATAGTATGTCAAATGTATCCATGACAAAATGCAGACCTTGATGCAGTTGGTGCATGACAACACAATGCAGGCTCAGGCTGACCAGAAGCACTGGTACGACCAGAACGCCCGGTAGGTCAAAAGGTGTAGTTGTTGCTCCCTGTACCAAAGGATAAGCTTCAGGCAGCCTGGGAAGGCCGTATGTCATCCACCAACAGCTCAACCCAGTCACATACGTGGTCACGCTTGACCACGCTCGGGGTAGGCGAAAGGCCTTTCACATCAATATGGTGAAGGCTCATCACGAATGTGAAGCCTATGTCCTACCAGTCTGCAAGCTGCCCGAAGATGGGGAGGAATACCCCCTCCTGGTCATGCTGACCCAAGCCAAGGCTGGTGGGTCCATCGAGGACGTGGAGGTAAGCACCTTGCTATCTGAACCCCAGCAGTCACAGTTGCAGATCATGCTGGAACCCTTCCTGATCATGTTCTCCAACCGACCTGGAAGGACTGAGTTAGTAGTACACGAGGTGGACACGAGGTGGGGAATCATGCCCCACTACAGCAAACATCCTATTGGATCTCTGATACGGTGCAGCAGATTATGTGCCAGGAGATCGATGAGATGTTACAGCTTGATGTGATTCAACGTTCTGAAAGTGCATGGGCCTCACCTGTAGTTCTCGTGTCAAAGAAGTATTGGACCACCCGGTTCTGCGTGGACTACAGGGGGCTCAATGCAATCACAGCCTCTGACACGCACCCAATGCCATGTATTGAGGAGCTTCTTGAGCAGTTAGCTGGTGCAAAATATCTGTCCACAATGGATCTGATTCGGGATACTGGCAGAATCCCCTGAGCCCCAAGGCACAGGAGAAGTCCTCCTTTATCTCATCCTTCGGACTGTGCGAGTCCATAGTCATGCCATTCAGCATGAAAAATGCTCCTGCCACTTTCCAGCAGATGGTCAACCACTTGCTTCAGGGACTGGAGAAGTATGCGGTGGCGTACTTGGATGACATTGCCATCTTCAGTTCCTCCTGGGACGAACACCTGCAGCATCTAAAGAAGGTGCTCAGGTGAATTCACCAAGCAGGCCTGACCATGAAGCCGGGAAAGTGCCAGATGGGCATGAGAGAGGTCCACTACCTGGGGCACTGGGTAGGCAGGAACTCCAGGAGGCCACAGCCTGGGAAAGTGGGCGCAATCGTGTCCTGGCCCACCCCCAGAACCAAGAAGCAGGTGATGTCCTTCTTGGTCACTGCAGGGTATTATAGGTTCTTTTTATAAAGCTATAGTAGCCTGGCAAAACCCTTGACGCACCTCACCAGGAAGAAGCTACCCCAAACAGTTGACTGGACAGACGGCTGTGAGAGGGCATTCCCAGCTTTGAAGACAGCCCTGTGCAAATCTCCCATGTTAAGAGCAGTTGACAGCAGTTGACTGTTCCTGGTGCAGACCTACGTCAGCGAGTTTGTCCTCGGTGCTGTGCTCAGCCAGGTCGACTCGGGGAACCAAGAGCACCCCGTGCTGTACCTGAGCTGGAAGCTTCTGCCTAGGGAAGTGGACTATTCCACCATTGAGAAGGAGTGCTTGGCCATGGTCTGGGCCCTGCAATGTTTGCAGCCCTACCTGTAAGGTCGCACCTTTACTGTGGTGACTGACCACAACCCTCTGCGCTGACTACAATCCACCTGTGGAACCAACAGAATGTTGCTACACTAGAGCCTTGCCCTCCAACAGTATGACTTTACCATGAAACACAAAAAGGGCAGTGAGCATAGCAATGAAGATGGGTTGTCCCACCGGGGCAAACCTGCCGAGGTGCGCATGGAGGAGTACCGATAGGTTCTGCCTCCGCAGCACAATCCAAAAGGGGGAGGTGTCACGATAATTTAAAAATGCCATGTTCTGAGTAATTTTTTAGAAGGTACCATGATGGCAGATGCTGTGAGCTCTCTTCACACTGCCTAGAAAGCTCTTCTTCTCTCTTGGCCTGCAGGCAACTCCCTCCCCCATGCATGCAGCTGCAATGTGAAACCAGTGTGCTTGAACAGGCCTACTCAGCTGCCTTCAAAAAGCACATGGCCAGGGGGCCTTCCCTTTGTTCTCTTAAACTGGAATATAATCACGCAGCTTAGGTCTGGAAGCAGGACGAATACATTTTTAGCCTCTGCATTGGCTGGGCCATCACACAGTGCATTTTCTAGGCACAGCGCCTAGTGGAAATGAAGATTGCTGCTTAACAGGGGTGCATAACCACATAATATTTGGGCTCAAATTAATGCCCAGCTCATGCCTGAATAAATGGTAGTTCCATGGTAGCTTTATGGGGTGCCATCCCCAAGCCAGGACTGCTAGGAGCTTTTGTCACGATAATGTAAAAATGCCATAATGTGAGTTTAGTTCTAGAAGGTACCATGGCATAGACACCCGCTGCAGATTCAACCCCCCCTTCTTTTCTGTGCCTGTTAACAAGGCTAGAATTTTAAGCCACCCCTCCCTCTCCAGGTGCTATATAGTGTAATGTGACCCCAGTGTGCTAGCAACTCTCACTAGAATCACGGAAGAAGTTTTATGGCTTTTAGCTGCAGTAGACAAAGATTTAAAATAACCAATAAATTTCATTCAACTTCACAATTGTGTTCCACTTGTTGTTGATTCTTCACCAAAAATTTACATTTGTTATCTTCATGTTTGAAGCATGAAATGTGGGAAAAGGTAGAAAAGTTCCAGGGAGCTGAATACTTTCGCAAGGCACTGTATTTTCCAGGCAATTATAGGCATTTTACATAAGCAATTCCCTCATATTTGTTCACAGCAAATTATTTTGGTAAAATTCTGCAAAGTTGGTGAGTTGAATTTAAAAAATGATCCACTCAACTGTAATTATAACACAACTGTTAAATATTTGTGCCTTTAAAGTGCCTTCCAAGTTATCCCCCAAGTACCCTCACTTGTCTTCCCTTCTTTTGAAGTCCATGCTGTCAGACTCTACATCCCCTTCTCTATGCGAGTGGCGGTGGTGTATCGTCCTCCCGGACCCTCTCATCAGTTCATGGATCACTTTGCCACCTGGCTTCCACACTTTCTCTCCTGTGACATCCTCACCCTCATCATGGGTGATTTCAACATCCCCATTGCTTTTCCCCTCTCCCCATCTGCTTCTCACCTTTTATCTCTAACCTCTTTCAGCCTTTTGCAGCATACTAACTCTCCAATGCATGAAGACAGAAACTCCCTCGACTTGGTCTTCTCCCGGCTTTGCTCATTGGACGATTTCAGAAACTCCCCTCTCCCACTCTCTGACCACAGCCTTCTTTTATTCTCTATCAATAACTGCCATCCTGCTCAGGTCACCCCCGCTTTCCACATTTATAGAAACATACAGGCAATTAACACCCAGAAACTTATAAACTTGCACTCCTCATTGGCCTCTATCTCCTCCATGTTATTTCCTGATTCTGCACTGAAGCAGTACAATGAAACCCTGCAAAGTGCCCTGGATGAAATTGCACCTCCAATACATAGAACAACTCTGCACAGACGGCAACAATCAAGGCACATGCTGCAAATACGTTTCCTGCAGCGGTGTTCCAGGTGCGCCGAATGTCTGTGGAGAAAATCTAATCTACCCGAAGATTTCATCCATTATAAGTTCATGCTTAAAATATTCCACTCTGCCCTTCATTTCTCCAAACCTACCTATTTTAACACCCTCATCACCTCACTGTCCAATAACCCTAAACGTCTCTTTGACACTTTTCATTCCCTACTAAACCCAAGATTGCAGATCCTAGCCACCTATCTCCATGCTAACGATCTAGCCAATTACTTCAAAGAAAAAATTGACCACATCCGACAGGAATTTATCTCCCTATCCTTTCATACCATGCACTGTCCTCCCTCCTCCATTGCATCAAGTTCACTCTCTGTGTTTGAACCAGTTACGGAAGAAGAAGTAATCAGGCTCCTTGCATCTTCTCGCCCGATCACTTGCACCATTGACCCCATTCCGTCACATCTCCTCCAGTCCCTTTTCCCTGCTGTCACCTCTCACCTAACAAAAATATTCAACCTTTCTCTCTCTTCCGGTATCTTTCCCTCCTCATTTAAGCATGCCATCATACATCCATTACTTAAAAAACCATCCCTCGACCAAAACTGTGCCTCTAATTATAGACCTGTCTCTAATCTTCCCTTCATCTCTAAATTCCTCGAACGCCTGGTCCACTCACGTCTTATCCGCTATCTCTCAGATAACTCTTTTCTCAACCCTCTTCAATCTGGTTTCCGCTTTTTACACTCTACTGAAACTGCCCTCACTAAAGTCTCTAATGATTTACTAACAGTTAAATCTAATGGTCACTACTCCATGCTAATTCTCTTGGATCTCTCCGCAGCATTCGATATGGAGGATCATCAGCTCCTTCTCACTATGCTACACTCCATCGGCCTCAAGGACACCATTCTCTCCTGGTTCTCCTCCTAGCTCTCTGACTGCTCTTTCACTGTATATTTTGCTGGTTCCTCTTCCTCTAACCTTCCCCTTACTGTTGGGGTTCTTCAAGGATCAGTCCTAGGCCCCCTCCTCTTCTCTTTCGTATACTGCCACTATTGGACAAACAATCAGTAGATTCGGTTTCCAGTACCATCTCTATGCTGATGACATCCAATTACACACTTCTTCTCCTGATATCACGCCTGCCTTTTTAGAAAACACCAGTGATTGTCTTACCACTGTCTCTAGCATCATGTCCTCCCTCTATTTGAAACTGAACCTGTCAAAAACTGAACTCCTCGTGTTCTCTCCCTCTACTAACTTACCTTTGCCTGACATTGCCATACTTGATTCCGAGCTTTCATTCACCCCCCACATCCGATCACTGGCTCGCTCTTCTTTTCTGCATCTCAAAAACATTTCTAGAATTCGCCCTTTTCTTACTTTCAACTCTGCAAAAACTCTTACTGTTTCACTTATTCATTCTCATCTGGACTATTGTAACTCTCTACTCATTGGCCTCCCTCTTACCAAACTCTCCCCTCTCCAATCTGTCCTGACTCCTGAATGCTGCAGCCAGGATCATATTAATCACCAACCGTTATACCGATGCCTCTACCTTGTGCCAGTCATTACACTGGTTACCCATCCACTCCAGAATCCAGCACAAAACTATTACCCTCATCTACAAAGCACTCCATGGCTCAGCACCACCCTACATCTCCTCTCTGGTCTCAGTCTACCACTCTACCCGTGCTCTCCATTCTGCTAATGACCTGAGGTTAACATCCTCAATAATCAGAACCTCCCACTCCTGTCTCCAAGACTTTTCATGTGCTGCACCAATTCTTTGGAATGCACTACCCAGGTTAATACGATTAATCCCCAATCCCCACAGTTTTAAGCGTGCCCTAAAAATGCATTTGTTCAGACTGGCCTATCACCTCAATGCATTAGCCTAACTATCCCTGGGTGGCCTATTCAAAAAACTTAAACCATAATCAGGTTCCTTGCATCATGTTCTCATACACTTTATGCAGTTAATAGCCCTCTGTGTCTGTACTGTTACATATTTAGGCTGTTAACTGGTTTATGCAGCTTTACATAAACACCCAATCCTTACACTATGGCTGGACCGAACAACGAAAGCAATTGTTACCATCCACCTCTCGTGTCTCCCCTTTTTACTCATAGTTTGTAAGCTTGCATGCAGGACCCTTATTCCTCCTGGTATCTATTTTGAACTGTGATTATTGTTATGCTGTAATGTCTATTGTGTGTACAAATTCCCTCTATAATTGTAAAGCGCTAAGGAATATGTTGGCGCTATATAAATAAAATTATTATTATTATTATTATTATTATTATTTTATGCCTTTTTCCCCTTATTAGAAGTGGTTTTGATGCAGATGTGAAGCTACATTTTTGATGTGGTATTTATAATGTAGAAACCTTGTTTTTACATACTTTATTTTGGCTTTGGAGTATTGCATTTAGTAAGAAGTCCTGTATAAATAAATATACAAAATAAGTATATTTTACCCCTTAACCCCCAAGGGTGGTTTGCACGTTAATTGCCAATTTTTACAATTCTGACCACTGTCCCTTTATGAGGTTATAACGCTGGAATACTTCAATGGATCCTGATGATTCTGACACTGTTTTCTCGTGACATGATAGTGGTAAAATTTCTTTGATATTACCTGCGTTTATTTGTGAAAAATAACAGAAATTTGGTGAAAATTTTGAAAATTTCACAATTTGCCAAATTTGAATTTTTATTCCCTTAAATCACAGAAATATGTCACAAAAAATACTTAATAAGTAACATTTCCCACATGTCTACTTTACATCAGCACAATTTTAGAACCAACATTTTTATTTGTTAGTGAGTTATTAGGGTTAAAAGTTGACCAGCAATTTCTCATTTTTACAACACCATTTTTTTTAGGGACCACAACATATTTGAAGTCATTTTGAGGGGTCTATATGATAGAAAATACCCAAGTGTGACACCATTCTAAAAACTGCACATCTCAAGGTGCTGAAAACCAAATTCAAGAAGTTTATTAACCCTTCAGGTGTTTCACAGCAATTTTTGGGATGTTTAAAAAAAAAAAAAAAACATTTAACTTTTCTTTTACAAAAAATTAACTTCAGCTCCAATTTGTTTTATTTTACCAAGGGTAACAGGAGAAATTGGACCCCAAAAGTTGTTGTAAAATTTATCCTGAGTACGCTGATACCCGATATGTGGGGGTAAGCCACCAATTGGGCGCATGGCATAACTCAGAAGGGAGGGAGCGCCATTTGACTTTTCAATGCAAAATTGACTGGAATTGAGATGGGACTCAATGTCACGTTTGGAGAGCCCCTGATGTGCCTAAACATTGAAACCCCCCACAAGTGACACCATTTTGGAAAGTAGACCCCTTAAGGAACTTACCTAGATGTGTTTTGAGCACTTTGACCCACCAAGTGCTTCACAGAAGATTATAATGTAGAGCCGTAAAAATAAAAAATCATATTTTATCACAAAAATGATATTTTTGCCCCCAATTTTTTATTTTCCCAAGAGTAACAGAAGAAACTGGGCCCAAAAAGTTGTTGTGCAATTTGTCCTGAGTACACTGATACCCCATATGTGGGTGTAAACCACTGTTTGGGTGCATGGCAGAGCTTGGAAGGGAAGGAGCGACATTTGACTTTTCAATGCTAAATTGACTGGAATTGAGATAGGACACCATGTCACGTTTGGAGAGCCCCTGATGTGCCTAAACATTAAAAACCCCCACAAGTGACACCATTTTGGAAAGAAGACCCCCTAAGGAACTTATCTAGATGTGTTGTGAGAACTTTGAACCTCAAAGTGTTTCACTACAGTTTATAACGCAGAGCCGTGAAAATAAAAAATCCTTTTTTTTCACACAAATTATTTTTTAGCCCCCAGTTTTGTATTTTCCCAAGGGTAACAGGAGAAATTGGACTGCAAAAGTTGTTGTCCAATTTATCCTGAGTACATTGATACCCCATATGTTGGGGTAAACTCCTGTTTGGGTGCTCGGAATGGAAGGAGCATTGTTTTACTTTTTCAACGCAGAATTGGCTGGAATTGAGATCGGACACCATGTCGCGTTTGGAGAGCCCCTGATGTGCCTAAACAGTGGAAACCCCCAATTCTAACTAAAACCCTAACCCAAACATAACCCTAATGCTAATCCCAACCCTAACCACACCCCTAACCCTAACCTAACCACACCCCTAATCCTAATCCCAATCCTAATTCCAACCATAAATGTAATCTAAACCCTAACTTTAGCCCCAACCCTAACCCTAACTTTAGCCTCAACCCTAACCCCAACCCCGACCCTAACTTTAGCCCCTACACTAACCCTAACTTTAGCCCCAACCCTAACCCTAACTTTAGCCCTAACCCTAACACTAACCCTAAAGGAAAAATAGAAGTAAATAACTAACTAAGGGGGTGATGAAGGGGGGTTTGATTTACTTTTATAGTGGGTTTTTTAGCGGATTTTTATGATTGGCAGCAGTCAAACACTAAAAGATGCTTTTTATTGCAAAAAATAGTTTTTGTGTCTCCACATTTTTAGAGAGCTATAATTGTTCCAAATTTTGGTCCACAGAGTCATGTGAGGTCTTGTTTTTGCCGGACTAGTTGACGTTTTTATTTGTACCATTTTCGGGCACGTGACATTTTTTGATCGCTTTTTATTCCGATTTTTGTGAGGTAGAATGAACAAAAACCAGCTATTCATGAATTTCTTTTGGGGGGGCGCTTATACCGTTCCACATTTGATAATATTGGTAAAGCAGTTTTATTCTTCGGGTCAGAACGATTACAGTGATACCTCATTTATATCATTTTTTTATGTTTTGGCTCTTTTATACAATAAAAACTATTTTATATAAAAAATAATTATTTTTGCATCGCTTTTGTTACAGAACACCCCAGCACCAAGAATATGTTATGCAGTATGTTATAAACTGGTGGCCTAGGAGCAGCATGGACGAGCTCTGGAGTAGGTGGCCTCTATACTGACCGCAGACCCTGAACTTAACACATCAACTAGAAGTAGCCGTGGGATGTTCCTGTCACTCCCTAGACACCTCGTCACGGCCGGAGGACTAATTACACCTAAAGAAAGAAACAGGAATACTATCTTGCCTCAGAGAAAATTCCCAAAGGAAAGGCAGCCCCCCACAAATATTGACTGTGAGAGGAGAGGGAAATTACAAACGCAGACTGAAAACAGAATTTAGCAAAGGAGGCCACGCTACCTAGAAAGAAAAGACAGGAAAGAGTACTGTGCGGTCAGTATAAAAAATACTACAAAATCCACCACAGAGAATACAAAAATCTCCACACCTAACTAAAGGCATGGAGGGTAACTCTGTGACTCTAGAGCTTCCAACTTGGCTGAATAAATCTTAACACAGACAAAGCTGGACAAGAAAAAACATAGCAATTCACAGAACTATTAAGTCCACCGCATGTGGACTGCAAAAACAGAGCCAGGACTTATCTTTGATGATTTGGACAATCCAGAAGGAGAAACCAAGCAGAAATGTGGATCCCTAGAAAACAATGGACAACTGGCACTCACTAAAGGAAGGAGCCAGACTAAATAGCCCCGTCCAAAGTGGAAGTAGCTGATGACTGTTGTGAAGGACAAACAGCAGCACTACCACTTATAATCACCGGAGGGAGCCTAAGAGCAGAACCCACAACAGAATTCACAACAGCAGTATATGTATGTATAATAGGTTCCATGTGAAATGCATCAGTCCACAGGCTGCGCCTCTGGACAAGATATTCTCCTTCTGACCTCCCCCACCTTTGTAATTCCCACAGTAAATATCGGCAGGCTCCGGCCACCTGCGGCTATTGTAATGTATGTCTGGCATGCTGTTTTTCTATTGGCCTGCCCTCTGTATCTGTGTTATATATTCTGTGTGCTGTGAATAAAGTGTTGTTAGACTGGAAATACGTGGAGAAGCAGTGAGATTTTATATGCACCCATGTAACCAAGGAATTCCAGCCAGCATGCTTCATTCAGAATCCAGCCAAAACAGAGTGGACCTCCTGAAACACGGGGTGGTACCTAAAGAGGTACTACAGCACAGTAGACCCCGTTACACTGGTGGTAGACAGCGGGATATGAGACCCCTTCTACAGGAGGAAAGGAATGAATGGAAAACAACTACCCAAATTTAAAGAGGACTACATTAAAAGAACCACAACAAGATTCAGAAAACGAGGCGGCACCAGGTAAGTTGGTCTTCACAGGCTATTCACTGAGCGAAAGCAAGCAGACTTGAAACACTTCCAGACTAAGCAATCAAGGGTGGTGCACTAATAATGTTCAATAGTAAAAAGAAAACTTCACTTGTAGCAATCAATATAACAGATCTGGCACTCACCCCGAAGATGCTGTGATTAATGTCCTTTATTTGCTACGACTAGCATTTAGACATACATGGAGAGGCGGCAGGAAAATGAAGAGAGGAGGGTGCGGGGAGACAGGTGAGGATGACGGCCGTTTCACGCGAATGCGCTTCCACGGGTCCAAGTGCAAACAACACACATGTCACTTCCTTTTTAAGGGATGGACAATAACGTGAGAAAACGTACATTAGTGAAAAAGTTAATAGAATGTACAATTTGCAGTAGAAATGCGTACAAAGACATAATATTACCATTATAATACAACCTATAAGCAGTTTATCGAGCTTATCGCTAAGACCAATTGGGCCCTGGTCATTGGCATCTATGATCCACCTCGCTTCATGTTGAAGCAATATTTTGTTTCTATCGCCTCCTGTAAATAAGGACAATATGTGGTTTACCTCTACTTTTGGTGAAAGTCAATTAGAATTTCTCGACGTAAAAATAAACATTCTCGACGGTAATCTTGTTACTAGGATCCCCTAGTCTGGCTTAATCAGGTCTCCGGAGACAACGCCAGATTACTGCGGTGCAGTTTAGCCCTACAACCTCTGGACTTCACCATCCACTACAGACCCGGCAAACAAAACGGTAACGCCGATGGACTGTCGACAAACGGAACTTGTACCAACCCCATAAACTTCGGTCATCCCCAAACCGATCCGTTAAGGATCAGACTGTGTATGCCGATCGCGTCGCTGAACAGGGGAGCCGTGTTACAGAACCCCCCAGCACCAAGAATATGTTATGCAGTATATGTATGTATAATAGGTTCTAGGTGAAATGCATCAGTCCACAGGCTGCGCCTCTGGACAAGATATTCTCCTTCTGACCTCCCCCACCTTTGTAATTCCCACAGTAAATATCGGGTAGGCTCCGGCCACCTGCGGCTATTGTAATGTATGTCTGGCCTGCTGTTTTTCTATTGGCCTGCCCTCTGTATCTGTGTTACATATTCTGTGTGCTGCGAATAAAGTGTTGTTAGACTGGAAATACGTGGAGAAGCAGTGAGATTTTATATGCACCCATGTAACCAAGGAATTCCAGCCAGCGTGCTTCATTCAGAATCCAGCCAAAACAGAGTGGACCTCCTGAAACACGGGGTGGTACCTAAAGAGGTACTACAGCACAGTAAACCCCGTTACAGCTTTATTCTGAGGACTATAACTTTTTTATTTTTTCGTTGATGATGCTGTATGGCATCTCGTTTTTTGTGGGACAAGATGACGTTTTCAGCAGTACCATGCTTATTTATATCCGTCTTTTTGATCACGTGTTATTCCACTTTTTGTTTGGCGGTATGATAATAAAGCATCATTTTTTGCCCCATTTTTTTTTACAGTGTTCACTGAAGGGGTTAACTAGTGGAACAGTTTTATAAGTCGGTTCGTTATGGACGCGGCGATACTAAATATGTGTACTTTTATTGTTTTTTTTATTTAGATAAAGAAATGTATTTATTGGAACAATATATTTTTTTCTTTATTTAGGGTTAGGGTTAGGGTTTTACATTGCCCCAGGGGGACATCACAGTATAGTGACAGATCGCTGATCTGACACTTTGCAGTGCACTGTGTCAGATCAGCGATCTGACAAGCACTGCAGGGAGGCTTCCCGGCACCTGCTCTGATCAAGTGCTTGAAAGCCACCTCCCTGCAGGACCCGGAAGGAGGAGGTAGGAGAACCTCGCAGGGAGTCCCCTCTCTGCGAGATGCTTCCCTATGCCGCTGGAATTCTGCGATCATCTTTGATCACAGTGTTCCGGGGCTTAATGTGCCAGGAGTGGTCCGTAACCGCTCCTGGCACATAGTGCCGGATGTCAGCTGCGATAGTCAGCTGACACACGGCCGCGATCAGCCACGTTAACTCCATGAGCGCGGCTGATCGCACTGGACGTACTATCCCGTCACTGGGAATTAAGTCCCAGGTCACCTCGACGGGATAGTACATCCAATGGGATTAAGGGGTTAACAACTACAAATTCACAATAAAACAGTGAAAGAGATGTGATAGCCTAAAATATTTAACGATGTACTGAAATCCAGGCTTTATCTGGTTACATTGACATAATTTTTAAAAAAGAATATGCAGTTGGAGTGCCCACTAGGGCCGTGGGGTACTCGGTACCCGGCCGGTTCTGTTCTTAAAGGGGTGGTCAGTGCGGTGGTGGCCCTGGGCATCCAATAAAACGGGGTTAAGTTCAGTGGGAAATAAAGTCTAGTGAAATATCTTTGTGACGCAACCTGTGGTACTCGGCCAGGTATGGCCGACTCTGCTTAAAGGGGTCCTCTGGGGATGATGGTATTGCAGCAGAGGTGGTATAGCTCCCCACAGGTGGAGCTTAGTCCCCAGGGCTCTCGGTGTAGTTAGTAAGGATGATAGATGGTGAAGTGCAGGAAAGAATTGGAGGACACAAGATTGCAGTCTCTTTACCTTTTACTGATGCAGTTCAGGTGCAGGTTAGAGGTGACCTTTGGGAATCTGGGCAGCCTGGAAGCGATTCGGAATCCCCCAAGCCAGGTGGGGTTGGAAGCCTTCCTTTCTGTGCTGTGTTCTAAATCCCTTGCTGCCTGAGGCTTCGTACAAGGTCCTCTCTTTCTCTCTCTCTCTCTGTCCTTTTAGGTGGAGATTACCCACTTGGCAGGCAACTCGAACCTTTTCACAGGGGTCCCTCTCTCATGGTGACTCCGGGCTCTATCTGCTGCTGTCCCTTCGGGTGTAGTGGTGGCCAGGAGACTTGGAATCTCCTGCCTGCTGGTTTCTGCTGTGGAGCATACAGTTACCCCCACAACCTCTGGATTCCGGCCACCGGTTTCTTGTGCTTGATCCTGGAGGGAGCCCACTCGCAGCTCCCCTCCAGTTTCTCTCTCTTTTCTCCTTTGCTCCTTCTCCCTTCACTGTTTCCCACAGACTGTCTGACTCTCCTGTCAGGAGCTGCAGAACCTCGTGTCTGCACGGCTCCAGCTCTCCTCACAGTCTGGCTACTAACTCATCCTCCAGCCAGAATATATAGGGAAGCTACCCTAAGAGAAGGGAAGCTACTGGGTCTAGAGCTTCTCCTTCTGGCCTGGAGTCAGAACAGTGTTGTGTGTACGTGTTACCTGTTAAAGGGATCCTTGTCGCTTCCAGACATGGCATCACCCTCCCCGAGAGGAAGGCAATACCACTGAAACAACCGGCTTCCTGGTGTGTTACACTATGAATTAGAAAAAATATATATTTGAACATAAACAAAACATATTATTAATAAAATAAGAATATAAAGATATGAATTGTCTTTTATTCATATACATTTCATTGTAGAAATGATAACATGGCAATGAAAATTATTATTCTGTAATGCATTGCTATGTGTGATGGATTATGAGCTTTTTACTAGTTATGAAAAGAAATTTGTGATGTCAGAAAATCCTAAAAAGTCCAGCAGCATCATTTAGGGGATGTTCCTGAGGGACTGCGTCAAAATTGTCATTATCATGTGAGTGAAATGAAGAAGTCCTTGTGGACTTTTACATCTTGGCATTAAAAGCATTCTGTTCTAAGATATAATCAGTCCTGTCTAATGTTCCCTCCTCATGTGCTATTCTTTATGAAGCTACCAGACTGCAACCAAAGGATTTGACTTTATTGACTATAAATCTGTTGACTTTGCTGATTATATGAAATACTATATTTGTGATAAAATCAGAGGCTTCCATAATCTGCATTTACTTAGGAATTGGAAACCTCTTGTATTATTAATGGATGGAATTCAAAAACTGCACATTTTCCCCATTCATCGTATATTAAGAGTTGATAGAATTAGATTTCTATTTATAATTAGTTGTAGAATTCCATACATATACAATGGAAAGCTTTAATTAGTTGCTAGTAGACATGAGAGGACTGATTAATGGAGACCAAGTGTGAGTTGAATTTCCTGGAATTTGCGGTTCCATGCAAATTCTGCAATGAGGGATCAGGAGAAAAAACTATGCATGATGCTATTTCACACACTGCTTAAGATTCAGTCAGCATGCTATTGTCAGCTGTCGCAGATCCGTGGGCTTCCCCATAATGCGATGAAGCGATCATATTAGGTGGTGTATCCCTGCCTATCATGGGGGCTATCGCAACCAGTATAAAAGATAGGGGCTGACCACATAGCGTCATTTCATGCCTGTGCTGTATAGAGATAGGAGTATACAACACACAGCAAAGGAATAGGCCTGATTGGAAGTTTGTTAAGAATAGGAAAGCAGTTGAGAGTGTCAGATCTTTGCCAGAACGGGTGTTATCAGGACCATGGACCCTAATGGCACAGGAATGTAACAAGTGTATGGAGGGACAGCATTTATCAAATCCCCAGGATGTAGCTACCAAATTTGATCTCTCAAGGTATGATTCAAAGGAGCAAAAAACAGCAACCGCAGTTGGATGGGTATGTGTCCAGGCACTTCAAAGTTTGCAGGAGGAGATTGATAACTTGCATTTAGAGCTGCATACAGCTATAGAGCAAAGGATCAGCTTGCAATCAGCCTTGATAGACCAAGTGCAACTACATGATGATATGCAGGTGTGGATTAAGAGTAGCCAGGGCCCCGGGCTGTTCAGACACTGTGGGGCCCCCCCGGTCATGTGACGAGGGTCATGTGACGGGGGTCATGTGACGGGGGTCATGTGATACCTGAACCAGATTATTCCAGAAAAATGGCCGGGCCCTACTCTACTGTACCCTATTAAATATTTGTTAAAATATGCAATACAATTTAGGTATATTTTGACCAATATCACATACAAGGAACTAATACCACCGCACCATGACCAGACCACAAATTACAATCACAGTAATCGAATAATATCACATACAAGGAACAAATACCACCGCACCATGTCAAGACCACATATTACCACCACTTGGTGACCAAATAGCACATACAAGGGACAAATACCACAACACCATTTCCAGACCACATATTACCACCACATAGTGACTGAATACTACAATACTGATCAGTATTAAAAAAAAACAAAACACAATACTATCACCATAAGTGCCAGTATTCACAGGAGATCTGTACTTAGTATGCAGTGTCTGTATAGAGGTAATACAGCGATCACTGGTGACATTGTACACAGGACCTTTGTATATAGTATACAGTGTATAGTGTCAGTGTATAGGTAACACTGACTCACCAGTGACGTCTCTAGGTTAAGTCCTTCATCTTTCATCCAGCACAGACCGCCATCACTTCTTCCAGCCAGGACTTGTCTCTGCAGGAAATAACACAGTTATCTCAAGCTCCGCTTGCAGAACACATTACATAATTTTTCCCAACTTCTACATTACACCACATGAAGAAAAAGAGGCGACATAGTGTCACTCTACACAGTAACAGGACCGCCCCCCATTTAAAACAATGTCCTCAAAAAATAAAATAAATACATCACTGCAGTAATAATATCCCTTAATTACCCCCTATGTCCAGCATTGCCCCCAGACAGTGTGTTCAACAATCTGCCCCAGTATGTCCAGCATATTGCCCCAGAGTGTCCAGCATTGCCCCCAGACAGTGTGTCCAGCATATTACCCCCAGTGTGTGCAGCATATTACCCCCAGTGTGTCCAGCATATTACCCCCAGTGTGTCCAGCATATTACCCCCAGTGTGTCCAGCATATTACCCCCAGTGTGTCCAGCATATTACCCCCAGTGTCCAGCATTGCCCCAGTGTGTCCAGCAATCATCTGCCCCAGTGTGTCCTCCAGCATTGCCCCCAGTGTGTCCAGCAATCTGCCCCAGCGTCTCCAGCATTGCCCCAGTGTCTCCAGCATTGCCCCAGTGTCTTCAGCATTGCCCCAGTGTCTCCAGCATTGCCCCAGTGTCTCCAGCATTGCCCCAGTGTGTCCTCCAGCATTGCACCCAGTATCTCCAGCAATCTGCCCCAGTGTGTCCTCCAGCATTGCCCCCAGTGTCTCCAGCAATCTGCCCCAGTGTCTCCAGCATTGCACCAGTGTCTCCAGCAATCTGCCCCAGTGTCTCCAGCATTGCCCCAGTGTCTCCAGCATTGCCCCAGTGTGTCCAGCAATCTGCCCCAGTGTCTCCAGCCAGGGCCGTATTTGCCACTAGGAACGTGAGGGCACGTGCCTAGGACGGGGACACTGCAGGGGGCGGCACCTGAGCAAGGTTTGGTGTTTTTTTTAATTAATTTATTTTTTTTAAGCTGGGTCACCTCCCGACCCCCGCCTCCCCGTCTCCCCGCCTCCCCCCCTCCCTCCTTGAAGACGATACTCACCTGTTCCAGCGATGCCTGGTCTCGGCGTCTGGAGCTCGTCCTGAATGAGCGGTCAGGTGATACCGCTCTTCTAATTAAGGTCATGAATATGCGCATATTCATGACCTTAATTAGCAGAGCGGTATCACCTGACCGCTCACGCAGGAAGAAGGTGCAGCGCACCGGGAGTCGGGACAGCCAGAGGGACGTCGCGGCCGTTCGGTGAGGAACAGGTGAGTATGACTGAGGGATGGGGGGACAGGGGGGGAAGAAGGAGGACGGTAAGCCGCGCCATTCAAGATGGGGGGTGGAATATGAGCCATGCATACGGGGGGGGGGGTTAATATGAGCCATGCATACGGGGGGGGGAATATGAGCCATGCATACAGAAGGGGGGTTAATATGAGCCATGCATACAGGGGGGAGGGGAATATGAGCCATGCATACAGTATGGGGGTTAATATGAGCCATGCATACAGTAGGGGGGTTAATATGAGCCTTGCATACAGAAGGGGGGTTAATATGAGCCATGCATACAGAAGGGGGGTTAATATGAGCCATGCATACAGAAGGGGGGTTAATATGAGCCATGCATACAGAAGGGTTATTATGAGCCATGCATACAGGGGGGGGGGAATATGAGCCATGCATACAGGGGGGGGGGAATATGAGCCATGCATACAGAAGGGGGGTTAATATGAGCCATGCATACAGAAGGGGGGTTAATATGAGCCATGCATACAGAAAGGGGGTTATTATGAGCCATGCATACAGAAGGGTTAATATGAGCCATGCATACAGGGGGGGGGGAATATGAGCCATGCATACAGTAGGGGGGCTAATATGAGCCATGCATACAGAAGGGGGGTTAATATGAGCCATGCATACAGAAGGGGGGTTAATATGAGCCATGCATACAGAAGGGGGGTTAATATGAGCCATGCATACAGTAGGGGGGTGAATATGAGCCATGCATACGGGGGGGGGGAATATGAGCCATGCATACAGGGAGGTGAATATGAGCCATGCATACAGGAGGGGGGGTCATTATACAGTATGGAGAACTGTGTGTGGCCATAATACAGTATTGAGCATCATGTGTAGCCGTTATACGGGATGGAGCATCATGTGTGGCCATTAAACAGTATGGAGCATCATGTGTGGCCATTATACAGTATGGAGCATCATATGTGGCCATTATACAGTGTGGAGCATCATGTGTGGCTGTTATACAGTATTGAGCATCATGTGTGGCCAATGGCCATTATACAGTATTGAGCATCATGTGTGGCTGTTATACAGTATGGAGCACTGTGGCCATATTTTTTCGGTTATAATTATTGTATATAAAACAGTGTGATCAGCAGTGCTAAATGGCTGTGGTTGGGACGTGGATATGGGTGTGACTAGTCGTGAAATGGGTGTGGTCAGAGGCGTGGCCTAAAATTTGCCACAAGCTTTATACCTCCTTCCCTTCAAAAGTTGGGAGGTATGGTACCGCATTTGCCAGATCATGGCAAAGTGCAGCAAATCCCATAGGGAATGAATGAGGCTGAACACAGTGTTGCTGTAAGTGATCCATTACACGGCAGATGCAGAAAAACTGCCGGATCTGCTGCAAAAGGCGACTTTCACATCAGCGATTCTTGCCAAAGTCACTGCCGATAGTGTCATACTCACCAAAGGGGGAGGCAGCACTAAAAGTGCCTAGAGCAGCAGAAACTCTAAATACGGCCCTGTCTCCAGCATTGCCCCCAGTGTGTCCAGCAATCTGTCCCAGTGTCTCCAGCATTGCCCCAGTGTGTCCAGCAATCATCTGCCCCAGTGTGTCCTCCAGCATTGCCCCAGTGTCTCCAGCATTGCCCCCAGTGTCTCCAGCATTGCCCCCAGTGTCTCCAGCATTGCCCCCAGTGTCTCCAGCATGGCCCCCAGTGTCTCCAGCATTGCCCCCAGTGTGTCCAGCATTGCCCCCAGTGTCTCCAGCATGGCCCCCAGTGTCTCCAGCATTGCCCCCAGTGTGTCCAGCATTGCCCCCAGTGTGTCCAGCAATCATCTGCCCCAGTGTGTCCTCCAGCATTGCCCCAGTGTCTCCAGCATTGCCCCCAGTGTCTCCAGCATTGCCCCCAGTGTCTCCAGCATTGCCCCCAGTGTCTCCAGCATGGCCCCCAGTGTCTCCAGCATTGCCCCCAGTGTGTCCAGCATTGCCCCCAGTGTGTCCAGCAATCATCTGCCCCAGTGTGTCCTCCAGCATTGCCCCCAGTGTGTCCAGCAATCTGCCCCAGTGTGTCCAGCAATCTGCCCCGGGCCCCCCGGATTGCCGTTCACAAAAACCCCCCAAAAAACGAGTTCTCCTCACCTGACCTGTGCGCTCCAGCGGTGAGCTCCCTCCAGCAGCGCACACTCGCTGGTGACTGACAATGACGTCAGACGCCAGCGACATGTGAGCTGCACCTGCGGCCGACTTCAGCTGCCAGCCTCCAATTGGCTGGCGGCTGTTGTTAACTATTGACATGAGGGCGCGCGCCCGCACGTCAATAGGAAACCGCCGCAGCGCCGGTGTGGGCCCAGTGAGCAGATGAGACGGGGCCCGATGCGAGCCCCCTCTCTCTGCCCACCGGGCCCATAAATGATACGCCAGTCAGGGCACGGGCAGTAATGACCTGATGGCGGCGGGTAGTGTTGAGCATTCCGATACCGCAAGTATCGGGTATCGGCCGATACTTGCGGTATCGGAATTCCGATACCGGGATTCCGATACTTGCCGCGTATCGGATACCGGAATCGGAAGTTCTAAGATTCAAAAAGCAGAAATTCAGCCAATGAGATTGATTCCAAGTGTGGGCACATCCTGTTTAGCATGGAGGGCATGAAACTACTGGCAAGGCTGTGATTGGCTGGTGTAATGATGTCATGATGCAGTTTAAAAGTCGCTGGCGCCATTTTGCGATCACTCTGCTGTGAATTCAGTTAGTGACAGGACGCTGTTTGCTGACTGAGGGACAGTTTAGAGATAGCGATTTGCTTCTTTGTGCTTTCCAAAGGCTAATTTAGCAACCGCTGTGTTCACCTACTATTCACCTTGCTTTTGCCTTGTAGCGCTGTTTTCACAGCGATCTGCAGGGTCTGTGTGTGTGTGTGTGTGAGTGCAGCCCAGTCTCCAGTCTGAGTGCAGCCACATAGGCCATCCATAGTTGGTTGTATTCAGTTCAGGGAGGGTGGTTCATTGCCTCATACTGTTCCTTTTTTTTTTTTTTTCCCAAGTAGTGTAGTCTGCTGCTAATTTATTCAAAAAAATCCTATTAGTGTCTTTCCACCCGTCTCCAGCTAATTTGTGGAAAAACACTACATAGGATAAAGTAGAGGAGGGTTTTTGGGCCTTGCAGCGCCGTTTACGGCTGTCTGCACGGTCTCCGTGTGACTGCAGCTCGCCCTGTAATCTGTGAGCAGCTGTAGCCTGGTTGTCTCCAGCTCAGGGTTTTTCACTGCGTCATACCGCCAAATCAATTTTCTTTTTTTTCAAAGTAGTGTAGTCTGCTGCTAATTAATTTAAAAAAATCCTATTAGTGTCTTTCCACCCGTCTCCAGCTAATTTGTGGAAAAACACTACATAGGATAAAGTAGAGGAGGGTTTTTGGGCCTTGCAGCGCCGTTTACGGCTGTCTGCACGGTCTCCGTGTGACTGCAGCTCGCCCTGTAATCTGTGAGCAGCTGTAGCCTGGTTGTCTCCAGCTCAGGGTTTTTCACTGCGTCATACCGCCAAATCAATTTTCTTTTTTTTCAAAGTAGTGTAGTCTGCTGCTAATTAATTTAAAAAAATCCTATTAGTGTCTTTCCACCCGTCTCCAGCTAATTTGTGGAAAAACACTACATAGGATAAAGTAGAGGAGGGTTTTTGGGCCTTGCAGCGCCGTTTACGGCTGTCTGCACGGTCTCCGTGTGACTGCAGCTCGCCCTGTAATCTGTGAGCAGCTATAGCCTGGTTGTCTCCAGCTCAGGGTTTTTCACTGCGTCATACCGCCAAATCAATTTTCTTTTTTTTCAAAGTAGTGTAGTCTGCTGCTAATTAATTTAAAAAAATCCTATTAGTGTCTTTCCACCCGTCTCCAGCTAATTTGTGGAAAAACACTACATAGGATAAAGTAGAGGAGGGTTTTTGGGCCTTGCAGCGCCGTTTACGGCTGTCTGCACGGTCTCCGTGTGACTGCAGCTCGCCCTGTAATCTGTGAGCAGCTATAGCCTGGTTGTCTCCAGCTCAGGGTTTTTCACTGCGTCATACCGCCAAATCAATTTTCTTTTTTTTCAAAATAGTGTAGTCTGCTGCTAATTTATTCAAAAAAATCCTATTAGTGTCTTTCCACCCGTCTCCAGCTAATTTGTGGAAAAACACTACATAGGATAAAGTAGAGGAGGGTTTTTGGGCCTTGTAGCGCCGTTTACGTCTGTCTGCACGGTCTCCGTGTGACTGCAGCTCTATCTGTTGTCAGTTCAGCCCCCAAAAAATAAATAAATAATAAAGTTCACCAAACACACCAGTTACACCACTTTACATTTCTGTAGGCCACATTAGCTCATATTTGTGTCTAGTCCACACTTTAGATAATTAGTGCTTCTTATACCTGTTAGGAGGAGTTGCTCAGGAATAAGCACACAAATCCGTTAGTACTTTTCTGCTTATCTTTATCAGTCAACCAAGATGAAGAAGGCAGTGAGTAAGGCACGGGGGCGTGGGAGCCGTCGCGGAGCAGGGAGGGGACGTGGGGATTCTGTGCCTGCTGCGGGCACCGGTGACTCATCAGCACCCACTTTCACCAGGCAACAGTCGTTCATGCGAAGCTTTGTGTCCGAGCGCCGTACACCGCTGCTGCGTGAAGAACAAATTGAAGCTGTTGTCGGATGGATGGCAGCTAATGCATCAACTTCCATTAGTGCCACATCCTCTCAGACACAGAGCACTGGAGAGCAGCCATCTGTCTCTTCACCACCTGCCAAATTGCCCAGGCAGACAGAGAGCCCAGGACAGGAGCCGTCTCTACTTCTGTTCTCTGAATCTCTTGGCTTGGAAACAGGGGGCCAGCCAAGCAGCATTGGAGAAATGGAAGAAGAGGCAGGGTGCAGTGATGCCCAACAGCTTTTTCTGTCTTCCTCTGAAGAGGCGGGTGGGCCAGTGGCTCCGGTCACCACATCGCAGGCCGCATCAGCTGATGATGACACTCAGGTGCCACTTACTGGTGCGTGCTCTGCTGCTGAGACTACCCAGGAGGAGCAGTTGGGGGCAGAGGGTAGTGTAGATGATGAGGTCCTCGACCCATCTTGGCGTGAGGGACAGGAAGGTGGTGGGAGCAGCTCTGAGGAAGAGATTCCCCGTACGGCCCAAAGAGGGAGAGGGAGGGGGAAGACTGCGGATCCTGCAGCCTCCGCTTTGGCACCCGTTAGGAGCATGTCTCTTCCAAAAGCCAAAAAGGGCGCTCCCAAGACTTGCAGTGCCTGGTCCTTTTTTGACACAGTTGCAGATGACATTTGCTATGTCAGATGCAACGTGTGTCATCAAAAAGTCAAAAGAGGTCGAAATGTCAGCAACCTCAATACCTCCAACATGTGGAAACATGTGCGCAACAGGCACCCGGCGGAGTTAGAAAAACACACTGAAGAGGTAGGCCAACCAACAGCGGCAGCTACCACCTCTTCAGCTCGTGTTGCCTCTTCCTCTACCTCACACGCAGCTGGTTCGGCGTCCTCCCAGGATCGCCGTGGAAGAACCTCTGCCCCTGTTGTCCAGAGACCCGCTGTAATTCCACCCGCAGCGCCACTTTCCCAGTCATCCACACACTCCCAGCCCAGTCTACAGCCATCGGTAGTACAGGCATGGGAGAAAAGGCGGCCTTTCTCGTCAAACCACCCACGAGCACAGGCTCTGACTGCAGGCATTGCCAAACTTCTGTCACTGGAAATGCTGTCATTCAGGCTGGTGGAGACTGACAGCTTCCGTGACTTCATGTCATTGGCAGTCCCACAGTACAAAGTGCCCAGCCGCTTTTACTTCAGCAGGCAAGCCGTCCCTGCCCTGCAGAAGCATGTGGAGGGACACATAAAACACGCGCTACTGAACGCCGTCAGTAGCAAGGTCCACCTCACCACCGATGCGTGGACCAGTCAACATGGACAGGGGCGATACCTTTCCCTCACTGCCCATTGGGTTAATGTCGTTGAGCCGGGTACAGACCGTGCGAGTGGCGCAGGACGTGTCCTGCCCACTCCAAGGATTGCAGGAATCCATTCTGTACGCATTGACTCCTCCTCTTACACCAGTTCCTCAGAATCATCGCTGCAGGAGCCGTCACAATCCACCTCCACATGGACCCGTGATGAACGTGTACCTGTTACGACCGACATGAGCACAGCCGTGGCCAAACGTCAACAGGCCGTCTTGAAATTAATTTTCTTGGGGAATCGTAGCCACACAGCGCAGGAGCTCTGGAATGCCATCAAGCAGGAGAGCGATGTGTGGTTTGTGCCAGCGAATCTCCAGCCAGGCATGGTAGTGTGTGATAATGGCCGAAATCTGGTGGCAGCTCTGGGCCTCGGCAACCTCACTCACATCCCATGTCTGGCACATGTGCTCAATTTGGTCGTGCAGAGCTTTTTGAGGGACTATCCGGATCTTGATGCACTGCTGCACAAGGTCCGCCTAGAGTGTGCTCACTTGCGGCGTTCCAGCACGGCAAAAGCGCGCATTGCGGCTCTGCAGCGCCGACACCGCCTGCCGGAACATCGCATCATATGTGACCTACCTACCAGGTGGAATTCCACGTTACATATGTTGGAGCGGTTGTGTGAGCAGCAGCAAGCTGTAATGGAGTACCAGCTGCTTCAGGCGCAAAAAAGTCGCAGTCAGCGCCGTACAGACTTCACAACCACAGAGTGGGCCACTATGAATGACGTCTGCCAGGTTTTGCGTCCCTTTGATTATTCCACGCGGATGGCGAGTGCAGATGATGCACTAGTCAGCATGACTGTCCCCCTTATCTGCCTGCTTGAAAAATCACTGCAAGCGCTAAGGGATGATGTTGTGGAAGAGGTGGAGGATGAGGATTCACCATTTCCATCATCTTCTGGACAGTCAGCGCCACGTGGTTCCTCACAAACGCGTAGGCAGGGGACCGTTTGTGAGGAGGATGAGGAGGAGTCAATGGAGGAGGAAGACATCCGTCCAGAGGAGGGAGTTACACAATTGTCCAGTACTCAGTGTGTACAGCGAGGGTGGGGTGATGACGAGCGGGCAGAGATCACGCCTCCAGCAGGGGACAGCGTTTCTTGGGCAGTTGGCAGTCTGCAGCACATGGTGGATTACATGCTGCAGTGCCTGAGAAACGACCGCCGCATCGCCCACATTCTCAACATGTCTGATTATTGGGTGTTCACCCTCCTCGATCCTCGCTACCGGGACAACGTAGAAAGCCTCATCACACCGTTGAACCGGGAGCGAAAAATGCGGGAGTACCAAGACACACTGGTCAATTCCATCATCTTCTCCATTCCAACTGAGAGAAGTGCTGCTAGTGCATTCCAAAGCAGCTCAGTGCGTCCAGGCCGTGGTGGAGGCTCTGCACAAAGAGGGAGCAGAAGCAGTGCCTCTGCCCAAGGCAAGACCAGTATGGCCGAACTGTGGCACAGTTTTCTGTGCCCGCCACAAAAGTCTACACCATCACAGACGGCTCCAGTCAGCAGGAGGCAACGGTTCCGTCAGATGGTGACAGACTACATGTCTTGCCCTCTTGCTGTACTCCCAGACGGCTCTTCCCCTTTCAAGTTTTGGGTCTCAAAGCTGGATACATGGCCAGAGCTAAGCCAGTATGCATTGGAGGTGCTGTCTTGCCCTGCGGCCAGTGTATTATCGGAACGTGTCTTTAGTGCTGCAGGTGGTGTACTAACTGACCGTCGCATGCGACTATCCTCCGATAACGTTGACCGGCTTACTTTCCTGAAAATGAACAAGGCCTGGATCTCGCCGGAATTTGCCACTCCTCCTCCTGATTGAATAATTAGGTCACTGTATACGTTATCCAGGTCTCCTGTTGTGTTCATCTTTCTACCACCTGAACTTAAATTCCTGGGCTCCAACACCGCCAGTTGAGGCTCAGACGTGCCGTCTGCACAGTCAAAACATACGACCCAGTGTTATTGGGTTTCAGTAATGTCAGCTGATCCCCAGCTGTGTAGCCGGCAATGTGTCATGCGACCGCCACGCTGACACAACAACTGAAATGTAAGGGAATCTGTCCCCCCCCCCCCAAGGCGTTTGTTACTGAAAGAGCCACCTTGTGCAGCAGTAATGCTGCCCAAGGAAAAGGTAGCTATTTTTGTTTAGCTCCTTGCACACGCAGAACTTAACACTTATAAAATGTGTCCACTGATACCGTAAAACCGTCCCGGAGGTGGGACTTTACTTCGTAATGTGACGCAGCCCAGCCGTCATTCCTACCCCCCCGGCGCCGCGCACCGGCTCCTCAGCGTTGTTTTATTCCGTCCTGGAGCCTGCGCTGTTATGTTATCCCGTGGCCAGGCACACTTAGCGCTGCCCGTCTTCTGGCATCATTTGGTGTCTGGATGGCTGCGCCTGTGCGGCCGCGCTGGCAGAGAGCCCGCCTCGCAGTGTCTTCTGATTTAATCCCACTGGGGGCCTGGGATCCATGGACATGCGCAGTGCATATCTGAACCTCCACCTCTCACTCATTTCCCTATGGCTTCTTCAGACTGTTCGGTGTCAGCTGGTCCCTAACAGCATGCCACGGCCGTGACACCGCACAGTCTGAAGAAGCCATAGGGAGATGAGTGAGAGGTGGAGGTTCAGATATGCACTGCGCATGTCCATGGATCCCAGGCCCCCAGTGGGATTAAATCAGAAGACACTGCGAGGCGGGCTCTCTGCCAGCGCGGCCGCACAGGCGCAGCCATCCAGACACCAAATGATGCCAGAAGACGGGCAGCGCTAAGTGTGCCTGGCCACGGGATAACATAACAGCGCAGGCTCCTTGACGGAATAAAACAACGCTGAGGAGCCGGTGCGCGGCGCCGGGGGGGTAGGAATGACGGCTGGGCTGCGTCACATTACGAAGGAAAGTCCCACCTCCGGGACGGTTTTACGGTTGCAGGGGACACATTTTATAAGTGTTTAGTTCTGTGTTTGCAAGGAGCATGATGAAAAGAGCCACCTTTTCCTTTTGCATCTTTTGTGCTGCACAAGCTGGCTCTTTCAGCTACAAACGCCTTGGGGGGGGGTTAAAGGTTCCCTTTCGACTTTCTCAGGCTTCGGCCTACATTGTGTTCCTCTGCTTTTCCACCTGTCCCTGGGCTCCAACACCGCCAGTTGCCGTCCAGAAGTGCTGTACGCACAGTCAACAGTCCCTCCTCTGTTATTGGGGTTCAGTAACGTCAGCTGTTCCCCTGCTGTGTGTGTGGCAATCCCTCCTACCTCCTCCAACCTCCTCCTCCTCCACCCGTCCCTGGGCTCCAACACCGCCAGTTGCCGTCCAGAAGTGCTGTACGCACAGTCAACAGTCCCTCCTCTGTTATTGGGGTTCAGTAACGTCAGCTGTTCCCCTGCTGTGTGTGTGGCAATCCCTCCTACCTCCTCCTACCTCCTCCAACCTCCTCCTCCTCCACCTGCCCCTGGGCTCCAACACCGCCAGTTGCCGTCCAGAAGTGCTCTACGCACAGTCAACAGTCCCTCCTCTGTTATTGGGGTTCAGTAACGTCAGCTGTTCCCCTGCTGTGTGTGTGGCAATCCCTTCTACCTCCTCCAACCTCCTCCTCCTCCACCCGTCCCTGGGCTCCAACACCGCCAGTTGCCGTCCAGAAGTGCTGTACGCACAGTCAACAGTCCCTCCTCTGTTATTGGGGTTCAGTAACGTCAGCTGTTCCCCTGCTGTGTGTGTGGCAATCCCTCCTACCTCCTCCAACCTCCTCCAACCTCCTCCTCCTCCACCTGTCCCTGGGCTCCAACACCGCCAGTTGCCGTCCAGAAGTGCTGTACGCACAGTCAACAGTCCCTCCTCTGTTATTGGGGTTCAGTAACGTCAGCTGTTCCCCTGCTGTGTGTGTGGCAATCCCTCCTACCCCCTCCAACCTCCTCCAACCTCCTCCTCCTCCACCTGTCCCTGGGCTCCAACACCGCCAGTTGCCGTCCAGAAGTGCTGTACGCACAGTCAACAGTCCCTCCTCTGTTATTGGGGTTCAGTAACGTCAGCTGTTCCCCTGCTGTGTGTGTGGCAATCCCTCCTACCTCCTCCAACCTCCTCCTCCTCCACCTGTCCCTGGGCTCCAACACCGCCAGTTGCCGTCCAGAAGTGCTGTACGCACAGTCAACAGTCCCTCCTCTGTTATTGGGGTTCAGTAATGTCAGCTGTTCCCCTGCTGTGTGTGTGGCAATCCCTCCTACCCCCTCCAACCTCCTCCAACCTCCTCCTCCTCCACCTGTCCCTGGGCTCCAACACCGCCAGTTGCCGTCCAGAAGTGCTGTACGCACAGTCAACAGTCCCTCCTCTGTTATTGGGGTTCAGTAACGTCAGCTGTTCCCCTGCTGTGTGTGTGGCAATCCCTCCTACCCCCTCCAACCTCCTCCAACCTCCTCCTCCTCCACCTGTCCCTGGGCTCCAACACCGCCAGTTGCCGTCCAGAAGTGCTGTACGCACAGTCAACAGTCCCTCCTCTGTTATTGGGGTTCAGTAACGTCAGCTGTTCCCCTGCTGTGTGTGTGGCAATCCCTCCTACCTCCTCCAACCTCCTCCTCCTCCACCTGTCCCTGGGCTCCAACACCGCCAGTTGCCGTCCAGAAGTGCTGTACGCACAGTCAACAGTCCCTCCTCTGTTATTGGGGTTCAGTAACGTCAGCTGTTCCCCTGCTGTGTGTGTGGCAATCCCTCCTACCTCCTCCAACCTCCTCCTCCTCCACCTGTCCCTGGGCTCCAACACCGCCAGTTGCCGTCCAGAAGTGCTGTACGCACAGTCAACAGTCCCTCCTCTGTTATTGGGGTTCAGTAACGTCAGCTGTTCCCCTGCTGTGTGTGTGGCAATCCCTCCTACCTCCTCCAACCTCCTCCTCCTCCACCTGTCCCTGGGCTCCAACACCGCCAGTTGCCGTCCAGAAGTGCTGTACGCACAGTCAACAGTCCCTCCTCTGTTATTGGGGTTCAGTAACGTCAGCTGTTCCCCTGCTGTGTGTGTGGCAATCCCTCCTACCTCCTCCAACCTCCTCCTCCTCCACCTGTCCCTGGGCTCCAACACCGCCAGTTGCCGTCCAGAAGTGCTGTACGCACAGTCAACAGTCCCTCCTCTGTTATTGGGGTTCAGTAACGTCAGCTGTTCCCCTGCTGTGTGTGTGGCAATCCCTCCTACCCCCTCCAACCTCCTCCAACCTCCTCCTCCTCCACCTGTCCCTGGGCTCCAACACCGCCAGTTGCCGTCCAGAAGTGCTGTACGCACAGTCAACAGTCCCTCCTCTGTTATTGGGGTTCAGTAACGTCAGCTGTTCCCCTGCTGTGTGTGTGGCAATCCCTCCTACCCCCTCCAACCTCCTCCAACCTCCTCCTCCTCCACCTGTCCCTGGGCTCCAACACCGCCAGTTGCCGTCCAGAAGTGCTGTACGCACAGTCAACAGTCCCTCCTCTGTTATTGGGGTTCAGTAACGTCAGCTGTTCCCCTGCTGTGTGTGTGGCAATCCCTCCTACCTCCTCCAACCTCCTCCTCCTCCACCTGTCCCTGGGCTCCAACACCGCCAGTTGCCGTCCAGAAGTGCTGTACGCACAGTCAACAGTCCCTCCTCTGTTATTGGGGTTCAGTAACGTCAGCTGTTCCCCTGCTGTGTGTGTGGCAATCCCTCCTACCCCCTCCAACCTCCTCCAACCTCCTCCTCCTCCACCTGTCCCTGGGCTCCAACACCGCTAGTTGCCGTCCAGAAGTGCTGTACGCACAGAGCCAAACACCTCGCCAATGTGTTAGTGGGGTTCAGCACCGCCAGCTGTTCCCCTGCTGTGTATACGGCAACGTGTACTGCGACCGCCACGCAGGCACAACAAGTTAAATGTAAGGGAACCTGACCCCCCCCCCCCCAGGCGTTTGTTACTGAAGGAGCCACCTTGTGCAGCAGTAATGATGCAAAGGGAAAAAGTGCCTCTTTTCGTGATGCTCCTTGCACATGCTGAACCAAACACTTATGAAATGTGTCCCCACACAGCGTTAAACCGTCCGGTAGGTGGAACTTTCCTTTGTCGTGTGACGCAGCACAGCCATCATTTTTACCCCCTTGGCGCCGTGTGCCGCCTCCTCAGCGTTGTTTTAATCTGTCCCGGAGCCTGCGCTGTTAGGTTAGCCCTTGGCCATGCACACATGTTGCGCTGCCCGTCTTCTGACCTCATTTGGTGTCAGGCTGGCTGCGCCTGTGCGGGTGCGCTGGCCGAGATCCCGCCTCGCAGTGTCGTCTAATGTAATCCCACCGCGGGCCTGTGATCCGTGCCCGTGCGCAGTGCATATCCTCTCCTCTCACTCCTCTCCCTACGGCTTCTTCAGACTGTGCGATGTCAGCTGGTCCCTAATAGCATGCCACGGCCGTGACACCGCACAGTCTGAAAAAGCCGTAGGGAGGGGAGTGAGAGGAGAGGATATGCACTGCGCACGGGCACGGATCACAGGCCCGCGGTGGGATTACATTAGACGACACTGCGAGGCGGGATCTCGGCCAGCGCACCCGCACAGGCGCAGCCAGCCTGACACCAAATGAGGTCAGAAGACGGGCAGCGCAACATGTGTGCATGGCCAAGGGCTAACCTAACAGCGCAGGCTCCGGGACAGATTAAAACAACGCTGAGGAGGCGGCGCACGGCGCCAAGGGGGTAAAAATGATGGCTGTGCTGCGTCACACGACAAAGGAAAGTTCCACCTACCGTAAGGTTTAACGCTGTGAGGAGACACATTTCATAAATGTTAGGTTCCGCATGTACAAGGACCATAATTAAAAGAGCTAAGTTTACCTTTTCCAGCATTAGTGCTGTACACAATGGCTCTTTCAGCTACAAACGCCTGGGGGGGGGGGGGGTTAAAGGTTTCCTTTCAACTTGCTCGAGTGCAGGCTTCGGCCTACACTCCGCTCCCCCTGCTCCTCCTGCTGACCCTGGGCTCTAACACCGCCAGTTTTTGCCCAGATGTGCTAGCTGCACAGAGAAAAACACCAGCCAATGTGTCAGTGGGGTTCAGCACCGCCAGCTGTTCCCCTGCTGTGTAGCCGGCAACGTGTCCTGCGACCGCCACGCAGACACAAGAACTGAAATTGAAGGGAACCTGTCCCCCCTCCCCCAGGTGTTTCTATGTTTTACTGCTACCTTGAACAGCAGTAATGCTGCATGTGTTCAAGGTGGCTCAGAAACTTATTCTCCTTGCCCATGTTGAAGTGAACACGTCTAAAATGTGTCCTCTGTGACCATTAAAACGTCCCTCAGGTGTGATTTGACTTTGTATTGACACACGCAACAAGCTCCTTGGTAACGCTGCCCATCTTCTGGCATCATTGTTTGGCTGGCTGCGCCTCTGCGGCCGCCCTGACCCACACAACAGCCCTCGTTGTCTTATTTAATGGGACTGCGAGGGTGCGATTGATGGGCAGGATCAGTGCATCAGTTCGCCTGTCCCTCCTCTCCTTCCGCCTTCTTCGGACTGTGCGGCTTCATGGCCGTGGCATGCGATAAGGGATCAGATGACGCCGCACAGTCTGAAGCGGGTGTAAGGACCCGAGTGTGAGAGGCGAACATATGTGCTGCGCCAGGCCCTGAATCCCAGCCCCGCAGTGTTTTAACAATGTTAAGACACTGCGGGGCTGGGATTCATGGGCATCGCGAACCGCACCGGCCGACATTACATGATGCCAGAAGATGGGCAGCGCTAACGGCGCTAGGCCAGGGGATAACACGACAGCGCAGACTCCTGTACAGCAAATAACAACGCTCGGGAGGCTGCACCCAGCACCAAGGTGGGATTCTTGACACCTGTGCTGCGTCTCATTACAAAGGGAACTCTCGCCTCCATTACACAGTTTGACTGTCTAAAGGGCTGAATGTTATACGTGTTCCATTCAGCGTGTGCAAGGAGAAAAATTACAAGAGCAACCTTTGACTTGCGCAGCACTGCTGCTGCATAAGCTGTGGCTCTTCTACTTTGTAACCCCTGAGGGGGGGTTAAAGGTGACTTTTGAAATCGGTTCAATTAGGCTTCGGCCTACACTCTGCTCCACCTGCAGAGCCCGGGCTCCAACAACGCTAGTTGCTGTCCGGAAGTGCTGGCTGCACAGAGCCAAACACCTCGCCAATGTGTCAGTGGGGTCCAGCACCGCCAGCTGTTCCCCTGCTGTGTAGCCGGCAACGTGTCCTGCAAAAGTCACGCAGACACAACACACCCAAAGCTGCCGCCTGTGCAGGCTTCGGCCTACACTCCCCTCCCCCTGCTCCTCCTCCTCCTGCTCCTCCTCCTCCTGCTCCTCCTCCTGCTGTCCCTGGGCTCTAACACACCGCCAGTTTTTGCCCAGATGTGCTAGCTGCACAGAGAAAAACACCAGCCAATGTGTCAGTGGGGTCCAGCACCGCCAGCTGTTCCCCTGCTGTGCAGCCGGCAACGTGTCCTGCAAAAGCCACGCAGACACAAGAACTGAAATTGAAGGGAACCTGTCCCCCCTCCCCCAGGCGTTTTTACGTTATCCAGCCACCTTGTACAGCGGTAATGCTGCATGTGTGCAAGGTGGCTCAGAAACGTATTCTCCTCGCACATGTGGAACTGAAAACACGTCTGCAATGTGTCCTCTGTGTGACCATTTAACCGTCCCGGTGGTGTGACTTTCCTTTGTAATGACACGCTGCAACCCCCTTGGTAGCGCTGCCCGTCTTCTGGCATCATGGTTTGGCTGCCTGCGCCTCTGCGGCCGCCCTGACCCACACAACGCCCCTCGGTGTCTTATTGATTGGGACTGCGAGGGTGTGATTGATGGGCAGGATCAGTGCATCAGTTCGCCTGTCCCTCCTCTCCTTCCGCCTTCTTCGGACTGTGCGGCTTCATGGCCGTGGCATGCGATAAGGGATCAGATGACGCCGCACAGTCTGAAGCGGGTGTAAGGACCCGAGTGTGAGAGGCGAACATATGTGCTGCGCCAGGCCCTGAATCCCAGCCCCGCAGTGTTTTAACAATGTTAAGACACTGCGGGGCTGGGATTCATGGGCATCGCGAACCGCACCGGCCGACATTACATGATGCCAGAAGATGGGCAGCGCTAACGGCGCTAGGCCAGGGGATAACACGACAGCGCAGACTCCTGTACAGCAAATAACAACGCTCGGGAGGCTGCACCCAGCACCAAGGTGGGATTCTTGACACCTGTGCTGCGTCTCATTACAAAGGGAACTCTCGCCTCCATTACACAGTTTGACTGTCTAAAGGGCTGAATGTTATACGTGTTCCATTCAGCGTGTGCAAGGAGAAAAATTACAAGAGCAACCTTTGACTTGCGCAGCACTGCTGCTGCATAAGCTGTGGCTCTTCTACTTTGTAACCCCTGAGGGGGGGTTAAAGGTGACTTTTGAAATCGGTTCAATTAGGCTTCGGCCTACACTCTGCTCCACCTGCAGAGCCCGGGCTCCAACAACGCTAGTTGCTGTCCGGAAGTGCTGGCTGCACAGAGCCAAACACCTCGCCAATGTGTCAGTGGGGTCCAGCACCGCCAGCTGTTCCCCTGCTGTGTAGCCGGCAACGTGTCCTGCAAAAGCCACGCAGACACAACACACCCAAAGCTGCCGCCTGTGCAGGCTTCGGCCTACACTCCCCTCCCCCTGCTCCTCCTCCTCCTGCTCCTCCTCCTGCTGTCCCTGGGCTCTAACACACCGCCAGTTTTTGCCCAGATGTGCTAGCTGCACAGAGAAAAACACCAGCCAATGTGTCAGTGGGGTCCAGCACCGCCAGCTGTTCCCCTGCTGTGCAGCCGGCAACGTGTCCTGCAAAAGCCACGCAGACACAAGAACTGAAATTGAAGGGAACCTGTCCCCCCTCCCCCAGGCGTTTTTACGTTATCCAGCCACCTTGTACAGCGGTAATGCTGCATGTGTGCAAGGTGGCTCAGAAACGTATTCTCCTCGCACATGTGGAACTGAAAACACGTCTGCAATGTGTCCTCTGTGTGACCATTTAACCGTCCCGGTGGTGTGACTTTCCTTTGTAATGACACGCTGCAACCCCCTTGGTAGCGCTGCCCGTCTTCTGGCATCATGGTTTGGCTGCCTGCGCCTCTGCGGCCGCCCTGACCCACACAACGCCCCTCGGTGTCTTATTGATTGGGACTGCGAGGGTGTGATTGATGGGCAGGATCAGTGCATCAGTTCGCCTGTCCCTCCTCTCCTTCCGCCTTCTTCGGACTGTGCGGCTTCATGGCCGTGGCATGCGATAAGGGATCAGATGACGCCGCACAGTCTGAAGCGGGTGTAAGGACCCGAGTGTGAGAGGCGAACATATGTGCTGCGCCAGGCCCTGAATCCCAGCCCCGCAGTGTTTTAACAATGTTAAGACACTGCGGGGCTGGGATTCATGGGCATCGCGAACCGCACCGGCCGACATTACATGATGCCAGAAGATGGGCAGCGCTAACGGCGCTAGGCCAGGGGATAACACGACAGCGCAGACTCCTGTACAGCAAATAACAACGCTCGGGAGGCTGCACCCAGCACCAAGGTGGGATTCTTGACACCTGTGCTGCGTCTCATTACAAAGGGAACTCTCGCCTCCATTACACAGTTTGACTGTCTAAAGGGCTGAATGTTATACGTGTTCCATTCAGCGTGTGCAAGGAGAAAAATTACAAGAGCAACCTTTGACTTGCGCAGCACTGCTGCTGCATAAGCTGTGGCTCTTCTACTTTGTAACCCCTGAGGGGGGGTTAAAGGTGACTTTTGAAATCGGTTCAATTAGGCTTCGGCCTACACTCTGCTCCACCTGCAGAGCCCGGGCTCCAACAACGCTAGTTGCTGTCCGGAAGTGCTGGCTGCACAGAGCCAAACACCTCGCCAATGTGTCAGTGGGGTCCAGCACCGCCAGCTGTTCCCCTGCTGTGTAGCCGGCAACGTGTCCTGCAAAAGTCACGCAGACACAACACACCCAAAGCTGCCGCCTGTGCAGGCTTCGGCCTACACTCCCCTCCCCCTGCTCCTCCTCCTCCTGCTCCTCCTCCTGCTGTCCCTGGGCTCTAACACACCGCCAGTTTTTGCCCAGATGTGCTAGCTGCACAGAGAAAAACACCAGCCAATGTGTCAGTGGGGTCCAGCACCGCCAGCTGTTCCCCTGCTGTGCAGCCGGCAACGTGTCCTGCAAAAGCCACGCAGACACAAGAACTGAAATTGAAGGGAACCTGTCCCCCCTCCCCCAGGCGTTTTTACGTTATCCAGCCACCTTGTACAGCGGTAATGCTGCATGTGTGCAAGGTGGCTCAGAAACGTATTCTCCTCGCACATGTGGAACTGAAAACACGTCTGCAATGTGTCCTCTGTGTGACCATTTAACCGTCCCGGTGGTGTGACTTTCCTTTGTAATGACACGCTGCAACCCCCTTGGTAGCGCTGCCCGTCTTCTGGCATCATGGTTTGGCTGCCTGCGCCTCTGCGGCCGCCCTGACCCACACAACGCCCCTCGGTGTCTTATTGATTGGGACTGCGAGGGTGTGATTGATGGGCAGGATCAGTGCATCAGTTCGCCTGTCCCTCCTCTCCTTCCGCCTTCTTCGGACTGTGCGGCTTCATGGCCGTGGCATGCGATAAGGGATCAGATGACGCCGCACAGTCTGAAGCGGGTGTAAGGACCCGAGTGTGAGAGGCGAACATATGTGCTGCGCCAGGCCCTGAATCCCAGCCCCGCAGTGTTTTAACAATGTTAAGACACTGCGGGGCTGGGATTCATGGGCATCGCGAACCGCACCGGCCGACATTACATGATGCCAGAAGATGGGCAGCGCTAACGGCGCTAGGCCAGGGGATAACACGACAGCGCAGACTCCTGTACAGCAAATAACAACGCTCGGGAGGCTGCACCCAGCACCAAGGTGGGATTCTTGACACCTGTGCTGCGTCTCATTACAAAGGGAACTCTCGCCTCCATTACACAGTTTGACTGTCTAAAGGGCTGAATGTTATACGTGTTCCATTCAGCGTGTGCAAGGAGAAAAATTACAAGAGCAACCTTTGACTTGCGCAGCACTGCTGCTGCATAAGCTGTGGCTCTTCTACTTTGTAACCCCTGAGGGGGGGTTAAAGGTGACTTTTGAAATCGGTTCAATTAGGCTTCGGCCTACACTCTGCTCCACCTGCAGAGCCCGGGCTCCAACAACGCTAGTTGCTGTCCGGAAGTGCTGGCTGCACAGAGCCAAACACCTCGCCAATGTGTCAGTGGGGTCCAGCACCGCCAGCTGTTCCCCTGCTGTGTAGCCGGCAACGTGTCCTGCAAAAGTCACGCAGACACAACACACCCAAAGCTGCCGCCTGTGCAGGCTTCGGCCTACACTCCCCTCCCCCTGCTCCTCCTCCTCCTGCTCCTCCTCCTGCTGTCCCTGGGCTCTAACACACCGCCAGTTTTTGCCCAGATGTGCTAGCTGCACAGAGAAAAACACCAGCCAATGTGTCAGTGGGGTCCAGCACCGCCAGCTGTTCCCCTGCTGTGCAGCCGGCAACGTGTCCTGCAAAAGCCACGCAGACACAAGAACTGAAATTGAAGGGAACCTGTCCCCCCTCCCCCAGGCGTTTTTACGTTATCCAGCCACCTTGTACAGCGGTAATGCTGCATGTGTGCAAGGTGGCTCAGAAACGTATTCTCCTCGCACATGTGGAACTGAAAACACGTCTGCAATGTGTCCTCTGTGTGACCATTTAACCGTCCCGGTGGTGTGACTTTCCTTTGTAATGACACGCTGCAACCCCCTTGGTAGCGCTGCCCGTCTTCTGGCATCATGGTTTGGCTGCCTGCGCCTCTGCGGCCGCCCTGACCCACACAACGCCCCTCGGTGTCTTATTGATTGGGACTGCGAGGGTGTGATTGATGGGCAGGATCAGTGCATCAGTTCGCCTGTCCCTCCTCTCCTTCCGCCTTCTTCGGACTGTGCGGCTTCATGGCCGTGGCATGCGATAAGGGATCAGATGACGCCGCATAGTCTGAAGCGGGTGTAAGAACCCAAGCGAGAGGCGAACATATGTACTGCGCCAGGCCATGAATCCCAGCCCCGCAGTGTTTAAACTATGTCAATACACTGCGGGGCTGTGATTCATGGGCATCGCGAACCGCACCGGCCAACATTAAATGAGGTCAGAAGATGGGCAGCGCTAACGGCGCTAGGCCAGGGGATAACACGACAGCGCAGACTCCTGTACAGCAAATAACAACGCTCAGGAGGCTGCACCCAGCACCAAGGTGGGATTCTTGACATCTGTGCTGCGTCTCATTACAAAGGGAACTCGCGCCTCCATTACACAGTTTGACTGTCTAAAGGGCTAAATGTTATACGTGTTTCATTCAGCGTGTGCAAGGAGCGAAATTAAAAGAGCAACCTTTGACTTGTGCAGCACTACTGCTGCATAAGCTGTGGCTCTTCTACTTTCTAACCCCTGAGGGGGGGTTAAAGGTTACCTTTGAAATTGGTTCAAGTAGGCTTCGGCCTACACTCTGCTCCCCCTGCAGAGCCCGGGCTACAACACCGCTCGTTGCTGTCCGGAAGTGCTGGCTGCACAGAGCCAAACACCTCGCCAATGTGTCAGTGGGGTCCAGCACCGCCAGCTGTTCCCCTGCTGTGCAGCCGGCAACGTGTCCTGCAAAAGCCACGCAGACACAACACACCCAAAGCTGCCGCCTGTGCAGGCTTCGGCCTACACTCCCCTCCCCCTGCTCCTCCTCCTCCTGCTCCTCCTCCTGCTGTCCCTGGGCTCTAACACACCGCCAGTTTTTGCCCAGATGTGCTAGCTGCACAGAGAAAAACACCAGCCAATGTGTCAGTGGGGTCCAGCACCGCCAGCTGTTCCCCTGCTGTGCAGCCGGCAACGTGTCCTGCAAAAGCCACGCAGACACAAGAACTGAAATTGAAGGGAACCTGTCCCCCCTCCCCCAGGCGTTTTTACGTTATCCAGCCACCTTGTACAGCGGTAATGCTGCATGTGTGCAAGGTGGCTCAGAAACGTATTCTCCTCGCACATGTGGAACTGAAAACACGTCTGCAATGTGTCCTCTGTGTGACCATTTAACCGTCCCGGTGGTGTGACTTTCCTTTGTAATGACACGCTGCAACCCCCTTGGTAGCGCTGCCCGTCTTCTGGCATCATGGTTTGGCTGCCTGCGCCTCTGCGGCCGCCCTGACCCACACAACGCCCCTCGGTGTCTTATTGATTGGGACTGCGAGGGTGTGATTGATGGGCAGGATCAGTGCATCAGTTCGCCTGTCCCTCCTCTCCTTCCGCCTTCTTCGGACTGTGCGGCTTCATGGCCGTGGCATGCGATAAGGGATCAGATGACGCCGCACAGTCTGAAGCGGGTGTAAGGACCCGAGTGTGAGAGGCGAACATATGTGCTGCGCCAGGCCCTGAATCCCAGCCCCGCAGTGTTTTAACAATGTTAAGACACTGCGGGGCTGGGATTCATGGGCATCGCGAACCGCACCGGCCGACATTACATGATGCCAGAAGATGGGCAGCGCTAACGGCGCTAGGCCAGGGGATAACACGACAGCGCAGACTCCTGTACAGCAAATAACAACGCTCGGGAGGCTGCACCCAGCACCAAGGTGGGGTTCTTGACACCTGTGCTGCGTCTCATTACAAAGGGAACTCTCGCCTCCATTACACAGTTTGACTGTCTAAAGGGCTGAATGTTATACGTGTTCCATTCAGCGTGTGCAAGGAGAAAAATTACAAGAGCAACCTTTGACTTGCGCAGCACTGCTGCTGCATAAGCTGTGGCTCTTCTACTTTGTAACCCCTGAGGGGGGGTTAAAGGTGACTTTTGAAATCGGTTCAATTAGGCTTCGGCCTACACTCTGCTCCACCTGCAGAGCCCGGGCTCCAACAACGCTAGTTGCTGTCCGGAAGTGCTGGCTGCACAGAGCCAAACACCTCGCCAATGTGTCAGTGGGGTCCAGCACCGCCAGCTGTTCCCCTGCTGTGTAGCCGGCAACGTGTCCTGCAAAAGTCACGCAGGCACAACACACCCAAAGCTGCCGCCTGTGCAGGCTTCGGCCTACACTCCCCTCCCCCTGCTCCTCCTCCTCCTGCTCCTCCTCCTGCTGTCCCTGGGCTCTAACACACCGCCAGTTTTTGCCCAGATGTGCTAGCTGCACAGAGAAAAACACCAGCCAATGTGTCAGTGGGGTCCAGCACCGCCAGCTGTTCCCCTGCTGTGCAGCCGGCAACGTGTCCTGCAAAAGCCACGCAGACACAAGAACTGAAATTGAAGGGAACCTGTCCCCCCTCCCCCAGGCGTTTTTACGTTATCCAGCCACCTTGTACAGCGGTAATGCTGCATGTGTGCAAGGTGGCTCAGAAACGTATTCTCCTCGCACATGTGGAACTGAAAACACGTCTGCAATGTGTCCTCTGTGTGACCATTTAACCGTCCCGGTGGTGTGACTTTCCTTTGTAATGACACGCTGCAACCCCCTTGGTAGCGCTGCCCGTCTTCTGGCATCATGGTTTGGCTGCCTGCGCCTCTGCGGCCGCCCTGACCCACACAACGCCCCTCGGTGTCTTATTTATTGGGACTGCGAGGGTGTGATTGATGGGCAGGATCAGTGCATCAGTTCGCCTGTCCCTCCTCTCCTTCCGCCTTCTTCGGACTGTGCGGCTTCATGGCCGTGGCATGCGATAAGGGATCAGATGACGCCGCATAGTCTGAAGCGGGTGTAAGAACCCAAGCGAGAGGCGAACATATGTACTGCGCCAGGCCATGAATCCCAGCCCCGCAGTGTTTAAACTATGTCAATACACTGCGGGGCTGTGATTCATGGGCATCGCGAACCGCACCGGCCAACATTAAATGAGGTCAGAAGATGGGCAGCGCTAACGGCGCTAGGCCAGGGGATAACACGACAGCGCAGACTCCTGTACAGCAAATAACAACGCTCAGGAGGCTGCACCCAGCACCAAGGTGGGATTCTTGACATCTGTGCTGCGTCTCATTACAAAGGGAACTCGCGCCTCCATTACACAGTTTGACTGTCTAAAGGGCTAAATGTTATACGTGTTTCATTCAGCGTGTGCAAGGAGCGAAATTAAAAGAGCAACCTTTGACTTGTGCAGCACTACTGCTGCATAAGCTGTGGCTCTTCTACTTTCTAACCCCTGAGGGGGGGTTAAAGGTTACCTTTGAAATTGGTTCAAGTAGGCTTCGGCCTACACTCTGCTCCCCCTGCAGAGCCCGGGCTACAACACCGCTCGTTGCTGTCCGGAAGTGCTGGCTGCACAGAGCCAAACACCTCGCCAATGTGTCAGTGGGGTCCAGCACCGCCAGCTGTTCCCCTGCTGTGCAGCCGGCAACGTGTCCTGCAAAAGCCACGCAGACACTTGCTCTTGTACCTTCTGCTCCACATCCTGGTTCCAGTACCGTCAGCTGGTTCCGGGCAGAGCCTTTGGCTTAGGTGCCTCCCTCTGGGTATCCGAGTTCCACCAACGTCAGGTGGTCCTTGGTAGTGCTTTCAGGCACGGGTACCTCCTGCTTAGTAACCGGGTTCCAGTAACGTCAGCTGGTCCTCGGTAGTTCCATTGGCTCTTGGACCTTCGGCTACCCATCCGGGTTCCAGCACCGTCAGCTGGTTCTCGGCAGTGTCTTTTGCTCTTGTACCTTCTGCTCCCCATCCTGGTTCCAGTACCGTCAGCTGGTTCCGGGCAGAGCCTTTGGCTTAGGTGCCTCCCTCTGGGTATCCGAGTTCCACCAACGTCAGGTGGTCCTTGGTAGTGCTTTCAGGCACGGGTACCTCCTGCTTAGTAACCGGGTTCCAGTAACGTCAGCTGGTCCTCGGTAGTTCCATTGGCTCTTGGACCTTCGGGTAGCCATCCGAGTTCCAGTTCCATCAGCTGGTTCTCGGCATTTTCTCAGCCTTCTTGTACCTTCTGCTACATTTCCAAGTTCAAGAGACTAAACACGATGACCCGGAAGAACACCCCTAAGATGACGACGACACCAGAGACGACAACCACCGTGATGACGACGACCCTGGAGACGATGACCCTGAAGACCACCCCGATGACGACGACCCCGGAGACCACCCCGATGACGACGACCCCGGAGACGACGACCCTGGAGACGACGACGACCTGGAAGACCGAGAAGCAGAAGAACAAGAGGCTGCAGAACAAAGAGCAGAAGGACATTAAGCATAACACAAAATATCAGAGCAAAAAAATATTATGTAAATTATAAGCAGAAGAAGACTAAGCAGTGTATGGGGGTGAGTCCGTTCCTCCTCGTGGTGCCCCTGGATAAAGCCTGATGCTGCAGGCCAAACTGAACGCGGACAAATGTAACTGGTTTGTGACAGGCAGAACGGAAGGTGTAATCTTCAAACTTTTATAGATAACAACTACGGGAATGCCTGTCACAAATAAGAATATGATGAAGAAGTTGAATATGATGAAGATAATAGTAAAATAAAAAGAAGATGAACAATGTAACCCAAAAAATAATAGGTAGAAGATGAAGAAGAAGATGAATAAGGTGAAGAAGTTGATGTCAAAGAAGCTGATGATGAGGATAATTAAGAAGAAAGCGTGGGAGAAGTAAAAAAGAAGGTGAAGGGCGTGGAAGTAGTGAAACATCAATATCTGACATAAAAAAAAAAAAAATAACATAGTCACATTCTTTCTAACGCCGAACTTCATAAAAAAAAATTAAAAATCCTGCTATTCTATTACATTGGGCTAAACCTCTGTCCCTTTAATATCTCCGCCACGTCCCCCAATACATCCTACATTATTCTTAGTTGTTTTCCTTCATGTAGAATGAACCTACAAGTTTATAAAGGGTTTATTTTAATTCCGATATTTTCGTCCCATTGACTTGCATTGGGATCGGGTATCGGTATCGGATTGGATCCGATATTTTGACGGTATCGGCCGATACTTTCCGATACCGATACTTTCCGATATCGGAAAGTATCGCTCAACACTAGCGGCGGGCAATCTGTGCGGTAGCCCAGGGCTCCCCCACACCACACCCACACCCCTCTTATAATCCGCCCCTGACAATATGTAAAAGAGTTTTGAAGCTTGTGTACTAAAAAATGTAAATAAGAATAGGTACATGAGGAGACAGCAGCCAGTGTCAGCTATTCATACTGCACAGATTAGAACTATGATTGCACATAAGAAATGGTCAGATTTGCTAGAATGGGATGGCTCTGACAGTGAGACAAATGAGGAAAAAAGGCGTGCCAGACCTATTGTAATAACAAAAACTAGGAGAGATAGATGGGATCTTTACTAGTGACCTGTTGAAAAGGTGGCAAGATCTGAGGAGAAAAGGCAAATTGCAAATCGGCAAGCCCAGGAGGGTGGCGACAAATGAGATAGGGGTTGGAAAGAGTGGTGGGACACCTGATGGAGGCATACAAAGTCCCTACTGTAACCGCCCCTTACACTCCTCCAATACATGTCCTTATTCCCTCATGGATATATCTAATTGCAGATTTTTAGATAAAAGTTGTGGAACTTTCCATGAGAATTGTGTTAGAACAATTTTGCCATTATTGATGTTGTCAAATAAAGTTTGTTTTCATTCTAGAGGTTTTTTTTTAGGAAGATAAATATTCCTGTGAGCTTACTATGACGTTTGCGCTGTCTGGGATATATGATGAATTGGGTTTGGTCTTGGTAAGGCTACGTTCACATTCGCGTTGTTGGGCGCAGCGTTGTCGACGCATACCGACGCATGCGTCATGCGCACCTATCTTTAACATGGGGGGCGCATGGACATGCGCCGGTATGCGTTGTCATGCGTTTTATGACGCATGCGTTTTTTTGGTGCACCAGACCGGGCGCAGAGGACGCTACAGGTTGCAGTTTTGATGCGTCACATTTCCGAAGAAAAACGCATGCAACGCACCTGCGTCTTAAATGCGCCAAAAAAACACATTAGTGTCTATGAAAAACGCATAGGGCGCAGTTGCCTGCGTTGAGCCGCGTTTTTTGACGCATGCGCCTTTTGACTAAATGTATTTTCTTGGGGGCGTTTTGGATCGTCAATTGTATAGGACAACGCATGCGTCAAAAAACGCTGCGTTGTGTATGCGTTTGACATGCGTTGTGCGTTGCGTCGAAGACGCAGCACGCAACAATGCAAATGTGAACGTAGCCTAATGCATAAAGGTGCACTTCTTATTTGAGGGTTTGGCACTAAGATATATACCTCATATACCTCAGTGCCTCAGCTGCCACATAGTGATCCATACACCTCAGGGCCTCATCTGCCACATGGTGATCCATACACCTCAGGGCCTCATCTGCCACATAGTGATCCATAAACCTTAGTGCCTATTCTGCCTCATAGTGATCCATACACCTCAGTGCTTCATCTGCCACATAGTGATCCATACGCCTCAGTGCCTCATCTGCCACATAGTGATCCGTACAACTCAGTGCCTCATTTGCCACATAGTGATCCATACACCTCAGTGCCTCATCTGCCACATAGTGATCCATACACCTCAGTGCCCCAGCTGCCACATAGTGATCCATATACCTCAGTGCCTCATAGTGATCCATATACCTCAGTACCTCATCTGCCACATAGCGATCCGTACACCTCAGTGCCTCATCTGCCACATAATGATCCATACACCTCAGTGCCTTATATACCACAGTGATCCATACACCTCAGTGCTTCATCTGCCACATAGTGATCCATACACCTCAGTGCTTCATCTGCCACATAGTGATCCATACACCTCAGTGCTTCATCTGCCACATAGTGATCCATACACCTCAGTGCCTCATCTGCCACATAATGATCCATACACCTCAGTGCTTCATCTGCCACATAGTGATCCATACACCTCAGTGCCTCTTCTGCCACATAGTGATCCATACACCTCAGTGCTTCATCTGCCACATAGTGATCCATACACCTCAGTGCCTATTCTGCCTCATAGTGATCCATACACCTCAGTGCTTCATCTGCCACATAGTGATCTGTACACCTCAGTGCCTCATCTGCCACATAGTGATCCGTACACCTCAGTGCCTCATCTGCCACATAGTGATCTGTACACCTCAGTGCCTCATCTGCCACATAATGATCCATACACCTCAGTGCGTTATATACCACAGTGATCCATACACCTCAGTGCTTCATCTGCCACATAGTGATCCATACACCTCAGTGCTTCATCTGCCACATAGTGATCCATACACCTCAGTGCTTCATCTGCCACATAGTGATCCATAAACCTCAGTGCCTCATCTGCCACATAATGATCCATACACCTCAGTGCTTCATCTGCCACATAGTGATCCATACACCTCAGTGCCTCATCTGCCACATAGTGATCCATACACCTTAGTGCCTCATCTGCCTCATAGTGATCCATACACCTCAGTGCTTCATCTGCCACATAATGATCCATACACCTCAGTGCCTCATCTGCCACATAGTGATCCATACACCTCAGTGCCTCATCTGCCACATAGTGATCCGTACACCTCAGTGCCTCATCTGCCACATAGTGATCCGTACACCTCAGTGCCTCATCTGCCACATAATGATCCACACACCTCAGTGCCTTATATACCACAGTGATCCATACACCTCAGTGCTTCATCTGCCACACAGTGATCTATACACCTCAGTGCCTCATCTGCCACATAGTGATCCATACACCTCAGTGCTTCATCTGCCACATAGTGATCCATACACCTCAGTGCCTCATCTGCCACATAATGATCCATACACCTCAGTGCTTCATCTGCCACATAGTGATCCATACACCTCAGTGCCTCATCTGCCACATAGTGATCCATACACCTCAGTGCTTCATCTGCCACATAGTGATCCATACACCTCAGTGCCTATTCTGCCTCATAGTGATCCATACACCTCAGTGCTTCATCTGCCACATAGTGATCTGTACACCTCAGTGCCTCATCTGCCACATAGTGATCCGTACACCTCAGTGCCTCATCTGCCACATAGTGATCTGTACACCTCAGTGCCTCATCTGCCACATAATGATCCATACACCTCAGTACGTTATATACCACAGTGATCCATACACCTCAGTGCTTCATCTGCCACATAGTGATCCATACACCTCAGTGCTTCATCTGCCACATAGTGATCCATACACCTCAGTGCTTCATCTGCCACATAGTGATCCATACACCTCAGTGCCTCATCTTCCACATAATGATCCATACACCTCAGTGCTTCATCTGCCACATAGTGATCCATACACCTCAGTGCCTCATCTGCCACATAGTGATCCATACACCTTAGTGCCTCATCTGCCTCATAGTGATCCATACACCTCAGTGCTTCATCTGCCACATAATGATCCATACACCTCAGTGCCTCATCTGCCACATAGTGATCCATACACCTCAGTGCCTCATCTGCCACATAGTGATCCGTACACCTCAGTGCCTCATCTGCCACATAGTGATCCGTACACCTCAGTGCCTCATCTGCCACATAATGATCCACACACCTCAGTGCCTTATATACCACAGTGATCCATACACCTCAGTGCTTCATCTGCCACATAGTGATCCATACACCTCACTGCTTCATCTGCCACATAGTGATCCATACACCTCAGTGCTTCATCTGCCACATAGTGATCCATACACCTCAGTGCCTCATCTGCCACATAGTAATCCATACACCTCAGTGCTTCATCTGCCATATAGTGATCCATACACCTCAGTGCATCATCTGCCACATAGTGATCCGTATACCTCAGTGCCTCATCTGCCACATAATGATCCATACACCTCAGTGCCTTATCTACCACAGTGATCCATATACCTCAGTGCTTCATCTGCCACATAGTGATCCATACACCTCAGTGCTTCATCTGTCACATAGTGGTCCATACACCTTAGTGCTTCATCTGACACATTGTGATCCATACACCTCAGTGCCTCATCGGCCACATAGTGATCTATACACCTCAGTGCCTCATCTGCCACATAATGATCCATACACCTCAGTGCCTTATCTACCACAGTGATCCATACACCTCAGTGCCTCCGCTGCCACATAGTGATCCATACACCTCAGTGGCTTATCTACCACGGTGATCCGTAAACCTCAGTGCCTCATCTGCCACACAGTGATCCATAAACCTCAGTGCCTCATCTGCCACATAGTGATCCATATACCTTAGTGCCTCATCTACCTCATAGTGATCCATACACCTCAGTGCTTCATCTGCCACATAGTGATCCATACACCTCAGTGCTTCATCTGCCACATAAAGATCCATACATCTCAGTGCTTCATCTGCCACATACTGATCCATACACCTCAGTGCGCCATCTGCCACATAGTGATCCATACACCTCAGTGCTTCATCTGCCACATAGTGATCCATACACCTCAGTGCTTCATCTGCCACATAGTGATCCATACACCTCAGTGCTTCATCTGCCACATAGTGATCCATACACCTCAGTGCCTCATCTGCCACATAGTGATCCATACACCTCAGTGCTTCATCTGCCATATAGTGATCCATACACCTCAGTGCCTCATCTGCCACATAGTGATCCGTAAACCTCAGTGCCTCATCTGCCACACAGTGATCCATAAACCTCAGTGCCTCATCTGCCACATAGTGATCCATATACCTTAGTGCCTCATCTACCTCATAGTGATCCATACACCTCAGTGCTTCATCTGCCACATAGTGATCCATACACCTCAGTGCTTCATCTGCCACATAAAGATCCATACATCTCAGTGCTTCATCTGCCACATACTGATCCATACACCTCAGTGCGCCATCTGCCACATAGTGATCCATACACCTCAGTGCTTCATCTGCCACATAGTGATCCATACACCTCAGTGCTTCATCTGCCACATAGTGATCCATACACCTCAGTGCTTCATCTGCCACATAGTGATCCATACACCTCAGTGCCTCATCTGCCACATAGTGATCCATACACCTCAGTGCTTCATCTGCCATATAGTGATCCATACACCTCAGTGCCTCATCTGCCACATAGTGATCCGTATACCTCAGTGCCTCATCTGCCACATAATGATCCATACACCTCAGTGCCTTATCTACCACAGTGATCCATATACCTCAGTGCTACATCTGCCACATAGTGATCCATACACCTCAGTGCTTCATCTGTCACATAGTGGTCCATACACCTCAGTGCTTCATCTGCCACTTAGTGATCCATACACCTCAGTGCCTCATCTGCCACATAGTGATCTATACACCTCAGTGCCTCATCTGCCACATAATGATTCATACACCTCAGTGCCTTATCTACCACAGTGATCCATACACCTCAGTGCCTCCTCTGCCACATAGTGATCCATACACCTCAGTGGCTTATCTACCACGGTGATCCGTAAACCTCAGTGCCTCATCTGCCACATAGTGATCCATACACCTCAGTGCCTCATCTGCCACGTAGTGATCCATATACCTTAGTTCCTCATCTACCTCATAGTGATCCATACACCTCAGTGCTTCATCTGCCACATAGTGATCCATACACCTCAGTGCCTCATCTGCCACATAATGATCCATACACCTCAGTGCCTTATATACCACAGTGATCCATACACCTCAGTGCCTCCGCTGCCACATAGTGATCCATACACCTCAGTGGCTTATCTACCACGGTGATCCGTAAACCTCAGTGCCTCATCTGCCACATAGTGATCCATACACCTCAGTGCCTCATCTGCCACATAGAGATCCATATACCTTAGTGCCTCATCTACCTCATAGTGATCCATACACCTCAGTGCTTCATCTGCCACATAGTGATCCGTACACCTCAGTGCCTCATCTGCCACATAATGATCCATACACCTCAGTGCCTTATATACCACAGTGATCCATACACCTCAGTGCCTCATCTGCCACACAGTGATCCATACACCTCAGTGCCTCATCTGCCACATATTTATCCATACACCTCAGTGGCTCATCTGCTACATAGTGATCCATACACCTCAGTGGCTCATCTGCCATATATTGATCCATACACATTAGTGCCTCATCTGCCACTTAGTGATCCATACACCTTAGTGCCTCATCTGCCTCATAGTGATCCATACACCTCAGTGCCTCATCTGCCACATAGTGATCCATATACCTTAGTGCCTCATCTGCCTCACAGAGATCCATAACCCTAACCTTAACCCCCTAACCTTAACCCTACACCTCAGTGCTTCATATGCCACATAGTGATCCATACACCTCAGTGCTTCATCTGCCACACAGTGATCCATACACCTCAGTGCCTCATCTGCCACATAGTGATCTATACACCTCAGTGCCTCATCTGCCACACAGTGATCCATACACCTCAGTGCCTCATCTGCCACATATTTATCCATACACCTCAGTGGCTCATCTGCTACATAGTGATCCATACACCTCAGTGGCTCATCTGCCATATATTGATCCATACACATTAGTGCCTCATCTGCCACATAGTGATCCATACACCTTAGTGCCTCATCTGCCTCATAGTGATCCATACACCTCAGTGCCTCATCTGCCACATAATGATCCATACACCTCAGTGCCTCATCAGCCACATAGTGATCCATATACCTTAGTGCCTCATCTGCCTCATAGTGATCCATAAAACTAACCCTAACCCCCTAACCCTAACCCCCTAACCCTAACCCCCTAACCCTAACCCTATACCTCAGTGCCTCATCTGCCACATAGTGATCCATACACCTCAGTGCCTCATCTGCCTCATAGTGATCCATAACCCTAACCCTAACCCCCTAACACCCTAACCCTAACCCAATCCCTAACACCCTAACCCTAACCCTAACCCCCTAAACCTAACCCTACACCTCAGTGCCTCATCTGCCACATAGTGATCCATACACCTCAGTGCCTCATCAGCCACACAGTGATCCACAGACATCAGTGCCTCATCTGCCACATAGTGATCCATATACCTTAGTTACTCATCTGTTTCATAGTGACCCATACACCTCAGTGCCTAATCTGACACATAGTGATCCATATACCTTAGTGCCTCATCTGCCTCATAGTGATCTATAACCCTAACCCTAACACCCTAACCCTAACCCCCTAACCCTACACCTCAGTACTTCATCTGCCACAAAGTGATCCATACACCTCAGTGCCTCATCTGCCACATAGTGATCCATACATCCCAGTGCCTCATCTGCCACATAGTGATCCATATACCTTAGTGCCTTAGGTATATGGATCACTATGTGTCAGATTAGGCACTGAGGTGTATGGGTCACTATGAAACAGATGAGTAACTAAGGTATATGGATCACTATGTGGCAGATGAAGCACTGATGTGTGTGGATCACTATGTGGCAGATGAGGCACTGAGGTGTAGGGTTAGGGGGTTAGGGTTAGGGTTAGGGTGTTAGGGATTGGGTTAGGGTTAGGGCGTTAGGGGGTTAGGGTTAGGGTTATGGATCACTATGAGGCAGATGAGGCACTGAGGTGTATGGATCACTATGTGGCAGATGAGGCACTGAGGTGTAGGGTTAGGGTTAGTTGGTTAGGGTTAGGGGGTTAGGGTTAGGGTTAGGGTGTTAGGGTTAGGGTTAGGGTTATGGATCACTATGAGGCAGATGAGGCACTAAGGTATATGGATCATTATGTGGCTGATGAGGCACTGAGGTGTATGGATCATTATGTGGCAGATGAGGCACTGAGGTGTATGGATCACTGTGAGGCAGATGAGGCACTAAGGTGTATGGATCACTTTGTGGCAGATGAGGCACTAATGTGTATGGATCAATATATGGCAGATGAGCCACTGAGGTGTATGGATCACTATGTAGCAGATGAGCCACTGAGGTGCAGGGATAAATATGTGGCAGATGAGGCACTAAGGTGTATGGATCACTGTGTGGCAGATGAGGCACTGAGGTGTATAGATCACTATGTGGCAGATGAGGCACTGAGGTGTATGGATCACTGTGTGGCAGATGAAGCACTGAGGTGTATGGATCACTATGTGGCATATGAAGCACTGAGGTGTAGGGTTAAGGTTAGGGGGTTAAGGTTAGGGTTATGGATCACTATGAGGCAGATGAGGCACTAAGGTATATGGATCACTATGTGGCAGATGAGGCACTGAGATGTATGGATCACTATGTGGCAGATGAGGCACTGAGGTGTATGGATCACTTTGTGGCAGATGAAGCACTAATGTGAATGGATCAATATATGGCAGATGAGGCACTGAGGTGTAGGGTTAGGGGGTTAGGGTTAGGGTGTTAGGGTTAGGGTTATAGATCACTATGAGGCAATGAGGCACTAAGGTATATGGATCACTATGTGTCAGATTAGGCACTGAGGTGTATGGGTCACTATGAAACAGATGAGTAACTAAGGTATATGGATCACTATGTGGCAGATGAGGCACTGAGGTGTATGGATCACTATGTGGCAGATGAGGCACTGAGGTGTAGGGTTAGGGTTAGGGTATTAGGGTTAGGGTGTTAGGGTTAGGGTTAGGGTTATGGATCACTATGAGGCAGATGAGGCACTAAGGTATATGGATCACTATGTGGCTGATGAGGCACTGAGGTGTATGGATCATTATGTGGCAGATGAGGCACTGAGGTGTATGGATCACTATGTGGCAGCTGACACACTGAGGTGTATGGATCACTTTGTGGCAGATGAGGCACTGAGGTATATGGATCACTATGAGGCAAAGGTATATGGATCACTATGTGGCAGATGAGGCACTGAGGTGTATGGATCACTATGTGGCAGATGAAGCACTGAAGTGTATAGACACTATGTGGCAGATGAAGCACTGAAGTGTAGGGTTAGGGTTAGGGGTTAGGGTTAGGATGTTAGGGTTAGGGTTAGGGTGTTAGGGATTGGGTTAGTTTTAGGGCGTTAGGGGGTTAGGGTTACGGTTAGGGTTATGGATCACTATGTGCCAGATGAGGCACTGAGGTGTATGGATCACTATGTGGCAAATGAGGCACTGAGGTGTATGGATCACTATGTAGCAGTGGAGGCACTGAGGTGTATGGATCACTATGAGGCAGATGAGGCACTAAGGTATATGGATCACTATGTGGCATATGAAGCACTGAGGTGTATGGATCACTATGTGGCAGATGAGGCTCTGAGATGTATGGATCACTATGTGGCAGATGAGGCACTGAGGTGTATGGATCACTTTGTGGCAGATGAAGCACTGAGGTGTAGGGTTAGGGTTAGGGGGTTAGGGTTAGGGGGTTAGGGTTGGGCGGTTAGGGTTAGGGTGTTAGGGTTAGGGTTAGGGTTATGGATCACTATGAGGCAGATGAGGCACTAAGGTATATGGATCACTATGTGGCAGATGAGGCACTGAGGTGTATGGATCACTATGAGGCAGATGAGGCACTAAGGTGTATGGATCACTATGTGGCAGATGAGGCACTAATGTGTATGGATCACTATGTGGCAGATGAGGCACTGAGATATATGGATCACTATGTGGCAGATGAGGCACTGAGGTGTATGGATCACTTTGTGGCAGATGAAGTACTGAGGTGTAGGGTTAGGGGGTTAGGGTTAGGGTGTTAGGGTTAGGGTTATAGATCACTATGAGGCAGATGAGGCACTAAGGTATATGGATCACTATGTGTCAGATTAGGCACTGAGGTGTATGGGTCACTATGAAACAGATGAGTAACTAAGGTATATGGATCACTATGCGGCAGATGAGGCACTGATGTCTGTGGATCACTATGTGGCAGATGAGGCACTGAGGTGTATGGATCACTATGTGGCAGATGAGGCACTGAGGTGTAGGGTTAGGTTTAGGGGGTTAGGGTTAGGGTTAGGGTGTTAGGGATTGGGTTAGGGTTAGGGCGTTATGGGGTTAGGGTTAGGGTAATGGATCACTATTAGGCAGATGAGGCACTGAGGTGTATGGATCACTATGTGGCAGATGAGGCACTGAGGTGTAGGGTTAGGGTTAGGGGGTTAGGGTTAGGGGGTTAGGGTTAGGGTTAGGGGGTTACGGTTAGGGTTATGGATCACTATGAGGCAGATGAGGCACTAAGGTATATGGATCACTATGTGGCTGATGAGGCACTGAGGTGTATGGATCATTATGTGGCAGATGAGGCACTGAGGTGTATGGATCACTATGAGGCAGATGAGGCACTAAGGTGTATGGATCACTATGTGGCAGATGAGGCACTAATGTGTATGGATCAATATATGGCAGATGAGCCACTGAGGTGTATGGATCACTATGTAGCAGATGAGCCACTGAGGTGTATGGATAAATATGTGGCAGATGAGGCACTGAGGTGTATGGATCACTGTGTGGCAGATGAGGCACTGAGGTGTATAGATCACTATGTGGCAGATGAGGCACTAAGGTGTATGGATCACTATGTGGCAGATGAGGCACTAATGTGTATGGATCAATATATGGCAGATGAGGTACTGAGGTGTATGGATCACTATGTAGCAGATGAGGCACTGAGGTTTATGGATAAATATGTGGCAGATGAGGCACTGAGGTGTATGGATCACTGTGTGGCAGATGAGGCACTGAGGAGTATAGATCACTATGTGGCAGATGAGGCACTGAGGTGTATGGATCACTGTGTGGCAGATGAAGCACTGAGGTGTATGGATCACTATGTGGCATATGAAGCACTGAGGTGTAGGGTTAAGGTTAGGGGTTAAGGTTAGGGTTATGGATCACTATGAGGCAGATGAGGCACTAAGGTATATGGATCACTATGTGGCAGATGAGGCACTGAGATTAATGGATCACTATGTGGCAGATGAGGCACTGAGGTGTATGGATCACTTTGTGGCAGATGAAGTACTGAGGTGTAGGGTTAGGGTTATAGATCACTATGAGGCAGATGAGGCACTAAGGTATATGGATCACTATGTGTCAGATTAGGCACTGAGGTGTATGGGTCACTATGAAACAGATGAGTAACTAAGGTATATGGATCACTATGTGGCAGATGAGGCACTGATGTGTGTGGATCACTATGTGGCAGATGAGGCACTGAGGTGTATGGATCACTATGTGGCAGATGAGGCACTGAGGTGTAGTGTTAGGGTTAGGGGGTTAGGGTTAGGGGGTTAGGGTTAGGGGGTTAGGGTTAGGGGGTTAGGGTTAGGGTTATGGATCACTGTGAGGCAGATGAGGCACTAAGGGATATGGATCACTATGTGGCTGATGAGGCACTGAGGTGTATGGATCATTATGTGGCAGATGAGGCACTGAGGTGTATGGATCACTATGAGGCAGATGAGGCACTGAGCTGTATGGATAAATATGTGGCAGATGAGGCACTGAGGTGTATGGATCACTGTGTGGCAGATGAGGCACTGAGGTGTATAGATCACTATGTGGCAGATGAGGCACTGAGGTGTATGGATCACTGTGTGGCAGATGAAGCACTGAGGTGTACGGATCACTATGTGGCATATGAAGCACTGAGCTGTAGGGTTAAGGATAGGGGGTTAAGGTTAGGGTTATGGATCACTATGAGGCAGCTGAGGCACTAAGGTATATGGCTCACTATGTGGCAGATGAGGCACTGAGATGTATGGATCACTATGTGGCAGATGAGGCACTGAGGTGTATGGATCACTTTGTGGCAGATGAAATACTGAGGTGTAGGGTTAGGGGGTTAGGGTTAGGGGGTTAGGGTTAGGGTTATAGATCACTATGAGGCAGATGAGGCACTAAGGTATATGGATCACTATGTGTCAGATTAGGCACTGAGGTGTATGGGTCACTATGAAACAGATGAGTAACTAAGGTATATGGATCACTATGTGGCAGATGAGGCACTGATGTGTGTGGATCACTATGTGGCAGATGAGGCACTGAGGTGTATGGATCACTATGTGGCAGATGAGTCACTGAGGTGTAGGGTTAGGGTTAGGGGGTTAGGGTTAGGGTGTTAGGGATTGGGTTAGGGTTAGGGCGTTAGGGAGTTAGGGTTAGGGTTATGGATCACTATGAGGCAGATGAGGCACTGAGGTGTATGGATCAATATGTGGCAGATGAGGCACTGAGGTGTAGGGTTAGGGTTAGTTGGTTAGGGTTAGGGGGTTAGGGTTAGGGTTAGGGTGTTAGGGTTAGGGTTAGGGTTATGGATCACTATGAGGCAGATGAGGCACTAAGGTATATGGATCATTATGTGGCTGATGAGGCACTGAGGTGTATGGATCATTATGTGGCAGATGAGGCACTGAGGTGTATGGATCACTGTGAGGCAGATGAGGCACTAAGGTGTATGGATCACTTTGTGGCAGATGAGGCACTAATGTGTATGGATCAATATATGGCAGATGAGCCACTGAGGTGTATGGATCACTATGTAGCAGATGAGCCACTGAGGTGTAGGGATAAATATGTGGCAGATGAGGCACTAAGGTGTATGGATCACTGTGTGGCAGATGAGGCACTGAGGTGTATAGATGACTATGTGGCAGATGAGGCACTGAGGTGTATGGATCACTGTGTGGCAGAGGAAGCACTGAGGTGTATGGATCACTATGTGGCATATGAAGCACTGAGGTGTAGGGTTAAGGTTAGGGGGTTAAGGTTAGGGTTATGGATCACTATGAGGCAGATGAGGCACTAAGGTATATGGATCACTATGTGGCAGATGAGGCACTGAGGTGTATGGATCACTGTGTGGCAGATGAAGCACTGAGGTGTATGGATCACTATGTGGCATACGAAGCACTGAGGTGTAGGGTTAAGGTTAGGGGTTAAGGTTAGGCTTATGGATCACTATGAGGCAGATGAGGCACTAAGGTATATGGATCACTATGTGGCAGATGAGGCACTGAGATTAATGGATCACTATGTGGCAGATGAGGCACTGAGGTGTATGGATCACTTTGTGGCAGATGAAGTACTGAGGTGTAGGGTTAGGGTTATAGATCACTATGAGGCAGATGAGGCACTAAGGTATATGGATCACTATGTGTCAGATTAGGCACTGAGGTGTATGGGTCACTATGAAACAGATGAGTAACTAAGGTATATGGATCACTATGTGGCAGATGAGGCACTGATGTGTGTGGATCACTATGTGGCAGATGAGGCACTGAGGTGTATGGATCACTATGTGGCAGATGAGGCACTGAGGTGTAGGGTTAGGGTTAGGGGGTTAGGGTTAGGGTGTTAGGGATTGGGTTAGGGTTAGGGCGTTAAGTGGTTAGGGTTAGGGTTATGGATCACTATGAGGCAGATGAGGCACTGAGGTGTATGGATCACTATGTGGCAGATGAGGCACTGAGGTGTAGGGTTAGGGTTAGGGGGTTAGGGTTAGGGGGTTAGGGTTAGGGTTAGTGTTAGGGTGTCAGGGTTAGGGTTATGGATCACTATGAGGCAGATGAGGCACTAAGGTATATGGATCACTATGTGGCTGATGAGGCACTGAGATGTATGGATCACTATGTGGCAGATGAGGCACTGAGGTGTATGGATCACTTTGTGGCAGATGAAGTACTGAGGTGTAGGGTTAGGGGGTTAGGGTTATGGTGTTAGGGTTAGGGTTATAGATCACTATGAGGCAGATGAGGCACTAAGGTATATGGATCACTATGTGTCAGATTAGGCACTGAAGTGTATGGTTCACTATGAAACAGATGAGTAACTAAGGTATATGGATTACTATGTGGCAGATGAGGCACTGATGTCTGTGGATCACTATGTGGCAGATAAGGCACTGAGGTGTATGGATCACTATGTGGCAGATGAGGCACTGAGGTGTAGGGTTAGGTTTAGGGGGTTAGGGTTAGGGTGTTAGGGATTGGGTTGGGGTTAGGGCGTTAGGGGGTTAGGGTTAGGGTTATGGATCACTATGAGGCAGATGAGGCACTGAGGTGTATGGATCACTATGTGGCAGATGAGGCACTGAGGTGTAGGGTTAGGGTTAGGGGGTTAGGGTTAGGGGGTTAGGGTTAGGGGGTTAGGGTTAGGGGGTTAGGGTTAGGGGGTTAGGGTTAGGGTTGTGGATCACTGTGAGGCAGATGAGGCACTAAGGGATATGGATCACTATGTGGCTGATGAGGCACTGAGGTGTATGGATCATTATGTGGCAGATGAGGCACTGAGGTGTATGGATCACTATGAGGCAGATGAGGCACTGAGCTGTATGGATAAATATGTGGCAGATGAGGCACTGAGGTGTATGGATCACTGTGTGGCAGATGAGGCACTGAGGTGTATAGATCACTATGTGGCAGATGAGGCACTGAGGTGTATGGATCACTGTGTGGCAGATGAAGCACTGAGGTGTACGGATCACTATGTGGCATATGAAGCACTTAGCTGTAGGGTTAAGGATAGGGGGTTAAGGTTAGGGTTATGGATCACTATGAGGCAGCTGAGGCACTAAGGTATATGGCTCACTATGTGGCAGATGAGGCACTGAGATGTATGGATCACTATGTGGCAGATGAGGCACTGAGGTGTATGGATCACTTTGTGGCAGATGAAATACTGAGGTGTAGGGTTAGGGGGTTAGGGTTAGGGTGTTAGGGTTAGGGTTATAGATCACTATGAGGCAGATGAGGCACTAAGGTATATGGATCACTATGTGTCAGATTAGGCACTGAGGTGTATGGGTCACTATGAAACAGATGAGTAACTAAGGTATATGGATCACTATGTGGCAGATGAGGCACTGATGTGTGTGGATCACTATGTGGCAGATGAGGCACTGAGGTGTATGGATCACTATGTGGCAGATGAGTCACTGAGGTGTAGGGTTAGGGTTAGGGGGTTAGGGTTAGGGTTAGGGTGTTAGGGATTGGGTTAGGGTTAGGGCGTTAGGGAGTTAGGGTTAGGGTTATGGATCACTATGAGGCAGATGAGGCACTGAGGTGTATGGATCACTATGTGGCAGATGAGGCACTGAGGTGTAGGGTTAGGGTTAGTTGGTTAGGGTTAGGGGGTTAGGGTTAGGGTTAGGGTGTTAGGGTTAGGGTTAGGGTTATGGATCACTATGAGGCAGATGAGGCACTAAGGTATATGGATCATTATGTGGCTGATGAGGCACTGAGGTGTATGGATCATTATGTGGCAGATGAGGCACTGAGGTGTATGGATCACAGTGAGGCAGATGAGGCACTAAGGTGTATGGATCACTTTGTGGCAGATGAGGCACTAATGTGTATGGATCAATATATGGCAGATGAGCCACTGAGGTGTATGGATCACTATGTAGCAGATGAGCCACTGAGGTGTAGGGATAAATATGTGGCAGATGAGGCACTAAGGTGTATGGATCACTGTGTGGCAGATGAGGCACTGAGGTGTATAGATCACTATGTGGCAGATGAGGCACTGAGGTGTATGGATCACTGTGTGGCAGATGAAGCACTGAGGTGTATGGATCACTATGTGGCATATGAAGCACTGAGGTGTAGGGTTAAGGTTAGGGGGTTAAGGTTAGGGTTATAGATCACTATGAGGCAATGAGGCACTAAGGTATATGGATCACTATGTGTCAGATTAGGCACTGAGGTGTATGGGTCACTATGAAACAGATGAGTAACTAAGGTATATGGATCACTATGTGGCAGATGAGGCACTGAGGTGTATGGATCACTATGTGGCAGATGAGGCACTGAGGTGTAGGGTTAGGGTTAGGGTATTAGGGTTAGGGTGTTAGGGTTAGGGTTAGGGTTATGGATCACTATGAGGCAGATGAGGCACTAAGGTATATGGATCACTATGTGGCTGATGAGGCACTGAGGTGTATGGATCATTATGTGGCAGATGAGGCACTGAGGTGTATGGATCACTATGTGGCAGCTGACACACTGAGGTGTATGGATCACTTTGTGGCAGATGAGGCACTGAGGTATATGGATCACTATGAGGCAAAGGTATATGGATCACTATGTGGCAGATGAGGCACTGAGGTGTATGGATCACTATGTGGCAGATGAAGCACTGAAGTGTATAGACACTATGTGGCAGATGAAGCACTGAAGTGTAGGGTTAGGGTTAGGGGTTAGGGTTAGGATGTTAGGGTTAGGGTGTTAGGGATTGGGTTAGTTTTAGGGCGTTAGGGGGTTAGGGTTACGGTTAGGGTTATGGATCACTATGTGCCAGATGAGGCACTGAGGTGTATGGATCACTATGTGGCAAATGAGGCACTGAGGTGTATGGATCACTATGTAGCAGTGGAGGCACTGAGGTGTATGGATCACTATGAGGCAGATGAGGCACTAAGGTATATGGATCACTATGTGGCATATGAAGCACTGAGGTGTATGGATCACTATGTGGCAGATGAGGCTCTGAGATGTATGGATCACTATGTGGCAGATGAGGCACTGAGGTGTATGGATCACTTTGTGGCAGATGAAGCACTGAGGTGTAGGGTTAGGGTTAGGGGGTTAGGGTTAGGGGGTTAGGTTTGGGCGGTTAGGGTTAGGGTGTTAGGGTTAGGGTTAGGGTTATGGATCACTATGAGGCAGATGAGGCACTAAGGTATATGGATCACTATGTGGCAGATGAGGCACTGAGGTGTATGGATCACTATGAGGCAGATGAGGCACTAAGGTGTATGGATCACTATGTGGCAGATGAGGCACTAATGTGTATGGATCAATATATGGCAGATGAGGCACTGAGGTGTATGGATCACTATGTAGCAGATGAGGCACTGAGGTGTATGGATAAATATGTGGCAGATGAGGCACTGAGGTGTATGGATCACTGTGTGGCAGATGAGGCACTGAGGTGTATAGATCACTATGTGGAAGATGAGGCACTGAGGTGTATGGATCACTGTGTGGCAGATGAAGCACTGAGGTGTAGGGTTAAGGTTAGGGGGTTAAGGTTAGGGTTATGGATCACTATGAGGCAGATGAGGCACTGAGGTGTATAGATCACTATGTGGAAGATGAGGCACTGAGGTATATGGATCACTATGTGGCATATGAAGCACTGAGGTGTAGGGTTAAGGTTAGGGGGTTAAGGTTAGGGTTATGGATCACTATGAGGCAGATGAGGCACTAAGGTATATGGATCACTATGTGGCAGATGAGGCACTGAGATATATGGATCACTATGTGGCAGATGAGGCACTGAGGTGTATGGATCACTTTGTGGCAGATGAAGTACTGAGGTGTAGGGTTAGGGGGTTAGGGTTAGGGTGTTAGGGTTATAGATCACTATGAGGCAGATGAGGCACTAAGGTATATGGATCACTATGTGTCAGATTAGGCACTGAGGTGTATGGGTCACTATGAAACAGATGAGTAACTAAGGTATATGGATCACTATGCGGCAGATGAGGCACTGATGTCTGTGGATCACTATGTGGCAGATGAGGCACTGAGGTGTATGGATCACTATGTGGCAGATGAGGCACTGAGGTGTAGGGTTAGGTTTAGGGGGTTAGGGTTAGGGTTAGGGTGTTAGGGATTGGGTTAGGGTTAGGGCGTTATGGGGTTAGGGTTAGGGTTATGGATCACTATTAGGCAGATGAGGCACTGAGGTGTATGGATCACTATGTGGCAGATGAGGCACTGAGGGGTAGGGTTAGGGTTAGGGGGTTAGGGTTAGGGGGTTAGGGTTAGGGTTAGGGGGTTACGGTTAGGGTTATGGATCACTATGAGGCAGATGAGGCACTAAGGTATATGGATCACTATGTGGCTGATGAGGCACTGAGGTGTATGGATCACTACGAGGCAGATGAGGCATTGAGGTGTATGGATCACTATGTGGCAGATGAGGCACTGAGGTGTATGGATCACTATGTGGCAGATGAGGCACTGAGGTGTAGGGTTAGGGTTAGGGGGTTAGGGTTAGGGTGTTAGGGATTGGGTTAGGGTTAGGGCGTTAGGTGGTTAGGGTTAGGGTTATGGATCACTATGAGGCAGATGAGGCACTGAGGTGTATGGATCACTATGTGGCAGATGAGGCACTGAGGTGTAGGGTTAGGGTTAGGGGGTTAGGGTTAGGGGGTTAGGGTTAGGGTTAGTGTTAGGGTGTCAGGGTTAGGGTTATGGATCACTATGAGGCAGATGAGGCACTAAGGTATATGGATCACTATGTGGATGATGAGGCACTGAGATGTATGGATCACTATGTGGCAGATGAGGCACTGAGGTGTATGGATCACTTTGTGGCAGATGAAGTACTGAGGTGTAGGGTTAGGGGGTTAGGGTTATGGTGTTAGGGTTAGGGTTATAGATCACTATGAGGCAGATGAGGCACTAAGGTATATGGATCACTATGTGTCAGATTAGGCACTGAAGTGTATGGTTCACTATGAAACAGATGAGTAACTAAGGTATATGGATCACTCTGTGGCAGATGAGGCACTGATGTCTGTGGATCACTATGTGGCAGATGAGGCACTGAGGTGTATGGATCACTATGTGGCAGATGAGGCACTGAGGTGTAGGGTTAGGTTTAGGGGGTTAGGGTTAGGGTGTTAGGGATTGGGTTGGGGTTAGGGCGTTAGGGGGTTAGGGTTAGGGTTATGGATCACTATGAGGCAGATGAGGCACTGAGGTGTATGGATCACTATGTGGCAGATGAGGCACTGAGGTGTAGGGTTAGGGTTAGGGCGTTAGGGTTAGGGGGTTAGGGTTAGGGGGTTAGGGTTAGGGGGTTAGGGTTAGGGTTATGGATCACTGTGAGGCAGATGAGGCACTAAGGGATATGGATCACTATGTGGCTGATGAGGCACTGAGGTGTATGGATCATTATGTGGCAGATGAGGCACTGAGGTGTATGGATCACTATGAGGCAGATGAGGCACTGAGCTGTATGGATAAATATGTGGCAGATGAGGCACTGAGGTGTATGGATCACTGTGTGGCAGATGAGGCACTGAGGTGTATAGATCACTATGTGGCAGATGAGGCACTGAGGTGTATGGATCACTGTGTGGCAGATGAAGCACTGAGGTGTACGGATCACTATGTGGCATATGAAGCACTGAGCTGTAGGGTTAAGGATAGGGGGTTAAGGTTAGGGTTATGGATCACTATGAGGCAGCTGAGGCACTAAGGTATATGGCTCACTATGTGGCAGATGAGGCACTGAGATGTATGGATCACTATGTGGCAGATGAGGCACTGAGGTGTATGGATCACTTTGTGGCAGATGAAGTACTGAGGTGTAGGGTTAGGGGGTTAGGGTTAGGGTGTTAGGGTTAGGGTTATAGATCACTATGAGGCAGATGAGGCACTAAGGTATATGGATCACTATGTGTCAGATTAGGCACTGAGGTGTATGGGTCACTATGAAACAGATGAGTAACTAAGGTATATGGATCACTATGTGGCAGATGAGGCACTGATGTGTGTGGATCACTATGTGGCAGATGAGGCACTGAGGTGTATGGATCACTATGTGGCAGATGAGTCACTGAGGTGTAGGGTTAGGGTTAGGGGGTTAGGGTTAGGGTTAGGGTGTTAGGGATTGGGTTAGGGTTAGGGCGTTAGGGGGTTAGGGTTAGGGTTATGGATCACTATGAGGCAGATGAGGCACTGAGGTGTATGGATCACTATGTGGCAGATGAGGCACTGAGGTGTAGGGTTAGGGTTAGTTGGTTAGGGTTAAAGGGTTAGGGTTAGGGTTAGGGTGTTAGGGTTAGGGTTAGGGTTATGGATCACTATGAGGCAGATGAGGCACTAAGGTATATGGATCATTATGTGGCTGATGAGGCACTGAGGTGTATGGATCATTATGTGGCAGATGAGGCACTGAGGTGTATGGATTACTGTGAGGCAGATGAGGCACTAAGGTGTATGGATCACTTTGTGGCAGATGAGGCACTAATGTGTATGGATCAATATATGGCAGATGAGCCACTGAGGTGTATGGATCACTATGTAGCAGATGAGCCACTGAGGTGTAGGGATAAATATGTGGCAGATGAAGCACTAAGGTGTATGGATCACTGTGTGGCAGATGAGGCACTGAGGTGTATAGATCACTATGTGGCAGATGAGGCACTGAGGTGTATGGATCACTGTGTGGCAGATGAAGCACTGAGGTGTATGGATCACTATGTGGCATATGAAGCACTGAGGTGTAGGGTTAAGGTTAGGGGGTTAAGGTTAGGGTTATGGATCACTATGAGGCAGATGAGGCACTAAGGTATATGGATCACTATGTGGCAGATGAGGCACTGAGATGTATGGATCACTATGTGGCAGATGAGGCACTGAGGTGTATGGATCACTTTGTGGCAGATGAAGCACTAATATGTATGGATCAATATATGGCAGATGAGGCACTGAGGTGTAGGGTTAGGGGGTTAGGGTTTGGGTGTTAGGGTTAGGGTTATAGATCACTATGAGGCAATGAGGCACTAAGGTATATGGATCACTATGTGTCAGATTAGGCACTGAGGTGTATGGGTCACTATGAAACAGATGAGTAACTAAGGTATATGGATCACTATGTGGCAGATGAGGCACTGAGGTGTATGGATCACTATGTGGCAGATGAGGCACTGAGGTGTAGGGTTAGGGTTAGGGTATTAGGGTTAGGGTGTTAGGGTTAGGGTTAGGGTTATGGATCACTATGAGGCAGATGAGGCACTAAGGTATATGGATCACTATGTGGCTGATGAGGCACTGAGGTGTATGGATCATTATGTGGCAGATGAGGCACTGAGGTGTATGGATCACTATGTGGCAGCTGACACACTGAGGTGTATGGATCACTTTGTGGCAGATGAGGCACTGAGGTATATGGATCACTATGAGGCAAAGGTATATGGATCACTATGTGGCAGATGAGGCACTGAGGTGTATGGATCACTATGTGGCAGATGAAGCACTGAAGTGTATAGACACTATGTGGCAGATGAAGCACTGAAGTGTAGGGTTAGGGTTAGGGGTTAGGGTTAGGATGTTAGGGTTAGGGTTAGGGTGTTAGGGATTGGGTTAGTTTTAGGGCGTTAGGGGGTTAGGGTTACGGTTAGGGTTATGGATCACTATGTGCCAGATGAGGCACTGAGGTGTATGGATCACTATGTGGCAAATGAGGCACTGAGGTGTATGGATCACTATGTAGCAGTGGAGGCACTGAGGTGTATGGATCACTATGAGGCAGATGAGGCACTAAGGTATATGGATCACTATGTGGCATATGAAGCACTGAGGTGTATGGATCACTATGTGGCAGATGAGGCTCTGAGATGTATGGATCACTATGTGGCAGATGAGGCACTGAGGTGTATGGATCACTTTGTGGCAGATGAAGCACTGAGGTGTAGGGTTAGGGTTAGGGGGTTAGGGTTAGGGGGTTAGGGTTGGGCGGTTAGGGTTAGGGTGTTAGGGTTAGGGTTAGGGTTATGGATCACTATGAGGCAGATGAGGCACTAAGGTATATGGATCACTATGTGGCAGATGAGGCACTGAGGTGTATGGATCACTATGAGGCAGATGAGGCACTAAGGTGTATGGATCACTATGTGGCAGATGAGGCACTAATGTGTATGGATCAATATATGGCAGATGAGGCACTGAGGTGTATGGATCACTATGTAGCAGATGAGGCACTGAGGTGTATGGATAAATATGTGGCAGATGAGGCACTGAGGTGTATGGATCACTGTGTGGCAGATGAGGCACTGAGGTGTATAGATCACTATGTGGAAGATGAGGCACTGAGGTGTATGGATCACTGTGTGGCAGATGAAGCACTGAGGTATATGGATCACTATGTGGCATATGAAGCACTGAGGTGTAGGGTTAAGGTTAGGGGGTTAAGGTTAGGGTTATGGATCACTATGAGGCAGATGAGGCACTAAGGTATATGGATCACTATGTGGCAGATGAGGCACTGAGATATATGGATCACTATGTGGCAGATGAGGCACTGAGGTGTATGGATCACTTTGTGGCAGATGAAGTACTGAGGTGTAGGGTTATGGGGTTAGGGTTAGGGTTAGGGTTATAGATCACTATGAGGCAGATGAGGCACTAAGGTATATGGATCACTATGTGTCAGATTAGGCACTGAGGTGTATGGGTCACTATGAAACAGATGAGTAACTAAGGTATATGGATCACTATGTGGCAGATGAGGCACTGATGTCTGTGGATCACTATGTGGCAGATGAGGCACTGAGGTGTATGGATCACTATGTGGCAGATGAGGCACTGAGGTGTAGGGTTAGGTTTAGGGGGTTAGGGTTAGGGTTAGGGTGTTAGGGATTGGGTTAGGGTTAGGGCGTTATGGGGTTAGGGTTAGGGTTATGGATCACTATTAGGCAGATGAGGCACTGAGGTGTATGGATCACTATGTGGCAGATGAGGCACTGAGGTGTAGGGTTAGGGTTAGGGGGTTAGGGTTAGGGGGTTAGGGTTAGGGTTAGGGGGTTGCGGTTAGGGTTATGGATCACTATGAGGCAGATGAGGCACTAAGGTATATGGATCACTATGTGGCTGATGAGGCACTGAGGTGTATGGATCATTATTTGGCAGATGAGGCACTGAGGTGTATGGATCACTATGAGGCAGATGAGGCACTAAGGTGTATGGATCACTATGTGGCAGATGAGGCACTAATGTGTATGGATCAATATATGGCAGATGAGCCACTGAGGTGTATGGATCACTATGTAGCAGATGAGCCACTGAGGTGTATGGATAAATATGTGGCAGATGAGGCACTGAGGTGTATGGATCACTGTGTGGCAGATGAGGCACTGAGGTGTATAGATCACTATGTGGCAGATGAGGCACTAAGGTGTATGGATCACTATGTGGCAGATGAGGCACTAATGTGTATGGATCAATATATGGCAGATGAGGCACTGAGGTGTATGGATCACTATGTAGCAGATGAGGCACTGAGGTTTATGGATAATTATGTGGCAGATGAGGCACTGAGGTGTATGGATCACTGTGTGGCAGATGAGGCATTGAGGTGTATAGATCACTATGTGGCAGATGAATTACTGAGGTGTAGGGTTAGGGGGTTAGGGTTAGGGTGTTAGGGTTAGGGTTATAGATCACTATGAGGCAGATGAGGCACTAAGGTGTATGGATCACTTTGTGGCAGATGAGGCACTAATGTGTATGGATCAATATATGGCAGATGAGCCACTGAGGTGTATGGATCACTATGTAGCAGATGAGCCACTGAGGTGTAGGGATAAATATGTGGCAGATGAGGCACTAAGGTGTATGGATCACTGTGTGGCAGATGAGGCACTGAGGTGTATAGATCACTATGTGGCAGATGAGGCACTGAGGTGTATGGATCACTGTGTGGCAGATGAAGCACTGAGGTGTATGGATCACTATGTGGCATATGAAGCACTGAGGTGTAGGGTTAAGGTTAGGGGGTTAAGGTTAGGGTTATGGATCACTATGAGGCAGATGAGGCACTAAGGTATATGGATCACTATGTGGCAGATGAGGCACTGAGGTGTATGGATCACTGTGTGGCAGATGAAGCACTGAGGTGTATGGATCACTATGTGGCATACGAAGCACTGAGGTGTAGGGTTAAGGTTAGGGGTTAAGGTTAGGGTTATGGATCACTATGAGGCAGATGAGGCACTAAGGTATATGGATCACTATGTGGCAGATGAGGCACTGAGATTAATGGATCACTATGTGGCAGATGAGGCACTGAGGTGTATGGATCACTTTGTGGCAGATGAAGTACTGAGGTGTAGGGTTAGGGTTATAGATCACTATGAGGCAGATGAGGCACTAAGGTATATGGAACACTATGTGTCAGATTAGGCACTGAGGTGTATGGGTCACTATGAAACAGATGAGTAACTAAGGTATATGGATCACTATGTGGCAGATGAGGCACTGATGTGTGTGGATCACTATGTGGCAGATGAGGCACTGAGGTGTATGGATCACTATGTGGCAGATGAGGCACTGAGGTGTAGGGTTAGGGTTAGGGGGTTAGGGTTAGGGTGTTAGGGATTGGGTTAGGGTTAGGGCGTTAAGTGGTTAGGGTTAGGGTTATGGATCACTATGAGGCAGATGAGGCACTGAGGTGTATGGATCACTATGTGGCAGATGAGGCACTGAGGTGTAGGGTTAGGGTTAGGGGGTTAGGGTTAGGGGGTTAGGGTTAGGGTTAGTGTTAGGGTGTCAGGGTTAGGGTTATGGATCACTATGAGGCAGATGAGGCACTAAGGTATATGGATCACTATGTGGCTGATGAGGCACTGAGATGTATGGATCACTATGTGGCAGATGAGGCACTGAGGTGTATGGATCACTTTGTGGCAGATGAAGTACTGAGGTGTAGGGTTAGGGGGTTAGGGTTATGGTGTTAGGGTTAGGGTTATAGATCACTATGAGGCAGATGAGGCACTAAGGTATATGGATCACTATGTGTCAGATTAGGCACTGAAGTGTATGGTTCACTATGAAACAGATGAGTAACTAAGGTATATGGATTACTATGTGGCTGATGAGGCACTGATGTCTGTGGATCACTATGTGGCAGATAAGGCACTGAGGTGTATGGATCACTATGTGGCAGATGAGGCACTGAGGTGTAGGGTTAGGTTTAGGGGGTTAGGGTTAGGGTGTTAGGGATTGGGTTGGGGTTAGGGCGTTAGGGGGTTAGGGTTAGGGTTATGGATCACTATGAGGCAGATGAGGCACTGAGGTGTATGGATCACTATGTGGCAGATGAGGCACTGAGGTGTAGGGTTAGGGTTAGGGGGTTAGGGTTAGGGGGTTAGGGTTAGGGGGTTAGGGTTAGGGGGTTAGGGTTAGGGGGTTAGGGTTAGGGTTGTGGATCACTGTGAGGCAGATGAGGCACTAAGGGATATGGATCACTATGTGGCTGATGAGGCACTGAGGTGTATGGATCATTATGTGGCAGATGAGGCACTGAGGTGTATGGATCACTATGAGGCAGATGAGGCACTGAGCTGTATGGATAAATATGTGGCAGATGAGGCACTGAGGTGTATGGATCACTGTGTGGCAGATGAGGCACTGAGGTGTATAGATCACTATGTGGCAGATGAGGCACTGAGGTGTATGGATCACTGTGTGGCAGATGAAGCACTGAGGTGTACGGATCACTATGTGGCATATGAAGCACTTAGCTGTAGGGTTAAGGATAGGGGGTTAAGGTTAGGGTTATGGATCACTATGAGGCAGCTGAGGCACTAAGGTATATGGCTCACTATGTGGCAGATGAGGCACTGAGATGTATGGATCACTATGTGGCAGATGAGGCACTGAGGTGTATGGATCACTTTGTGGCAGATGAAATACTGAGGTGTAGGGTTAGGGGGTTAGGGTTAGGGTGTTAGGGTTAGGGTTATAGATCACTATGAGGCAGATGAGGCACTAAGGTATATGGATCACTATGTGTCAGATTAGGCACTGAGGTGTATGGGTCACTATGAAACAGATGAGTAACTAAGGTATATGGATCACTATGTGGCAGATGAGGCACTGATGTGTGTGGATCACTATGTGGCAGATGAGGCACTGAGGTGTATGGATCACTATGTGGCAGATGAGTCACTGAGGTGTAGGGTTAGGGTTAGGGGGTTAGGGTTAGGGTTAGGGTGTTAGGGATTGGGTTAGGGTTAGGGCGTTAGGGAGTTAGGGTTAGGGTTATGGATCACTATGAGGCAGATGAGGCACTGAGGTGTATGGATCACTATGTGGCAGATGAGGCACTGAGGTGTAGGGTTAGGGTTAGTTGGTTAGGGTTAGGGGGTTAGGGTTAGGGTTAGGGTGTTAGGGTTAGGGTTAGGGTTATGGATCACTATGAGGCAGATGAGGCACTAAGGTATATGGATCATTATGTGGCTGATGAGGCACTGAGGTGTATGGATCATTATGTGGCAGATGAGGCACTGAGGTGTATGGATCACAGTGAGGCAGATGAGGCACTAAGGTGTATGGATCACTTTGTGGCAGATGAGGCACTAATGTGTATGGATCAATATATGGCAGATGAGCCACTGAGGTGTATGGATCACTATGTAGCAGATGAGCCACTGAGGTGTAGGGATAAATATGTGGCAGATGAGGCACTAAGGTGTATGGATCACTATGTGGCAGATGAGGCACTGAGGTGTATAGATCACTATGTGGCAGATGAGGCACTGAGGTGTATGGATCACTGTGTGGCAGATGAAGCACTGAGGTGTATGGATCACTATGTGGCATATGAAGCACTGAGGTGTAGGGTTAAGGTTAGGGGGTTAAGGTTAGGGTTATAGATCACTATGAGGCAATGAGGCACTAAGGTATATGGATCACTATGTGTCAGATTAGGCACTGAGGTGTATGGGTCACTATGAAACAGATGAGTAACTAAGGTATATGGATCACTAAGTGGCAGATGAGGCACTGAGGTGTATGGATCACTATGTGGCAGATGAGGCACTGAGGTGTAGGGTTAGGGTTAGGGTATTAGGGTTAGGGTGTTAGGGTTAGGGTTAGGGTTATGGATCACTATGAGGCAGATGAGGCACTAAGGTATATGGATCACTATGTGGCTGATGAGGCACTGAGGTGTATGGATCATTATGTGGCAGATGAGGCACTGAGGTGTATGGATCACTATGTGGCAGCTGACACACTGAGGTGTATGGATCACTTTGTGGCAGATGAGGCACTGAGGTATATGGATCACTATGAGGCAAAGGTATATGGATCACTATGTGGCAGATGAGGCACTGAGGTGTATGGATCACTATGTGGCAGATGAAGCACTGAAGTGTATAGACACTATGTGGCAGATGAAGCACTGAAGTGTAGGGTTAGGGTTAGGGGTTAGGGTTAGGATGTTAGGGTTAGGGTGTTAGGGATTGGGTTAGTTTTAGGGCGTTAGGGGGTTAGGGTTACGGTTAGGGTTATGGATCACTATGTGCCAGATGAGGCACTGAGGTGTATGGATCACTATGTGGCAAATGAGGCACTGAGGTGTATGGATCACTATGTAGCAGTGGAGGCACTGAGGTGTATGGATCACTATGAGGCAGATGAGGCACTAAGGTATATGGATCACTATGTGGCATATGAAGCACTGAGGTGTATGGATCACTATGTGGCAGATGAGGCTCTGAGATGTATGGATCACTATGTGGCAGATGAGGCACTGAGGTGTATGGATCACTTTGTGGCAGATGAAGCACTGAGGTGTAGGGTTAGGGTTAGGGGGTTAGGGTTAGGGGGTTAGGGTTGGGCGGTTAGGGTTAGGGTGTTAGGGTTAGGGTTAGGGTTATGGATCACTATGAGGCAGATGAGGCACTAAGGTATATGGATCACTATGTGGCAGATGAGGCACTGAGGTGTATGGATCACTATGAGGCAGATGAGGCACTAAGGTGTATGGATCACTATGTGGCAGATGAGGCACTAATGTGTATGGATCAATATATGGCAGATGAGGCACTGAGGTGTATGGATCACTATGTAGCAGATGAGGCACTGAGGTGTATGGATAAATATGTGGCAGATGAGGCACTGAGGTGTATGGATCACTGTGTGGCAGATGAGGCACTGAGGTGTATAGATCACTATGTGGAAGATGAGGCACTGAGGTGTATGGATCACTGTGTGGCAGATGAAGCACTGAGGTATATGGATCACTATGTGGCATATGAAGCACTGAGGTGTAGGGTTAAGGTTAGGGGGTTAAGGTTAGGGTTATGGATCACTATGAGGCAGATGAGGCACTAAGGTATATGGATCACTATGTGGCAGATGAGGCACTGAGATATATGGATCACTATGTGGCAGATGAGGCACTGAGGTGTATGGATCACTTTGTGGCAGATGAAGTACTGAGGTGTAGGGTTAGGGGGTTAGGGTTAGGGTGTTAGGGTTATAGATCACTATGAGGCAGATGAGGCACTAAGGTATATGGATCACTATGTGTCAGATTAGGCACTGAGGTGTATGGGTCACTATGAAACAGATGAGTAACTAAGGTATATGGATCACTATGCGGCAGATGAGGCACTGATGTCTGTGGATCACTATGTGGCAGATGAGGCACTGAGGTGTATGGATCACTATGTGGCAGATGAGGCACTGAGGTGTAGGGTTAGGTTTAGGGGGTTAGGGTTAGGGTTAGGGTGTTAGGGATTGGGTTAGGGTTAGGGCGTTATGGGGTTAGGGTTAGGGTTATGGATCACTATTAGGCAGATGAGGCACTGAGGTGTATGGATCACTATGTGGCAGATGAGGCACTGAGGGGTAGGGTTAGGGTTAGGGGGTTAGGGTTAGGGGGTTAGGGTTAGGGTTAGGGGGTTACGGTTAGGGTTATGGATCACTATGAGGCAGATGAGGCACTAAGGTATATGGATCACTATGTGGCTGATGAGGCACTGAGGTGTATGGATCATTATGTGGCAGATGAGGCACTGAGGTATATGGATCACTATGAGGCAGATGAGGCACTAAGGTGTATGGATCACTATGTGGCAGATGAGGCACTAATGTGTATGGATCAATATATGGCAGATGAGCCACTGATGTGTATGGATCACTATGTAGCAGATGAGCCACTGAGGTGTATGGATAAATATGTGGCAGATGAGGCACTGAGGTGTATGGATCACTGTGTGGCAGATGAGGCACTGAGGTGTATAGATCACTATGTGGCAGATGAGGCACTAAGGTGTATGGATCACTATGTGGCAGATGAGGCACTAATGTGTATGGATCAATATATGGCAGATGAGGCACTGAGGTGTATGGATCACTATGTAGCAGATGAGGCACTGAGGTTTATGGATAAATATGTGGCAGATGAGGCACTGAGGTGTATGGATCACTGTGTGGCAGATGAAGCACTGAGGTGTATGGATCACTATGTGGCATATGAAGCACTGAGGTGTAGGGTTAAGGTTAGGGGGTTAAGGTTAGGGTTATGGATCACTATGAGGCAGATGAGGCACTAAGGTATATGGATCACTATGTGGCAGATGAGGCACTGAGATTAATGGATCACTATGTGGCAGATGAGGCACTGAGGTGTATGGATCACTTTGTGGCAGATGAAGTACTGAGGTGTAGGGTTAGGGGGTTAGGTTTAGGGTGTTAGGGTTAGGGTTATAGATCACTATGAGGCAGATGAGGCACTAAGGTATATGGATCACTATGTGTCAGATTAGGCACTGAGGTGTAGGGTTAGGGTTAGGGGGTTAGGGTTAGGGTGTTAGGGATTGGGTTAGGGTTAGGGCGTTAGGTGGTTAGGGTTAGGGTTATGGATCACTACGAGGCAGATGAGGCATTGAGGTGTATGGATCACTATGTGGCAGATGAGGCACTGAGGTGTATGGATCACTATGTGGCAGATGAGGCACTGAGGTGTAGGGTTAGGGTTAGGGGGTTAGGGTTAGGGTGTTAGGGATTGGGTTAGGGTCAGGGCGTTAGGTGGTTAGGGTTAGGGTTATGGATCACTATGAGGCAGATGAGGCACTGAGGTGTATGGATCACTATGTGGCAGATGAGGCACTGAGGTGTAGGGTTAGGGTTAGGGGGTTAGGGTTAGGGGGTTAGGGTTAGGGTTAGTGTTAGGGTGTCAGGGTTAGGGTTATGGATCACTATGAGGCAGATGAGGCACTAAGGTATATGGATCACTATGTGGCTGATGAGGCACTGAGATGTATGGATCACTATGTGGCAGATGAGGCACTGAGGTGTATGGATCACTTTGTGGCAGATGAAATACTGAGGTGTAGGGTTAGGGGGTTAGGGTTAGGGGGTTAGGGTTAGGGGGTTAGGGTTAGGGTTAGTGTTAGGGTGTCAGGGTTAGGGTTATGGATCACTATGAGGCAGATGAGGCACTAAGGTATATGGATCACTATGTGGCTGATGAGGCACTGAGGTGTATGGATCATTATGTGGCAGATGAGGCACTGAGGTGTATGGATCACTATGAGGCAGATGAGGCACTGAGCTGTATGGATAAATATGTGGCAGATGAGGCACTGAGGTGTATGGATCACTGTGTGGCAGATGAGGCACTGAGGTGTATAGATCACTATGTGGCAGATGAGGCACTGAGGTGTATGGATCACTGTGTGGCAGATGAAGCACTGAGGTGTACGGATCACTATGTGGCATATGAAGCACTTAGCTGTAGGGTTAAGGATAGGGGGTTAAGGTTAGGGTTATGGATCACTATGAGGCAGCTGAGGCACTAAGGTATATGGCTCACTATGTGGCAGATGAGGCACTGAGATGTATGGATCACTATGTGGCAGATGAGGCACTGAGGTGTATGGATCACTTTGTGGCAGATGAAATACTGAGGTGTAGGGTTAGGGGGTTAGGGTTAGGGTGTTAGGGTTAGGGTTATAGATCACTATGAGGCAGATGAGGCACTAAGGTATATGGATCACTATGTGTCAGATTAGGCACTGAGGTGTATGGGTCACTATGAAACAGATGAGTAACTAAGGTATATGGATCACTATGTGGCAGATGAGGCACTGATGTGTGTGGATCACTATGTGGCAGATGAGGCACTGAGGTGTATGGATCACTATGTGGCAGATGAGTCACTGAGGTGTAGGGTTAGGGTTAGGGGGTTAGGGTTAGGGTTAGGGTGTTAGGGATTGGGTTAGGGTTAGGGCGTTAGGGAGTTAGGGTTAGGGTTATGGATCACTATGAGGCAGATGAGGCACTGAGGTGTATGGATCACTATGTGGCAGATGAGGCACTGAGGTGTAGGGTTAGGGTTAGTTGGTTAGGGTTAGGGGGTTAGGGTTAGGGTTAGGGTGTTAGGGTTAGGGTTAGGGTTATGGATCACTATGAGGCAGATGAGGCACTAAGGTATATGGATCATTATGTGGCTGATGAGGCACTGAGGTGTATGGATCATTATGTGGCAGATGAGGCACTGAGGTGTATGGATCACAGTGAGGCAGATGAGGCACTAAGGTGTATGGATCACTTTGTGGCAGATGAGGCACTAATGTGTATGGATCAATATATGGCAGATGAGCCACTGAGGTGTATGGATCACTATGTAGCAGATGAGCCACTGAGGTGTAGGGATAAATATGTGGCAGATGAGGCACTAAGGTGTATGGATCACTATGTGGCAGATGAGGCACTGAGGTGTATAGATCACTATGTGGCAGATGAGGCACTGAGGTGTATGGATCACTGTGTGGCAGATGAAGCACTGAGGTGTATGGATCACTATGTGGCATATGAAGCACTGAGGTGTAGGGTTAAGGTTAGGGGGTTAAGGTTAGGGTTATAGATCACTATGAGGCAATGAGGCACTAAGGTATATGGATCACTATGTGTCAGATTAGGCACTGAGGTGTATGGGTCACTATGAAACAGATGAGTAACTAAGGTATATGGATCACTAAGTGGCAGATGAGGCACTGAGGTGTATGGATCACTATGTGGCAGATGAGGCACTGAGGTGTAGGGTTAGGGTTAGGGTATTAGGGTTAGGGTGTTAGGGTTAGGGTTAGGGTTATGGATCACTATGAGGCAGATGAGGCACTAAGGTATATGGATCACTATGTGGCTGATGAGGCACTGAGGTGTATGGATCATTATGTGGCAGATGAGGCACTGAGGTGTATGGATCACTATGTGGCAGCTGACACACTGAGGTGTATGGATCACTTTGTGGCAGATGAGGCACTGAGGTATATGGATCACTATGAGGCAAAGGTATATGGATCACTATGTGGCAGATGAGGCACTGAGGTGTATGGATCACTATGTGGCAGATGAAGCACTGAAGTGTATAGACACTATGTGGCAGATGAAGCACTGAAGTGTAGGGTTAGGGTTAGGGGTTAGGGTTAGGATGTTAGGGTTAGGGTGTTAGGGATTGGGTTAGTTTTAGGGCGTTAGGGGGTTAGGGTTACGGTTAGGGTTATGGATCACTATGTGCCAGATGAGGCACTGAGGTGTATGGATCACTATGTGGCAAATGAGGCACTGAGGTGTATGGATCACTATGTAGCAGTGGAGGCACTGAGGTGTATGGATCACTATGAGGCAGATGAGGCACTAAGGTATATGGATCACTATGTGGCATATGAAGCACTGAGGTGTATGGATCACTATGTGGCAGATGAGGCTCTGAGATGTATGGATCACTATGTGGCAGATGAGGCACTGAGGTGTATGGATCACTTTGTGGCAGATGAAGCACTGAGGTGTAGGGTTAGGGTTAGGGGGTTAGGGTTAGGGGGTTAGGGTTGGGCGGTTAGGGTTAGGGTGTTAGGGTTAGGGTTAGGGTTATGGATCACTATGAGGCAGATGAGGCACTAAGGTATATGGATCACTATGTGGCAGATGAGGCACTGAGGTGTATGGATCACTATGAGGCAGATGAGGCACTAAGGTGTATGGATCACTATGTGGCAGATGAGGCACTAATGTGTATGGATCAATATATGGCAGATGAGGCACTGAGGTGTATGGATCACTATGTAGCAGATGAGGCACTGAGGTGTATGGATAAATATGTGGCAGATGAGGCACTGAGGTGTATGGATCACTGTGTGGCAGATGAGGCACTGAGGTGTATAGATCACTATGTGGAAGATGAGGCACTGAGGTGTATGGATCACTGTGTGGCAGATGAAGCACTGAGGTATATGGATCACTATGTGGCATATGAAGCACTGAGGTGTAGGGTTAAGGTTAGGGGGTTAAGGTTAGGGTTATGGATCACTATGAGGCAGATGAGGCACTAAGGTATATGGATCACTATGTGGCAGATGAGGCACTGAGATATATGGATCACTATGTGGCAGATGAGGCACTGAGGTGTATGGATCACTTTGTGGCAGATGAAGTACTGAGGTGTAGGGTTAGGGGGTTAGGGTTAGGGTGTTAGGGTTATAGATCACTATGAGGCAGATGAGGCACTAAGGTATATGGATCACTATGTGTCAGATTAGGCACTGAGGTGTATGGGTCACTATGAAACAGATGAGTAACTAAGGTATATGGATCACTATGCGGCAGATGAGGCACTGATGTCTGTGGATCACTATGTGGCAGATGAGGCACTGAGGTGTATGGATCACTATGTGGCAGATGAGGCACTGAGGTGTAGGGTTAGGTTTAGGGGGTTAGGGTTAGGGTTAGGGTGTTAGGGATTGGGTTAGGGTTAGGGCGTTATGGGGTTAGGGTTAGGGTTATGGATCACTATTAGGCAGATGAGGCACTGAGGTGTATGGATCACTATGTGGCAGATGAGGCACTGAGGGGTAGGGTTAGGGTTAGGGGGTTAGGGTTAGGGGGTTAGGGTTAGGGTTAGGGGGTTACGGTTAGGGTTATGGATCACTATGAGGCAGATGAGGCACTAAGGTATATGGATCACTATGTGGCTGATGAGGCACTGAGGTGTATGGATCATTATGTGGCAGATGAGGCACTGAGGTATATGGATCACTATGAGGCAGATGAGGCACTAAGGTGTATGGATCACTATGTGGCAGATGAGGCACTAATGTGTATGGATCAATATATGGCAGATGAGCCACTGATGTGTATGGATCACTATGTAGCAGATGAGCCACTGAGGTGTATGGATAAATATGTGGCAGATGAGGCACTGAGGTGTATGGATCACTGTGTGGCAGATGAGGCACTGAGGTGTATAGATCACTATGTGGCAGATGAGGCACTAAGGTGTATGGATCACTATGTGGCAGATGAGGCACTAATGTGTATGGATCAATATATGGCAGATGAGGCACTGAGGTGTATGGATCACTATGTAGCAGATGAGGCACTGAGGTTTATGGATAAATATGTGGCAGATGAGGCACTGAGGTGTATGGATCACTGTGTGGCAGATGAAGCACTGAGGTGTATGGATCACTATGTGGCATATGAAGCACTGAGGTGTAGGGTTAAGGTTAGGGGGTTAAGGTTAGGGTTATGGATCACTATGAGGCAGATGAGGCACTAAGGTATATGGATCACTATGTGGCAGATGAGGCACTGAGATTAATGGATCACTATGTGGCAGATGAGGCACTGAGGTGTATGGATCACTTTGTGGCAGATGAAGTACTGAGGTGTAGGGTTAGGGGGTTAGGTTTAGGGTGTTAGGGTTAGGGTTATAGATCACTATGAGGCAGATGAGGCACTAAGGTATATGGATCACTATGTGTCAGATTAGGCACTGAGGTGTAGGGTTAGGGTTAGGGGGTTAGGGTTAGGGTGTTAGGGATTGGGTTAGGGTTAGGGCGTTAGGTGGTTAGGGTTAGGGTTATGGATCACTACGAGGCAGATGAGGCATTGAGGTGTATGGATCACTATGTGGCAGATGAGGCACTGAGGTGTATGGATCACTATGTGGCAGATGAGGCACTGAGGTGTAGGGTTAGGGTTAGGGGGTTAGGGTTAGGGTGTTAGGGATTGGGTTAGGGTCAGGGCGTTAGGTGGTTAGGGTTAGGGTTATGGATCACTATGAGGCAGATGAGGCACTGAGGTGTATGGATCACTATGTGGCAGATGAGGCACTGAGGTGTAGGGTTAGGGTTAGGGGGTTAGGGTTAGGGGGTTAGGGTTAGGGTTAGTGTTAGGGTGTCAGGGTTAGGGTTATGGATCACTATGAGGCAGATGAGGCACTAAGGTATATGGATCACTATGTGGCTGATGAGGCACTGAGATGTATGGATCACTATGTGGCAGATGAGGCACTGAGGTGTATGGATCACTTTGTGGCAGATGAAGTACTGAGGTGTAGGGTTAGGGGGTTAGGGTTATGGTGTTAGGGTTAGGGTTATAGATCACTATGAGGCAGATGAGGCACTAAGGTATATGGATCACTATGTGTCAGATTAGGCACTGAAGTGTATGGTTCACTATGAAACAGATGAGTAACTAAGGTATATGGATCACTCTGTGGCAGATGAGGCACTGATGTCTGTGGATCACTATGTGGCAGATGAGGCACTGAGGTGTATGGATCACTATGTGGCAGATGAGGCACTGAGGTGTAGGGTTAGGTTTAGGGGGTTAGGGTTAGGGTGTTAGGGATTGGGTTGGGGTTAGGGCGTTAGGGGGTTAGGGTTAGGGTTATGGATCACTATGAGGCAGATGAGGCACTGAGGTGTATGGATCACTATGTGGCAGATGAGGCACTGAGGTGTAGGGTTAGGGTTAGGGCGTTAGGGTTAGGGGGTTAGGGTTAGGGGGTTAGGGTTAGGGGGTTAGGGTTAGGGTTATGGATCACTGTGAGGCAGATGAGGCACTAAGGGATATGGATCACTATGTGGCTGATGAGGCACTGAGGTGTATGGATCATTATGTGGCAGATGAGGCACTGAGGTGTATGGATCACTATGAGGCAGATGAGGCACTGAGCTGTATGGATAAATATGTGGCAGATGAGGCACTGAGGTGTATGGATCACTGTGTGGCAGATGAGGCACTGAGGTGTATAGATCACTATGTGGCAGATGAGGCACTGAGGTGTATGGATCACTGTGTGGCAGATGAAGCACTGAGGTGTACGGATCACTATGTGGCATATGAAGCACTGAGCTGTAGGGTTAAGGATAGGGGGTTAAGGTTAGGGTTATGGATCACTATGAGGCAGCTGAGGCACTAAGGTATATGGCTCACTATGTGGCAGATGAGGCACTGAGATGTATGGATCACTATGTGGCAGATGAGGCACTGAGGTGTATGGATCACTTTGTGGCAGATGAAGTACTGAGGTGTAGGGTTAGGGGGTTAGGGTTAGGGTGTTAGGGTTAGGGTTATAGATCACTATGAGGCAGATGAGGCACTAAGGTATATGGATCACTATGTGTCAGATTAGGCACTGAGGTGTATGGGTCACTATGAAACAGATGAGTAACTAAGGTATATGGATCACTATGTGGCAGATGAGGCACTGATGTGTGTGGATCACTATGTGGCAGATGAGGCACTGAGGTGTATGGATTACTATGTGGCAGATGAGTCACTGAGGTGTAGGGTTAGGGTTAGTGGGTTAGGGTTAGGGTTAGGGTGTTAGGGATTGGGTTAGGGTTAGGGCGTTAGGGGGTTAGGGTTAGGGTTATGGATCACTATGAGGCAGATGAGGCACTGAGGTGTATGGATCACTATGTGGCAGATGAGGCACTGAGGTGTAGGGTTAGGGTTAGTTGGTTAGGGTTAGGGGGTTAGGGTTAGGGTTAGGGTGTTAGGGTTAGGGTTAGGGTTATGGATCACTATGAGGCAGATGAGGCACTAAGGTATATGGATCATTATGTGGCTGATGAGGCACTGAGGTGTATGGATCATTATGTGGCAGATGAGGCACTGAGGTGTATGGATCACAGTGAGGCAGATGAGGCACTAAGGTGTATGGATCACTTTGTGGCAGATGAGGCACTAATGTGTATGGATCAATATATGGCAGATGAGCCACTGAGGTGTATGGATCACTATGTAGCAGATGAGCCACTGAGGTGTAGGGATAAATATGTGGCAGATGAGGCACTAAGGTGTATGGATCACTATGTGGCAGATGAGGCACTGAGGTGTATAGATCACTATGTGGCAGATGAGGCACTGAGGTGTATGGATCACTGTGTGGCAGATGAAGCACTGAGGTGTATGGATCACTATGTGGCATATGAAGCACTGAGGTGTAGGGTTAAGGTTAGGGGGTTAAGGTTAGGGTTATAGATCACTATGAGGCAATGAGGCACTAAGGTATATGGATCACTATGTGTCAGATTAGGCACTGAGGTGTATGGGTCACTATGAAACAGATGAGTAACTAAGGTATATGGATCACTAAGTGGCAGATGAGGCACTGAGGTGTATGGATCACTATGTGGCAGATGAGGCACTGAGGTGTAGGGTTAGGGTTAGGGTATTAGGGTTAGGGTGTTAGGGTTAGGGTTAGGGTTATGGATCACTATGAGGCAGATGAGGCACTAAGGTATATGGATCACTATGTGGCTGATGAGGCACTGAGGTGTATGGATCATTATGTGGCAGATGAGGCACTGAGGTGTATGGATCACTATGTGGCAGCTGACACACTGAGGTGTATGGATCACTTTGTGGCAGATGAGGCACTGAGGTATATGGATCACTATGAGGCAAAGGTATATGGATCACTATGTGGCAGATGAGGCACTGAGGTGTATGGATCACTATGTGGCAGATGAAGCACTGAAGTGTATAGACACTATGTGGCAGATGAAGCACTGAAGTGTAGGGTTAGGGTTAGGGGTTAGGGTTAGGATGTTAGGGTTAGGGTGTTAGGGATTGGGTTAGTTTTAGGGCGTTAGGGGGTTAGGGTTACGGTTAGGGTTATGGATCACTATGTGCCAGATGAGGCACTGAGGTGTATGGATCACTATGTGGCAAATGAGGCACTGAGGTGTATGGATCACTATGTAGCAGTGGAGGCACTGAGGTGTATGGATCACTATGAGGCAGATGAGGCACTAAGGTATATGGATCACTATGTGGCATATGAAGCACTGAGGTGTATGGATCACTATGTGGCAGATGAGGCTCTGAGATGTATGGATCACTATGTGGCAGATGAGGCACTGAGGTGTATGGATCACTTTGTGGCAGATGAAGCACTGAGGTGTAGGGTTAGGGTTAGGGGGTTAGGGTTAGGGGGTTAGGGTTGGGCGGTTAGGGTTAGGGTGTTAGGGTTAGGGTTAGGGTTATGGATCACTATGAGGCAGATGAGGCACTAAGGTATATGGATCACTATGTGGCAGATGAGGCACTGAGGTGTATGGATCACTATGAGGCAGATGAGGCACTAAGGTGTATGGATCACTATGTGGCAGATGAGGCACTAATGTGTATGGATCAATATATGGCAGATGAGGCACTGAGGTGTATGGATCACTATGTAGCAGATGAGGCACTGAGGTGTATGGATAAATATGTGGCAGATGAGGCACTGAGGTGTATGGATCACTGTGTGGCAGATGAGGCACTGAGGTGTATAGATCACTATGTGGAAGATGAGGCACTGAGGTGTATGGATCACTGTGTGGCAGATGAAGCACTGAGGTATATGGATCACTATGTGGCATATGAAGCACTGAGGTGTAGGGTTAAGGTTAGGGGGTTAAGGTTAGGGTTATGGATCACTATGAGGCAGATGAGGCACTAAGGTATATGGATCACTATGTGGCAGATGAGGCACTGAGATATATGGATCACTATGTGGCAGATGAGGCACTGAGGTGTATGGATCACTTTGTGGCAGATGAAGTACTGAGGTGTAGGGTTAGGGGGTTAGGGTTAGGGTGTTAGGGTTATAGATCACTATGAGGCAGATGAGGCACTAAGGTATATGGATCACTATGTGTCAGATTAGGCACTGAGGTGTATGGGTCACTATGAAACAGATGAGTAACTAAGGTATATGGATCACTATGCGGCAGATGAGGCACTGATGTCTGTGGATCACTATGTGGCAGATGAGGCACTGAGGTGTATGGATCACTATGTGGCAGATGAGGCACTGAGGTGTAGGGTTAGGTTTAGGGGGTTAGGGTTAGGGTTAGGGTGTTAGGGATTGGGTTAGGGTTAGGGCGTTATGGGGTTAGGGTTAGGGTTATGGATCACTATTAGGCAGATGAGGCACTGAGGTGTATGGATCACTATGTGGCAGATGAGGCACTGAGGGGTAGGGTTAGGGTTAGGGGGTTAGGGTTAGGGGGTTAGGGTTAGGGTTAGGGGGTTACGGTTAGGGTTATGGATCACTATGAGGCAGATGAGGCACTAAGGTATATGGATCACTATGTGGCTGATGAGGCACTGAGGTGTATGGATCATTATGTGGCAGATGAGGCACTGAGGTGTATGGATCACTATGAGGCAGATGAGGCACTAAGGTGTATGGATCACTATGTGGCAGATGAGGCACTAATGTGTATGGATCAATATATGGCAGATGAGCCACTGATGTGTATGGATCACTATGTAGCAGATGAGCCACTGAGGTGTATGGATAAATATGTGGCAGATGAGGCACTGAGGTGTATGGATCACTGTGTGGCAGATGAGGCACTGAGGTGTATAGATCACTATGTGGCAGATGAGGCACTAAGGTGTATGGATCACTATGTGGCAGATGAGGCACTAATGTGTATGGATCAATATATGGCAGATGAGGCACTGAGGTGTATGGATCACTATGTAGCAGATGAGGCACTGAGGTTTATGGATAAATATGTGGCAGATGAGGCACTGAGGTGTATGGATCACTGTGTGGCAGATGAAGCACTGAGGTGTATGGATCACTATGTGGCATATGAAGCACTGAGGTGTAGGGTTAAGGTTAGGGGGTTAAGGTTAGGGTTATGGATCACTATGAGGCAGATGAGGCACTAAGGTATATGGATCACTATGTGGCAGATGAGGCACTGAGATTAATGGATCACTATGTGGCAGATGAGGCACTGAGGTGTATGGATCACTTTGTGGCAGATGAAGTACTGAGGTGTAGGGTTAGGGGGTTAGGTTTAGGGTGTTAGGGTTAGGGTTATAGATCACTATGAGGCAGATGAGGCACTAAGGTATATGGATCACTATGTGTCAGATTAGGCACTGAGGTGTAGGGTTAGGGTTAGGGGGTTAGGGTTAGGGTGTTAGGGATTGGGTTAGGGTTAGGGCGTTAGGTGGTTAGGGTTAGGGTTATGGATCACTACGAGGCAGATGAGGCATTGAGGTGTATGGATCACTATGTGGCAGATGAGGCACTGAGGTGTATGGATCACTATGTGGCAGATGAGGCACTGAGGTGTAGGGTTAGGGTTAGGGGGTTAGGGTTAGGGTGTTAGGGATTGGGTTAGGGTCAGGGCGTTAGGTGGTTAGGGTTAGGGTTATGGATCACTATGAGGCAGATGAGGCACTGAGGTGTATGGATCACTATGTGGCAGATGAGGCACTGAGGTGTAGGGTTAGGGTTAGGGGGTTAGGGTTAGGGGGTTAGGGTTAGGGTTAGTGTTAGGGTGTCAGGGTTAGGGTTATGGATCACTATGAGGCAGATGAGGCACTAAGGTATATGGATCACTATGTGGCTGATGAGGCACTGAGATGTATGGATCACTATGTGGCAGATGAGGCACTGAGGTGTATGGATCACTTTGTGGCAGATGAAGTACTGAGGTGTAGGGTTAGGGGGTTAGGGTTATGGTGTTAGGGTTAGGGTTATAGATCACTATGAGGCAGATGAGGCACTAAGGTATATGGATCACTATGTGTCAGATTAGGCACTGAAGTGTATGGTTCACTATGAAACAGATGAGTAACTAAGGTATATGGATCACTCTGTGGCAGATGAGGCACTGATGTCTGTGGATCACTATGTGGCAGATGAGGCACTGAGGTGTATGGATCACTATGTGGCAGATGAGGCACTGAGGTGTAGGGTTAGGTTTAGGGGGTTAGGGTTAGGGTGTTAGGGATTGGGTTGGGGTTAGGGCGTTAGGGGGTTAGGGTTAGGGTTATGGATCACTATGAGGCAGATGAGGCACTGAGGTGTATGGATCACTATGTGGCAGATGAGGCACTGAGGTGTAGGGTTAGGGTTAGGGCGTTAGGGTTAGGGGGTTAGGGTTAGGGGGTTAGGGTTAGGGGGTTAGGGTTAGGGTTATGGATCACTGTGAGGCAGATGAGGCACTAAGGGATATGGATCACTATGTGGCTGATGAGGCACTGAGGTGTATGGATCATTATGTGGCAGATGAGGCACTGAGGTGTATGGATCACTATGAGGCAGATGAGGCACTGAGCTGTATGGATAAATATGTGGCAGATGAGGCACTGAGGTGTATGGATCACTGTGTGGCAGATGAGGCACTGAGGTGTATAGATCACTATGTGGCAGATGAGGCACTGAGGTGTATGGATCACTGTGTGGCAGATGAAGCACTGAGGTGTACGGATCACTATGTGGCATATGAAGCACTGAGCTGTAGGGTTAAGGATAGGGGGTTAAGGTTAGGGTTATGGATCACTATGAGGCAGCTGAGGCACTAAGGTATATGGCTCACTATGTGGCAGATGAGGCACTGAGATGTATGGATCACTATGTGGCAGATGAGGCACTGAGGTGTATGGATCACTTTGTGGCAGATGAAGTACTGAGGTGTAGGGTTAGGGGGTTAGGGTTAGGGTGTTAGGGTTAGGGTTATAGATCACTATGAGGCAGATGAGGCACTAAGGTATATGGATCACTATGTGTCAGATTAGGCACTGAGGTGTATGGGTCACTATGAAACAGATGAGTAACTAAGGTATATGGATCACTATGTGGCAGATGAGGCACTGATGTGTGTGGATCACTATGTGGCAGATGAGGCACTGAGGTGTATGGATTACTATGTGGCAGATGAGTCACTGAGGTGTAGGGTTAGGGTTAGTGGGTTAGGGTTAGGGTTAGGGTGTTAGGGATTGGGTTAGGGTTAGGGCGTTAGGGGGTTAGGGTTAGGGTTATGGATCACTATGAGGCAGATGAGGCACTGAGGTGTATGGATCACTATGTGGCAGATGAGGCACTGAGGTGTAGGGTTAGGGTTAGTTGGTTAGGGTTAGGGGGTTAGGGTTAGGGTTAGGGTGTTAGGGTTAGGGTTAGGGTTATGGATCACTATGAGGCAGATGAGGCACTAAGGTATATGGATCATTATGTGGCTGATGAGGCACTGAGGTGTATGGATCATTATGTGGCAGATGAGGCACTGAGGTGTATGGATTACTGTGAGGCAGATGAGGCACTAAGGTGTATGGATCACTTTGTGGCAGATGAGGCACTAATGTGTATGGATCAATATATGGCAGATGAGCCACTGAGGTGTATGGATCACTATGTAGCAGATGAGCCACTGAGGTGTAGGGATAAATATGTGGCAGATGAGGCACTAAGGTGTATGGATCACTGTGTGGCAGATGAGGCACTGAGGTGTATAGATCACTATGTGGCAGATGAGGCACTGAGGTGTATGGATCACTGTGTGGCAGATGAAGCACTGAGGTGTATGGATCACTATGTGGCATATGAAGCACTGAGGTGTAGGGTTAAGGTTAGGGGGTTAAGGTTAGGGTTATGGATCACTATGAGGCAGATGAGGCACTAAGGTATATGGATCACTATGTGGCAGATGAGGCACTGAGATGTATGGATCACTATGTGGCAGATGAGGCACTGAGGTGTATGGATCACTTTGTGGCAGATGAAGCACTAATGTGTATGGATCAATATATGGCAGATGAGGCACTGAGGTGTAGGGTTAGGGGGTTAGGGTTAGGGTGTTAGGGTTAGGGTTATAGATCACTATGAGGCAATGAGGCACTAAGGTATATGGATCACTATGTGTCAGATTAGGCACTGAGGTGTATGGGTCACTATGAAACAGATGAGTAACTAAGGTATATGGATCACTATGTGGCAGATGAGGCACTGAGGTGTATGGATCACTATGTGGCAGATGAGGCACTGAGGTGTAGGGTTAGGGTTAGGGTATTAGGGTTAGGGTGTTAGGGTTAGGGTTATGGATCACTATGAGGCAGATGAGGCACTAAGGTATATGGATCACTATGTGGCTGATGAGGCACTGAGGTGTATGGATCATTATGTGGCAGATGAGGCACTGAGGTGTATGGATCACTATGTGGCAGCTGACACACTGAGGTGTATGGATCACTTTGTGGCAGATGAGGCACTGAGGTATATGGATCACTATGAGGCAAAGGTATATGGATCACTATGTGGCAGATGAGGCACTGAGGTGTATGGATCACTATGTGGCAGATGAAGCACTGAAGTGTATAGACACTATGTGGCAGATGAAGCACTGAAGTGTAGGGTTAGGGTTAGGGGTTAGGGTTAGGATGTTAGGGTTAGGGTTAGGGTGTTAGGGATTGGGTTAGTTTTAGGGCGTTAGGGGGTTAGGGTTACGGTTAGGGTTATGGATCACTATGTGCCAGATGAGGCACTGAGGTGTATGGATCACTATGTGGCAAATGAGGCACTGAGGTGTATGGATCACTATGTAGCAGTGGAGGCACTGAGGTGTATGGATCACTATGAGGCAGATGAGGCACTAAGGTATATGGATCACTATGTGGCATATGAAGCACTGAGGTGTATGGATCACTATGTGGCAGATGAGGCTCTGAGATGTATGGATCACTATGTGGCAGATGAGGCACTGAGGTGTATGGATCACTTTGTGGCAGATGAAGCACTGAGGTGTAGGGTTAGGGTTAGGGGGTTAGGGTTAGGGGGTTAGGGTTGGGCGGTTAGGGTTAGGGTGTTAGGGTTAGGGTTAGGGTTATGGATCACTATGAGGCAGATGAGGCACTAAGGTATATGGATCACTATGTGGCAGATGAGGCACTGAGGTGTATGGATCACTATGAGGCAGATGAGGCACTAAGGTGTATGGATCACTATGTGGCAGATGAGGCACTAATGTGTATGGATCAATATATGGCAGATGAGGCACTGAGGTGTATGGATCACTATGTAGCAGATGAGGCACTGAGGTGTATGGATAAATATGTGGCAGATGAGGCACTGAGGTGTATGGATCACTGTGTGGCAGATGAGGCACTGAGGTGTATAGATCACTATGTGGAAGATGAGGCACTGAGGTGTATGGATCACTGTGTGGCAGATGCAGCACTGAGGTATATGGATCACTATGTGGCATATGAAGCACTGAGGTGTAGGGTTAAGGTTAGGGGGTTAAGGTTAGGGTTATGGATCACTATGAGGCAGATGAGGCACTAAGGTATATGGATCACTATGTGGCAGATGAGGCACTGAGATATATGGATCACTATGTGGCAGATGAGGCACTGAGGTGTATGGATCACTTTGTGGCAGATGAAGTACTGAGGTGTAGGGTTATGGGGTTAGGGTTAGGGTTAGGGTTATAGATCACTATGAGGCAGATGAGGCACTAAGGTATATGGATCACTATGTGTCAGATTAGGCACTGAGGTGTATGGGTCACTATGAAACAGATGAGTAACTAAGGTATATGGATCACTATGTGGCAGATGAGGCACTGATGTCTGTGGATCACTATGTGGCAGATGAGGCACTGAGGTGTATGGATCACTATGTGGCAGATGAGGCACTGAGGTGTAGGGTTAGGTTTAGGGGGTTAGGGTTAGGGTTAGGGTGTTAGGGATTGGGTTAGGGTTAGGGCGTTATGGGGTTAGGGTTAGGGTTATGGATCACTATTAGGCAGATGAGGCACTGAGGTGTATGGATCACTATGTGGCAGATGAGGCACTGAGGTGTAGGGTTAGGGTTAGGGGGTTAGGGTTAGGGGGTTAGGGTTAGGGTTAGGGGGTTGCGGTTAGGGTTATGGATCACTATGAGGCAGATGAGGCACTAAGGTATATGGATCACTATGTGGCTGATGAGGCACTGAGGTGTATGGATCATTATGTGGCAGATGAGGCACTGAGGTGTATGGATCACTATGAGGCAGATGAGGCACTAAGGTGTATGGATCACTATGTGGCAGATGAGGCACTAATGTGTATGGATCAATATATGGCAGATGAGCCACTGAGGTGTATGGATCACTATGTAGCAGATGAGCCACTGAGGTGTATGGATAAATATGTGGCAGATGAGGCACTGAGGTGTATGGATCACTGTGTGGCAGATGAGGCACTGAGGTGTATAGATCACTATGTGGCAGATGAGGCACTAAGGTGTATGGATCACTATGTGGCAGATGAGGCACTAATGTGTATGGATCAATATATGGCAGATGAGGCACTGAGGTGTATGGATCACTATGTAGCAGATGAGGCACTGAGGTTTATGGATAATTATGTGGCAGATGAGGCACTGAGGTGTATGGATCACTGTGTGGCAGATGAGGCACTGAGGTGTATAGATCACTATGTGGCAGATGAATTACTGAGGTGTAGGGTTAGGGGGTTAGGGTTAGGGTGTTAGGGTTAGGGTTATAGATCACTATGAGGCAGATGAGGCACTAAGGTATATGGATCACTATGTGTCAGATTAGGCACTGAGGTGTATGGGTCACTATGAAACAGATGAGTAACTAAGGTATATGGATCACTATGTGGCAGATGAGGCACTGATGTGTGTGGATCACTATGTGGCAGATGAGGCACTGAGGTGTATGGATCACTATGTGGCAGATGAGTCACTGAGGTGTAGGGTTAGGGTTAGGGGGTTAGGGTTAGGGTTAGGGTGTTAGGGATTGGGTTAGGGTTAGGGCGTTAGGGGGTTAGGGTTAGGGTTATGGATCACTATGAGGCAGATGAGGCACTGAGGTGTATGGATCACTATGTGGCAGATGAGGCACTGAGGTGTAGGGTTAGGGTTAGTTGGTTAGGGTTAGGGGGTTAGGGTTAGGGTTAGGGTGTTAGGGTTAGGGTTAGGGTTATGGATCACTATGAGGCAGATGAGGCACTAAGGTATATGGATCACTATGTGGCTGATGAGGCACTGAGGTGTATGGATCATTATGTGGCAGATGACGCACTGAGGTGTATGGATCACTGTGAGGCAGATGAGGCACTAAGGTGTATGGATCACTTTGTGGCAGATGAGGCACTAATGTGTATGGATCATTATGTGGCTGATGAGCCACTGAGGTGTAGGGATAAATATGTGGCAGATGAGGCACTAAGGTGTATGGATCACTGTGTGGCAGATGAGGCACTGAGGTGTATAGATCACTATGTGGCAGATGAGGCACTGAGGTGTATGGATCACTGTGTGGCAGATGAAGCACTGAGGTGTATGGATCACTATGTGGCATATGAAGCACTGAGGTGTAGGGTTAAGGTTAGGGGGTTAAGGTTAGGGTTATGGATCACTATGAGGCAGATGAGGCACTAAGGTATATGGATCACTATGTGGCAGATGAGGCACTGAGATGTATGGATCACTATGTGGCAGATGAGGCACTGAGGTGTATGGATCACTTTGTGGCAGATGAAGCACTAATGTGTATGGATCAATATATGGCAGATGAGGCACTGAGGTGTAGGGTTAGGGGGTTAGGGTTAGGGTGTTAGGGTTAGGGTTATAGATCACTATGAGGCAATGAGGCACTAAGGTATATGGATCACTATGTGTCAGATTAGGCACTGAGGTGTATGGGTCACTATGAAACAGATGAGTAACTAAGGTATATGGATCACTATGTGGCAGATGAGGCACTGAGGTGTATGGATCACTATGTGGCAGATGAGGCACTGAGGTGTAGGGTTAGGGTTAGGGTATTAGGGTTAGGGTGTTAGGGTTAAGGTTAGGGTTATGGATCACTATGAGGCAGATGAGGCACTAAGGTATATGGATCACTATGTGGCTGATGAGGCACTGAGGTGTATGGATCATTATGTGGCAGATGAGGCACTGAGGTGTATGGATCACTATGTGGCAGCTGACACACTGAGGTGTATGGATCACTTTGTGGCAGATGAGGCACTGAGGTATATGGATCACTATGAGGCAAAGGTATATGGATCACTATGTGGCAGATGAGGCACTGAGGTGTATAGATCACTATGTGGCAGATGAAGCACTGAAGTGTATAGACACTATGTGGCAGATGAAGCACTGAAGTGTAGGGTTAGGGTTAGGGGTTAGGGTTAGGATGTTAGGGTTAGGGTTAGGGTGTTAGGGATTGGGTTAGTTTTAGGGCGTTAGGGGGTTAGGGTTACGGTTAGGGTTATGGATCACTATGTGCCAGATGAGGCACTGAGGTGTATGGATCACTATGTGGCAAATGAGGCACTGAGGTGTATGGATCACTATGTAGCAGTGGAGGCACTGAGGTGTATGGATCACTATGAGGCAGATGAGGCACTAAGGTATATGGATCACTATGTGGCATATGAAGCACTGAGGTGTATGGATCACTATGTGGCAGATGAGGCTCTGAGATGTATGGATCACTATGTGGCAGATGAGGCACTGAGGTGTATGGATCACTTTGTGGCAGATGAAGCACTGAGGTGTAGGGTTAGGGTTAGAGGGTTAGGGTTAGGGGGTTAGGGTTGGGCGGTTAGGGTTAGGGTGTTAGGGTTAGGGTTAGGGTTACGGATCACTATGAGGCAGATGAGGCACTAAGGTATATGGATCACTATGTGGCAGATGAGGCACTAAGGTGTATGGATCACTATGTGGCAGATGAGGCACTAATGTGTATGGATCAATATATTGCAGATGAGGCACTGAGGTGTATGGATCACTATGTAGCAGATGAGGCACTGAGGTGTATGGATAAATATGTGGCAGATGAGGCACTGAGGTGTATGGATCACTGTGTGGCAGATGAGGCACTGAGGTGTATAGATCACTATGTGGAAGATGAGGCACTGAGGTGTATGGATCACTGTGTGGCAGATGAAGCACTGAGGTATATGGATCACTATGTGGCATATGAAGCACTGAGGTGTAGGGTTAAGGTTAGGGGGTTAAGGTTAGGGTTATGGATCACTATGAGGCAGATGAGGCACTAAGGTATATGGATCACTATGTGGCAGAAGAGGCACTGAGATATATGGATCACTATGTGGCAGATGAGGCACTGAGGTGTATGGATCACTTTGTGGCAGATGAAGTACTGAGGTGTAGGGTTAGGGGGTTAGGGTTAGGGTGTTAGGGTTAGGGTTATAGATCACTATGAGGCAGATGAGGCACTAAGGTATATGGATCACTATGTGTCAGATTAGGCACTGAGGTGTATGGGTCACTATGAAACAGATGAGTAACTAAGGTATATGGATCACTATGTGGCAGATGAGGCACTGATGTGTGTGGATCACTATGTGGCAGATGAGGCACTGAGGTGTATGGATCACTATGTGGCAGATGAGGCACTGAGGTGTAGGGTTAGGGTTAGGGGGTTAGGGTTAGGGTGTTAGGGATTGGGTTAGGGTTAGGGCGTTAGGTGGTTAGGGTTAGGGTCATGGATCACTATGAGGCAGATGAGGCACTGAGGTGTATGGATCACTATGTGGCAGATGAGGCACTGAGGTGTAGGGTTAGGGTTAGGGGGTTAGGGTTAGGGGGTTAGGGTTAGTGTTAGGGTGTCAGGGTTAGGGTTATGGATCACTATGAGGCAGATGAGGCACTACTGTATATGGATCACTATGTGGCTGATGAGGCACTGAGATGTATGGATCACTATGTGGCAGATGAGGCACTGAGGTGTATGGATCACTTTGTGGCAGATGAAGTACTGAGGTGTAGGGTTAGGGGGTTAGGGTTATGGTGTTAGCGTTAGGGTTATAGATCACTATGAGGCAGATGAGGCACTAAGGTATATGGATCACTATGTGTCAGATTAGGCACTGAGGTGTATGGTTCACTATGAAACAGATGAGTAACTAAGGTATATGGATCACTATGTGGCAGATGAGGCACTGATGTCTGTGGATCACTATGTGGCAGATGAGGCACTGAGGTGTATGGATCACTATGTGGCAGATGAGGCACTGAGGTGTAGGGTTAGGTTTAGGGGGTTAGGGTTAGGGTGTTAGGGATTGGGTTGGGGTTAGGGCGTTAGGGGGTTAGGGTTAGGGTTATGGATCACTATGAGGCAGATGAGGCACTGAGGTGTATGGATCACTATGTGGCAGATGAGGCACTGACGTGTAGGGTTAGGGTTAGGGGGTTAGGGTTAGGGGGTTAGGGTTAGGGGGTTAGGGTTAGGGTTATGGATCACTGTGAGGCAGATGAGGCACTAAGGGATATGGATCACTATGTGGCTGATGAGGCACTGAGGTGTATGGATCATTATGTGGCAGATGAGGCACTGAGGTGTATGGATCACTATGAGGCAGATGAGGCACTGAGCTGTATGGATAAATATGTGGCAGATGAGGCACTGAGGTGTATGGATCACTGTGTGGCAGATGAGGCACTGAGGTGTATAGATCACTATGTGGCAGATGAGGCACTGAGGTGTATGGATCACTGTGTGGCAGATGAAGCACTGAGGTGTACGGATCACTATGTGGCATATGAAGCACTGAGCTGTAGGGTTAAGGTTAGGGGGTTAATGTTAGGGTTATGGATCACTATGAGGCAGATGAGGCACTAAGGTATATGGATCACTATGTGGCAGATGAGGCACTGAGATGTATGGATCACTATGTGGCAGATGAGGCACTGAGGTGTATGGATCACTTTGTGGCAGATGAAGTACTGAGGTGTAGGGTTAGGGGGTTAGGGTTAGGGTGTTAGGGTTAGGGTTATAGATCACTATGAGGCAGATGAGGCACTAAGGTATATGGATCACTATGTGTCAGATTAGGCACTGAGGTGTATGGGTCACTATGAAACAGATGAGTAACTAAGGTATATGGATCACTATGAGGCAGATGAGGCACTGATGTGTGTGGATCACTATGTGGCAGATGAGGCACTGAGGTGTATGGATCACTATGTGACAGATGAGGCACTGAGGTGTAGGGTTAGGGTTAGGGGGTTAGGGTTAGGGTTAGGGTGTTAGGGATTGGGTTAGGGTTAGGGCGTTAGGTGATTAGGGTTAGGGTTATGGATCACTATGAGGCAGATGAGGCACTGAGGTGTATGGATCACTATGTGGCAGATGAGGCACTGAGGTGTAGGGTTAGGGTTAGGGGGTTAGGGTTAGGGGGTTAGGGTTAGGGTGTTACGGTTAGGGTTAGGGTTATTGATCACTATGAGGCAGATGAGGCACTAAGGTATATGGATCACTATGTGGCTGATGAGGTACTGAGATGTATGGATCACTATGTGGCAGATGAGGCACTGAGGTGTATGGATCACTTTGTGGCAGATGAAGTACTGAGGTGTAGGGTTAGGGGGTTAGGGTTAGGGTGTTAGGGTTAGGGTAATAGATCACTATGAGGCAGATGAGGCACTAAGGTATATGGATCACTATGTGTCAGATTAGGCACTGAGGTGTATGGGTCACTATGAAACAGATGAGTAACTAAGGTATATGGATCACTATGTGGCAGATGAGGCACTGATGTCTGTGGATCACTATGTGGCAGATGAGGCACTGAGGTGTATGGATCACTATGTGGCAGATGAGGCACTGAGGTGTAGGGTTAGGTTTAGGGGGTTAGGGTTAGGGTTAGGGTGTTAGGGATTGGGTTAGGGTTAGGGCGTTAGGGGGTTAGGGTTAGGGTTATGGATCACTATGAGGCAGATGAGGCACTGAGGTTTATGGATCACTATGTGGCAGATGAGGCACTGAGGTGTAGGGTTAGGGTTAGGGGGTTAGGGTTAGGGGGTTAGGGTTAGGGTTAGGGGGTTAGGGTTAGGGTTATGGATCACTATGAGGCAGAAGAGGCACTAAGGTATATGGATCACTATGTGGCTGATGAGGAACTGAGGTGTATGGATCATTATGTGGCAGATGAGGCACTGAGGTGTATGGATCACTATGAGGCAGATGAGGCACTAAGGTGTATGGATCACTATGTGGCAGATGAGGCACTAATGTGTATGGATCAATATATGGCAGATGAGCCACTGAGGTGTATGGATCACTATGTGGCAGATGAGCCACTGAGGTGTATGGATAAATATGTGGCAGATGAGGCACTGAGATGTATGGATCACTGTGTGGCAGATGAGGCACTGAGGTCTATAGATCACTATGTGGCAGATGAGGCACTGAGGTGTATGGATCACTGTGTGGCAGATGAAGCACTGAGGTGTATGGATCACTATGTGGCATATGAAGCACTGAGCTGTAGGGTTAAGGTTAGGGGGTTAAGGTTAGGGTTATGGATCACTATGAGGCAGATGAGGCACTAAGGTATATGGATCACTATGTGGCAGATGAGGCACTGAGATGTATGGATCACTATGTGGCAGATGAGGCACTGAGGTGTATGGATCACTTTGTGGCAGATGAAGTACTGAGGTGTAGGGTTAGGGGGTTAGGGTTAGGGTGTTAGGGTTAGGGTTATAGATCACTATGAGGCAGATGAGGCACTAAGGTATATGGATCACTATGTGTCAGATTAGGCACTGAGGTGTATGGGTCACTATGAAACAGATGAGTAACTAAGGTATATGGATCACTATGTGGCAGATGAGGCACTGATGTGTGTGGATCACTATGTGGCAGATGAGGCACTGAGGTGTATGGATCACTATGTGGCAGATGAGGCACGGAGGTGTAGGGTTAGGTTTAGGGGGTTAGGGTTAGGGGGTTAGGGTTAGGGTTAGGGTGTTAGGGTTAGGGTAATGGATCACTATGAGGCAGATGAGGCACTAAGGTATATGGATCACTATGTGGCTGATGAGGCACTGAGGTGTATGGATCATTATGTGGCAGATGAGGCACTGAGGTGTATGGATCACTATGTGGCAGCTGACACACTGAGGTGTATGGATCACTTTGTGGCAGATGAGGCACTGAGGTATATGGATCACTATGAGGCACAGGTATATGGATCACTATGTGGCAGATGAGGCACTGAGGTGTATGGATCACTATGTGGCAGATGAAGCACTGAAGTGTATAGACACTATGTGGCAGATGAAGCACTGAAGTGTGGGGTTAGGGTTAGGATGTTCGGGTTAGGGTTAGGGTGTTAGGGATTGGGTTAGTTTTAGGGCGTTAGGGGGTTAGGGTTACGGTTAGGGTTATGGATCACTATTTGCCAGATGAGACACTGAAGTGTATGGATCACTATGTGGCAAATGAGGCACTGAGGTGTATGGATCACTATGTAGCAGCGGAGGCACTGAGGTGTATGGATCACTATGAGGCAGATGAGGCACTAAGGTATATGGATCACTATGTGGAATATGAAGCACTGAGGTGTATGGATCACTATGTGGCAGATGAGGCTCTGAGATGTATGGATCACTATGTGGCAGATGAGGCACTGAGGTGTATGGATCACTTTGTGGCAGATGAAGTACTGAGGTGTAGGGTTAAGGGGTTAGGGTTAGGGTGTTAGGGTTAGGGTTATAGATCATTATGAGGCAGATGAGGCACTAAGGTATATGGATCACTATGTGTCAGATTAGGCACTGAGGTGTATGGGTCACTATGAAACAGATGAGTAACTAAGGTATATGGATCACTATGTGGCAGATGAGGCACTGATGTGTGTGGATCACTATGTGGCAAATGAGGCACTGAGGTGTATGGATCACTATGTGGCAGATGAGGCACTGAGGTGTAGGGTTAGGGTTAGGGGGTTAGGGTTAGGGTTAGGGTGTTAGGGATTGGGTTAGGGTTATGGCGTTAGGGGGTTAGGGTTAGGGTTATGGATCACTATGAGGCAGATGAGGCACTGAGGTGTATGGATCACTATGTGGCAGATGAGGCACTGAGGTGTAGGGTTAGGGTTAGGGGGTTAGGGTTAGGGTTAGGGTTAGGGTTTCAGGGTTAGGGTTAGGGTTAGGGTTTTAGGGTTTGGGTTAGGGTTAGGGTTTTAGGGTTAGGGTTAGGGTTAGGATTAGGGGATAGGGTTAGGGTTAGGGTTAGGGGTTAGTGTTAGGGTTAGGGTTAGGGGTTAGGGTTAGGGGGTTAGGGGGTTAGGGTTAGGGTTAGGGTTAGGGTTAGAGGGTTAGGGTTAGGGTTAGGGTTAGGGGGTTAGGGTTAGGGTTATGGATCACTATGAGGCAGATGAGGCACTAAGGTATATGGATCACTATGTGGCTGATGAGGCACTGAGGTGTATGGATCATTATGTGGCAGATGAGGCACTGAGGTGTATGGATCACTATGAGGCAGATGAGGCACTAAGGTGTATGGATCACTATGTGGCAGATGAGGCACTAATGTGTATGGATCAATATATGGCAGATGAGGCACTGAGGTGTATGGATCACTGTGTGGCAGATGAGGCACTGAGGTGTATAGATCACTATGTGGCAGATGAGGCACTGAGGTGTATGGATCACTGTGTGGCAGATGAAGCACTGAGGTGTATGGATCACTATGTGGCATATGAAGCACTGAGGTATAGGGTTAAGGTTAGGGGGTTAAGGTTAGCGTTATGGATCACTATGAGGCAGATGATGCACTAAGGTATATGGATCACTATGTGGCAGATGAGGCACTGAGATGTATGGATCACTATGTGGCAGATGAGGCACTGAGGTGTATGGATCACTTTGTGGCAGATGAAGTACTGAGGTGTAGGGTTAGGGGGTTAGGGTTAGGGTGTTAGGGTTAGGGTTATAGATCACTATGAGGCAGATGAGGCACTAAGGTATATGGATCACTATGTGTCAGATTAGGCACTGAGGTGTATGGGTCACTATGAAACAGATGAGTAACTAAGTTATATGGATCACTATGAGGCAGATGAGGCACCGATGTGTGTGGATCACTATGTGGCAGATGAGGCACTGAGGTGTATGGATCACTATGTGACAGATGAGGCACTGAGGTGTAGGGTTAGGGTTAGGGGGTTAGGGTTAGGGTTAGGGTGTTAAGGATTGGGTTAGGGTTAGGGCGTTAGGTGATTAGGGTTAGGGTTATGGATCACTATGAGGCAGATGAGGCACTGAGGTGTATGGATCACTATGTGGCAGATGAGGCACTGAGGTGTAGGGTTAGGGGGTTAGGGTTAGGGGGATAGGGTTAGGGTTAGGGTGTTACGGTTAGGGTTAGGGTTATTGATCACTATGAGGCAGATGAGGCACTGAGGTGTATGGATCACTATGTGGCAGATGAGGCACTGAGGTGTAGGGTTAGGGTTAGGGGGTTAGGGTTAGGGGGTTAGGGTTAGGGTTAGGGTTAGGGGGTTAGGGTTATGGATCACTATGAGGCAGAAGAGGCACTAAGGTATATGGATCACTATGTGGCTGATGAGGCACTGAGGTTTATGGATCATTATGTGGCAGATGAGGCACTGAGGTGTATGGATCACTATGAGGCAGATGAGGCACTAAGGTGTATGGATCACTATGTGGCAGATGAGGCACTAATGTGTATGGATCAATATATGGCAGATGAGCCACTGAGGTGTATGGATCACTATGTGGCAAGTGAGCCACTGAGGTGTATGGATAAATATGTGGCAGATGAGGCACTGAGGTGTATGGATCACTGTGTGGCAGATGAGGCACTGAGGTGTATAGATCACTATGTGGCAGATGAGGCACTGAGGTGTATGGATCACTGTGTGGCAGATGAAGCACTGAGGTGTATGGATCACTATGTGGCATATGAAGCACTGAGGTGTAGGGTTAAGGTTAGGGGGTTAAGGTTAGGGTTATGGATCACTATGAGGCAGATGAGGCACTAAGGTATATGGATCACTATGTGGCAGATGAGGCACTGAGATGTATGGATCACTATGTGGCAGATGAGGCACTGAGGTGTATGGATCACTTTGTGGCAGATGAAGTACTGAGGTGTAGGGTTAGGGGGTTAGGGTTAGGGTGTTAGGGTTAGGGTTATAGATCACTATGAGGCAGATGAGGCACTAAGGTATATGGATCACTATGTGTCAGATTAGGCACTGAGGTGTATGGGTCACTATGAAACAGATGAGTAACTAAGGTATATGGATCACTATGTGGCAGATGAGGCACTGATGTGTGTGGATCACTATGTGGCAGATGAGGCACTGAGGTGTATGGATCACTATGTGGCAGATGAGGCACTGAGGTGTAGGGTTAGGTTTAGGGGGTTAGGGTTAGGGGGTTAGGGTTAGGGTTAGGGTGTTAGGGTTAGGGTTATGGATCACTATGAGGCAGATGAGGCACTAAGGTATATGGATCACTATGTGGCTGATGAGGCACTGAGGTGTATGGATCATTATGTGGCAGATGAGGCACTGAGGTGTATGGATCACTATGTGGCAGCTGACACACTGAGGTGTATGGATCACTTTGTGGCAGATGAGGCACTGAGGTATATGGATCACTATGAGGCACAGGTATATGGATCACTATGTGGCAGATGAGGCACTGAGGTGTATGGATCACTATGTGGCAGATGAAGCACTGAAGTGTATAGACACTATGTGGCAGATGAAGCACTGAAGTGTGGGGTTAGGGTTAGGATGTTCGGGTTAGGGTTAGGGTGTTAGGGATTGGGTTAGTTTTAGGGCGTTAGGGGGTTAGGGTTATGGTTAGGGTTATGGATCACTATTTGCCAGATGAGGCACTGAGGTGTATGGATCACAATGTGGCAAATGAGGCACTGAGGTGTATGGATCACTATGTAGCAGTGGAGGCACTGAGGTGTATGGATCACTATGAGGCAGATGAGGCACTAAGGTATATGGATCACTATGTGGAATATGAAGCACTGAGGTGTATGGATCACTATGTGGCAGATGAGGCTCTGAGATGTATGGATCACTATGTGGCAGATGAGGCACTGAGGTGTATGGATCACTTTGTGGCAGATGAAGTACTGAGGTGTAGGGTTAAGGGGTTAGGGTTAGGGTGTTAGGGTTAGGGTTATAGATCATTATGAGGCAGATGAGGCACTAAGGTATATGGATCACTATGTGTCAGATTAGGCACTGAGGTGTATGGGTCACTATGAAACAGATGAGTAACTAAGGTATATGGATCACTATGTGGCAGATGAGGCACTGATGTGTGTGGATCACTATGTGGCAAATGAGGCACTGAGGTGTATGGATCACTATGTGGCAGATGAGGCACTGAGGTGTAGGGTTAGGGTTAGGGGGTTAGGGTTAGGGTGTTAGGGATTGGGTTAGGGTTAGGGCGTTAGGGGGTTAGGGTTAGGGTTATGGATCACTATGAGGCAGATGAGGAACTGAGGTGTATGGATCACTATGTGGCAGATGAGGCACTGAGGTGTAGGGTTAGGGTTAGGGGGTTAGGGTTAGGGTTAGGGTTTTAGGGTTAGGGTTAGAGTTAGGGTTAAGGTTTTAGGGTTTGGGTTAGGGTTAGGGTTTTAGGGTTAGGGTTAGGGTTAGGATTAGGGGATAGGGTTAGGGTTAGGGTTAGGGGTTAGGGTTAGGGTTAGGGGGTTAGGGGGTTAGGGTTAGGGTTATGGATCACTATGAGGCAGATGAGGGACTAAGGTATATGGATCACTATGTGGCTGATGAGGCACTGAGGTGTATGGATCATTATGTGGCAGATGAGGCACTGAGGTGTATGGATCACTATGAGGCAGATGAGGCACTAAGGTGTATGGATCACTATGTGGCAGATGAGGCACTAATGTGTATGGATCAATATATGGCAGATGAGGCACTGAGGTGTATGGATCACTATGTAGCAGATGAGGCACTGAGGTTTATGGATAAATATGTGGCAGATGAGGCACTGAGGTGTATGGATCACTGTGTGGCAGATGAGGCACTGAGGTGTATAGATCACTATGTGGCAGATGAGGCACTGAGGTGTATGGATCACTGTGTGGCAGATGAAGCACTGAGGTGTATGGATCACTATGTGGCATATGAAGCACTGAGGTGTAGGGTTAAGGTTAGGGGGTTAAGGTTAGGGTTATGGATCACTATGAGGCAGATGAGGCACTAAGGTATATGGATCACTATGTGGCAGATGAGGCACTGAGTTGTATGGATCACTATGTGGCAGATGAGGCACTGAGGTGTATGGATCACTTTGTGGCAGATGAAGTACTGAGGTGTAGGGTTAGGGGGTTAGGGTTAGGGTGTTAGGGTTAGGGTTATAGATCACTATGAGGCAGATGAGGCACTAAGGTATATGGATCACTATGTGTCAGATTAGGCACTGAGGTGTATGGGTCACTATGAAACAGATGAGTAACTAAGGTATATGGATCACTATGAGGCAGATGAGGCACTGATGTGTGTGGATCACTATGTGGCAGATGAGGCACTGAGGTGTATGGATCACTATGTGACAGATGAGGCACTGAGGTGTAGGGTTAGGGTTAGAAGGTTAGGGTTAGGGTTAGGGTGTTAGGGATTGGGTTAGGGTTAGGGCGTTAGGTGATTAGGGTTAGGGTTATGGATCACTATGAGGCAGATGAGGCACTGAGGTGTATGGATCACTATGTGGCAGATGAGGCACTGAGGTGTAGGGTTAGGGTTAGGGGGTTAGGGTTAGGGGGTTAGGGTTAGGGTTAGGGTGTTACGGTTAGGGTTAGGGTTATTGATCACTATGAGGCAGATGAGGCACTAAGGTATATGGATCACTATGTGGCTGATGAGGTACTGAGATGTATGGATCACTATGTGGCAGATGAGGCACTGAGGTGTATGGATCACTTTGTGGCAGATGAAGTACTGAGGTGTAGGGTTAGGGTTAGGGTGTTAGGGTTAGGGTAATAGATCACTATGAGGCAGATGAGGCACTAAGGTATATGGATCACTATGTGTCAGATTAGGCACTGAGGTGTATGGGTCACTATGAAACAGATGAGTAACTAAGGTATATGGATCACTATGTGGCAGATGAGGCACTGATGTCTGTGGATCACTATGTGGCAGATGAGGCACTGAGGTGTATGGATCACTATGTGGCAGATGAGGCACTGAGGTGTAGGGTTAGGTTTAGGGGGTTAGGGTTAGGGTTAGGGTTAGGGTGTTAGGGATTGGGTTAGGGTTAGGGCGTTAGGGGGTTAGGGTTAGGGTTATGGATCACTATGAGGCAGATGAGGCACTGAGGTGTATGGATCACTATGTGGCAGATGAGGCACTGAGGTGTAGGGTTAGGGTTAGGGGGTTAGGGTTAGGGGGTTAGGGTTAGGGTTAGGGGGTTAGGGTTAGGGTTATGGATCACTATGAGGCAGAAGAGGCACTGAGGTGTATGGATCATTATGTGGCAGATGAGGCACTGAGGTGTATGGATCACTATGAGGCAGATGAGGCACTAAGGTGTATGGATCACTATGTGGCAGATGATGCACTAATGTGTATGGATCAATATATGGCAGATGAGCCACTGAGGTGTATGGATCACTATGTGGCAGATGAGCCACTGAGGTGTATGGATAAATATGTGGCAGATGAGGCACTGAGGTGTATGGATCACTGTGTAGCTGATGAGGCACTGAGGTGTATAGATCACTATGTGGCAGATGAGGCACTGAGGTGTATGGATCACTGTGTGGCAGATGAAGCACTGAGGTGTATGGATCACTATGTGGCATATGAAGCACTGAGGTGTAGGGTTAAGGTTAGGGGGTTAAGGTTAGGGTTATGGATCACTATGAGGCAGATGAGGCACTAAGGTATATGGATCACTATGTGGCAGATGAGGCACTGAGATGTATGGATCACTATGTGGCAGATGAGGCACTGAGGTGTATGGATCACTTTGTGGCAGATGAAGTACTGAGGTGTAGGGTTAGTGGGTTAGGGTTAGGGTGTTAGGGTTAGGGTTATAGATCACTATGAGGCAGATGAGGCACTAAGGTATATGGATCACTATGTGTCAGATTAGGCACTGAGGTGTATGGGTCACTATGAAACAGATGAGTAACTAAGGTATATGGATCACTATGTGGCAGATGAGGCACTGATGTGTGTGGATCACTATGTGGCAGATGAGGCACTGAGGTGTATGGATCACTATGTGGCAGATGAGGCACTGAGGTGTAGGGTTAGGTTTAGGGGGTTAGGGTTAGGGGGTTAGGGTTAGGGTTAGGGTGTTAGGGTTAGGGTTATGGATCACTATGAGGCAGATGAGGCACTAAGGTATATGGATCACTATGTGGCTGATGAGGTACTGAGGTGTATGGATCATTATGTGGCAGATGAGGCACTGAGGTGTATGGATCACTATTTGGCAGCTGACACACTGAGGTGTATGGATCACTTTGTGGCAGATGAGGCACTGAGGTATATGGATCACTATGAGGCACAGGTATATGGATCACTATGTGGCAGATGAGGCACTGAGGTGTATGGATCACTATGTGGCAGATGAAGCACTGAAGTGTATAGACACTATGTGGCAGATGAAGCACTGAAGTGTAGGGTTAGGGTTAGGGGTTAGGGTTAGGATGTTCGGGTTAGGGTGTTAGGGATTGGGTTAGTTTTAGGGCGTTAGGGGGTTAGGGTTACGGTTAGGGTTATGGATCACTATTTGCCAGATGAGGCACTGAGGTGTATGGATCACTATGTGGCAAATGAGGCACTGAGGTGTATGGATCACTATGTAGCAGCAGAGGCACTGAGGTGTATGGATCACTATGAGGCAGATGAGGCACTAAGGTATATGGATCACTATGTGGCATATGAAGCACTGAGGTGTATGGATCACTATGTGGCAGATGAGGCTCTGAGATGTATGGATCACTATGTGGCAGATGAGGCACTGAGGTGTATGGATCACTTTGTGGCAGATGAAGTACTGAGGTGTAGGGTTAAGGGGTTAGGGTTAGGGTGTTAGGGTTAGGGTTATAGATCACTATGAGGCAGATGAGGCACTAAGGTATATGGATCACTATGTGTCAGATTAGGCACTGAGGTGTATGGGTCACTATGAAACAGATGAGTAACTAAGGTATATGGATCACTATGTGGCAGATGAGGCACTGATGTGTGTGGATCACTATGTGGCAGATGAGGCACTGAGGTGTATGGATCACTATGTGGCAGATGAGGCACTGAGGTGTAGGGTTAGGGTTAGGGGGTTAGGGTTAGGGTGTTAGGGATTGGGTTAGGGTTAGGGCGTGAGGTGGTTAGGGTTAGGGTTATGGATCACTATGAGGCAGATGAGGCACTGAGGTGTATGGATCACTATGTGGCAGATGAGGCACTGAGGTGTAGGGTTAGGGTTAGGGGGTTAGGGTTAGGGTTAGTGTTAGGGTGTCAGGGTTAGGGTTATGGATCACTATGAGGCAGATGAGGCACTAAGGTATATGGATCACTATGTGGCTGATGAGGCACTGAGATGTATGGATCACTATGTGGCAGATGAGGCACTGAGGTGTATGGATCACTTTGTGGCATATGAAGTACTGAGGTGTAGGGTTAGGGGGTTAGGGTTATGGTGTTAGGGTTAGGGTTATAGATCACTATGAGGCAGATGAGGCACTAAGGTATATGGATCACTATGTGTCAGATTAGGCACTGAGGTGTATGGTTCACTATGAAACAGATGAGTAACTAAGGTATATGGATCACTATGTGGCAGATGAGGCACTGATGTCTGTGGATCAGTATGTGGCAGATGAGGCACTGAGGTGTATGGATCACTATGTGGCAGATGAGGCACTGAGGTGTAGGGTTAGGTTTAGGGGGTTAGGGTTAGGGTTAGGGTGTTAAGGGTTGGGTTGGGGTTAGGGCGTTAGGGGGTTAGGGTTAGGGTTATGGATCACTATGAGGCAGATGAGGCACTGAGGTGTATGGATCACTATGTGGCAGATGAGGCACTGAGGTGTAGGGTTAGGGTTAGGGGGTTAGGGTTAGGGGGTTAGGGTTAGGGGGTTAGGGTTAGGGTTATGGATCACTGTGAGGCAGATGATAGTACTAAGGGATATGGATCACTATGTGGCTGATGAGGCACTGAGGTGTATGGATCATTATGTGGCAGATGAGGCACTGAGGTGTATGGATCACTATGTGGCAGATGAGGCACTGAGGTGTAGGGTTAGGGGGTTAAGGTTAGGGGGTTAGGGTTAGGGTGTTACGGTTAGGGTTAGGGTTATTGATCACTATGAGGCAGATGAGGCACTAAGGTATATGGATCACTATGTGGCTGATGAGGTACTGAGATGTATGGATCACTATGTGGCAGATGAGGCACTGAGGTGTATGGATCACTTTGTGGCAGATGAAGTACTGAGGTGTAGGGTTAGGGGGTTAGGGTTAGGGTGTTAGGGTTAGGGTAATAGATCACTATGAGGCAGATGAGGCACTAAGGTATATGGATCACTATGTGTCAGATTAGGCACTGAGGTGTATGGGTCACTATGAAACAGATGAGTAACTAAGGTATATGGATCACTATGTGGCAGATGAGGCACTGATGTCTGTGGATCACTATGTGGCAGATGAGGCACTGAGGTGTATGGATCACTATGTGGCAGATGAGGCACTGAGGTGTAGGGTTAGGTTTAGGGGGTTAGGGTTAGGGTTAGGGTGTTAGGGATTGGGTTAGGGTTAGGGCGTTAGGGGGTTAGGGTTAGGGTTATGGATCACTATGAGGCAGATGAGGCACTGAGGTGTATGGATCACTATGTGGCAGATGAGGCACTGAGGTGTAGGGTTAGGGTTAGGGGGTTAGGGTTAGGGGGTTAGGGTTAGGGTTAGGGGGTTAGGGTTAGGGTTATGGATCACTATGAGGCAGAAGAGGCACTAAGGTATATGGATCACTATGTGGCTGATGAGGCACTGAGGTGTATGGATCATTATGTGGCAGATGAGGCACTGAGGTGTATGGATCACTATGAGGCAGATGAGGCACTAAGGTGTATGGATCACTATGTGGCAGATGAGGCACTAATGTGTATGGATCAATATATGGCAGATGAGCCACTGAGGTGTATGGATCACTATGTGGCAGATGAGCCACTGAGGTGTATGGATAAATATGTGGCAGATGAGGCACTGAGGTGTATGGATCACTGTGTGGCAGATGAGGCACTGAGGTGTATAGATCACTATGTGGCAGATGAGGCACTGAGGTGTATGGATCACTGTGTGGCAGATGAAGCACTGAGGTGTATGGATCACTATGTGGCATATGAAGCACTGAGGTGTAGGGTTAAGGTTAGGGGGTTAAGGTTAGGGTTATGGATCACTATGAGGCAGATGAGGCTCTAAGGTATATGGATCACTATGTGGCAGATGAGGCACTGAGATGTATGGATCACTATGTGGCAGATGAGGCACTGAGGTGTATGGATCACTTTGTGGCAGATGAAGTACTGAGGTGTAGGGTTAGGGTGTTAGGGTTAGGGTTATAGATCACTATGAGGCAGATGAGGCACTAAGGTATATGGATCACTATGTGTCAGATTAGGCACTGAGGTGTATGGGTCACTATGAAACAGATGAGTAACTAAGGTATATGGATCACTATGTGGCAGATGAGGCACTGATGTGTGTGGATCACTATGTGGCAGATGAGGCACTGAGGTGTATGGATCACTATGTGGCAGATGAGGCACTGAGGTGTAGGGTTAGGTTTAGGGGGTTAGGGTTAGGGGGTTAGGGTTAGGGTTAGGGTGTTAGGGTTAGGGTTATGGATCACTATGAGGCAGATGAGGCACTAAGGTATATGGATCACTATGTGGCTGATGAGGCACTGAGGTGTATGGATCATTATGTTGCAGATGAGGCACTGAGGTGTATGGATCACTATGTGGCAGCTGACACACTGAGGTGTATGGATCACTTTGTGGCAGATGAGGCACTGAGATATATGGATCACTATGAGGCACAGGTATATGGATCACTATGTGGCAGATGAGGCACTGAGGTGTATGGATCACTATGTGGCAGATGAAGCACTGAAGTGTATAGACACTATGTGGCAGATGAAGCACTGAAGTGTAGGGTTAGGGTTAGGGGTTAGGGTTAGGATGTTCGGGTTAGGGTTAGGGTGTTAGGGATTGGGTTAGTTTTAGGGCGTTAGGGGGTTAGGGTTACGGTTAGGGTTATGGATCACTAATTGCCAGATGAGGCACTGAGGTGTATGGATCACTATGTGGCAAATGAGGCACTGAGGTGTATGGATCACTATGTAGCAGCAGAGGCACTGAGGTGTATGGATCACTATGAGGCAGATGAGGCACTAAGGTATATGGATCACTATGTGGCATATGAAGCACTGAGGTGTATGGATCACTATGTGGCAGATGAGGCTCTGAGATGTATGGATCACTATGTGGCAGATGAGGCACTGAGGTGTATGGATCACTATGTGTCAGATTAGGCACTGAGGTGTATGGTTCACTATGAAACAGATGAGTAACTAAGGTATATGGATCACTATGTGGCAGATGAGGCACTGATGTCTGTGGATCAGTATGTGGCAGATGAGGCACTGAGGTGTATGGATCACTATGTGGCAGATGAGGCACTGAGGTGTAGGGTTAGGTTTAGGGGGTTAGGGTTAGGGTTAGGGTGTTAAGGATTGGGTTGGGGTTAGGGCGTTAGGGGGTTAGGGTTAGGGTTATGGATCACTATGAGGCAGATGAGGCACTGAGGTGTATGGATCACTATGTGGCAGATGAGGCACTGAGGTGTAGGGTTAGGGTTAGGGGGTTAGGGTTAGGGGGTTAGGGTTAGGGGGTTAGGGTTAGGGTTATGGATCAATGTGAGGCAGATGATAGTACTAAGGGATATGGATCACTATGTGGCTGATGAGGCACTGAGGTGTATGGATCATTATGTGGCAGATGAGGCACTGAGGTGTATGGATCACTATGAGGCAGATGAGGCACTAAGGTGTATGGATCACTATGTGGCAGATGAGGCACTAATGTGTATGGATCAATATATGGCAGATGAGCCACTGAGGTGTATGGATCACTATGTAGCAGATGAGCCACTGAGGTGTATGGATAAATATGTGGCAGATGAGGCACTGAGGTGTATGGATCACTGTGTGGCAGATGAGGCACTGAGGTGTATAGATCACTATGTGGCAGATGAGGCACTGAGGTGTATGGATCACTGTGTGGCAGATGAAGCACTGAGGTGTACGGATCACTATGTGGCATATGAAGCACTGAGGTGTAGGGTTAAGGTTAGGGGGTTAAGGTTAGGGTTATGGATCACTATGAGGCAGATGAGGCACTAAGGTATATGGATCACTATGTGGCAGATGAGGCACTGAGATGTATGGATCACTATGTGGCAGATGAGGCACTGAGGTGTATGGATCACTATGTGACAGATGAGGCACTGAGGTGTAGGGTTAGGGTTAGGGGGTTAGCGTTAGGGTTAGGGTGTTAGGGATTGAGTTAGGGTTAGGGCGTTAGGTGATTAGGGTTAGGGTTATGGATCACTATGAGGCAGATGAGGCACTGAGGTGTATGGATCACTATGTGGCAGATGAGGCACTGAGGTGTAGGGTTAGGTTTAGGGGGTTAGGGTTAGGGGGTTAGGGTTAGGGTTAGGGTGTTAGGGTTAGGGTTATGGATCACTATGAGGCAGATGAGGCACTAAGGTATATGGATCACTATGTGGCTGATGAGGCACTGAGGTGTATGGATCATTATGTGGCAGATGAGGCACTGAGGTGTATGGATCACTATTTGGCAGCTGACACACTGAGGTGTATGGATCACTTTGTGGCAGATGAGGCACTGAGGTATATGGATCACTATGAGGCACAGGTATATGGATCACTATGTGGCAGATGAGGCACTGAGGTGTATGGATCACTATGTGGCAGATGAAGCACTGAAGTGTATAGACACTATGTGGCAGATGAAGCACTGAAGTGTAGGGTTAGGGTTAGGGGTTAGGGTTAGGATGTTCGGGTTAGGGTGTTAGGGATTGGGTTAGTTTTAGGGCGTTAGGGGGTTAGGGTTACGGTTAGGGTTATGGATCACTATTTGCCAGATGAGGCACTGAGGTGTATGGATCACTATGTGGCAAATGAGGCACTGAGGTGTATGGATCACTATGTAGCAGCAGAGGCACTGAGGTGTATGGATCACTATGAGGCAGATGAGGCACTAAGGTATATGGATCACTATGTGGCATATGAAGCACTGAGGTGTATGGATCACTATGTGGCAGATGAGGCTCTGAGATGTATGGATCACTATGTGGCAGATGAGGCACTGAGGTGTATGGATCACTTTGTGGCAGATGAAGTACTGAGGTGTAGGGTTAAGGGGTTAGGGTTAGGGTGTTAGGGTTAGGGTTATAGATCACTATGAGGCAGATGAGGCACTAAGGTATATGGATCACTATGTGTCAGATTAGGCACTGAGGTGTATGGGTCACTATGAAACAGATGAGTAACTAAGGTATATGGATCACTATGTGGCAGATGAGGCACTGATGTGTGTGGATCACTATGTGGCAGATGAGGCACTGAGGTGTATGGATCACTATGTGGCAGATGAGGCACTGAGGTGTAGGGTTAGGGTTAGGGGGTTAGGGTTAGGGTGTTAGGGATTGGGTTAGGGTTAGGGCGTGAGGTGGTTAGGGTTAGGGTTATGGATCACTATGAGGCAGATGAGGCACTGAGGTGTATGGATCACTATGTGGCAGATGAGGCACTGAGGTGTAGGGTTAGGGTTAGGGGGTTAGGGTTAGGGTTAGTGTTAGGGTGTCAGGGTTAGGGTTATGGATCACTATGAGGCAGATGAGGCACTAAGGTATATGGATCACTATGTGGCTGATGAGGCACTGAGATGTATGGATCACTATGTGGCAGATGAGGCACTGAGGTGTATGGATCACTTTGTGGCATATGAAGTACTGAGGTGTAGGGTTTGGGGGTTAGGGTTATGGTGTTAGGGTTAGGGTTATAGATCACTATGAGGCAGATGAGGCACTAAGGTATATGGATCACTATGTGTCAGATTAGGCACTGAGGTGTATGGTTCACTATGAAACAGATGAGTAACTAAGGTATATGGATCACTATGTGGCAGATGAGGCACTGATGTCTGTGGATCAGTATGTGGCAGATGAGGCACTGAGGTGTATGGATCACTATGTGGCAGATGAGGCACTGAGGTGTAGGGTTAGGTTTAGGGGGTTAGGGTTAGGGTTAGGGTGTTAAGGATTGGGTTGGGGTTAGGGCGTTAGGGGGTTAGGGTTAGGGTTATGGATCACTATGAGGCAGATGAGGCACTGAGGTGTATGGATCACTATGTGGCAGATGAGGCACTGAGGTGTAGGGTTAGGGTTAGGGGGTTAGGGTTAGGGGGTTAGGGTTAGGGGGTTAGGGTTAGGGTTATGGATCACTGTGAGGCAGATGATAGTACTAAGGGATATGGATCACTATGTGGCTGATGAGGCACTGAGGTGTATGGATCATTATGTGGCAGATGAGGCACTGAGGTGTATGGATCACTATGTGGCAGATGAGGCACTGAGGTGTAGGGTTAGGGGGTTAAGGTTAGGGGGTTAGGGTTAGGGTGTTACGGTTAGGGTTAGGGTTATTGATCACTATGAGGCAGATGAGGCACTAAGGTATATGGATCACTATGTGGCTGATGAGGTACTGAGATGTATGGATCACTATGTGGCAGATGAGGCACTGAGGTGTATGGATCACTTTGTGGCAGATGAAGTACTGAGGTGTAGGGTTAGGGGGTTAGGGTTAGGGTGTTAGGGTTAGGGTAATAGATCACTATGAGGCAGATGAGGCACTAAGGTATATGGATCACTATGTGTCAGATTAGGCACTGAGGTGTATGGGTCACTATGAAACAGATGAGTAACTAAGGTATATGGATCACTATGTGGCAGATGAGGCACTGATGTCTGTGGATCACTATGTGGCAGATGAGGCACTGAGGTGTATGGATCACTATGTGGCAGATGAGGCACTGAGGTGTAGGGTTAGGTTTAGGGGGTTAGGGTTAGGGTTAGGGTGTTAGGGATTGGGTTAGGGTTAGGGCGTTAGGGGGTTAGGGTTAGGGTTATGGATCACTATGAGGCAGATGAGGCACTGAGGTGTATGGATCACTATGTGGCAGATGAGGCACTTAGGTGTAGGGTTAGGGTTAGGGGGTTAGGGTTAGGGGGTTAGGGTTAGGGTTAGGGGGTTAGGGTTAGGGTTATGGATCACTATGAGGCAGAAGAGGCACTAAGGTATATGGATCACTATGTGGCTGATGAGGCACTGAGGTGTATGGATCATTATGTGGCAGATGAGGCACTGAGGTGTATGGATCACTATGAGGCAGATGAGGCACTAAGGTGTATGGATCACTATGTGGCAGATGAGGCACTAATGTGTATGGATCAATATATGGCAGATGAGCCACTGAGGTGTATGGATCACTATGTGGCAGATGAGCCACTGAGGTGTATGGATAAATATGTGGCAGATGAGGCACTGAGGTGTATGGATCACTGTGTGGCAGATGAAGCACTGAGGTGTATAGATCACTATGTGGCAGATGAGGCACTGAGGTGTATGGATCACTGTGTGGCAGATGAAGCACTGAGGTGTATGGATCACTATGTGGCATATGAAGCACTGAGGTGTAGGGTTAAGGTTAGGGGGTTAAGGTTAGGGTTATGGATCACTATGAGGCAGATGAGGCACTAAGGTATATGGATCACTATGTGGCAGATGAGGCACTGAGATGTATGGATCACTATGTGGCAGATGAGGCACTGAGGTGTATGGATCACTTTGTGGCAGATGAAGTACTGAGGTGTAGGGTTAGGGGGTTAGGGTTAGGGTGTTAGGGTTAGGGTTATAGATCACTATGAGGCAGATGAGGCACTAAGGTATATGGATCACTATGTGTCAGATTAGGCACTGAGGTGTATGGGTCACTATGAAACAGATGAGTAACTAAGGTATATGGATCACTATGTGGCAGATGAGGCACTGATGTGTGTGGATCACTATGTGGCAGATGAGGCACTGAGGTGTATGGATCACTATGTGGCAGATGAGGCACTGAGGTGTAGGGTTAGGTTTAGGGGGTTAGGGTTAGGGGGTTAGGGTTAGGGTTAGGGTGTTAGGGTTAGGGTTATGGATCACTATGAGGCAGATGAGGCACTAAGGTATATGGATCACTATGTGGCTGATGAGGCACTGAGGTGTATGGATCATTATGTTGCAGATGAGGCACTGAGGTGTATGGATCACTATGTGGCAGCTGACACACTGAGGTGTATGGATCACTTTGTGGCAGATGAGGCACTGAGATATATGGATCACTATGAGGCACAGGTATATGGATCACTATGTGGCAGATGAGGCACTGAGGTGTATGGATCACTATGTGGCAGATGAAGCACTGAAGTGTATAGACACTATGTGGCAGATGAAGCACTGAAGTGTAGGGTTAGGGTTAGGGGTTAGGGTTAGGATGTTCGGGTTAGGGTTAGGGTGTTAGGGATTGGGTTAGTTTTAGGGCGTTAGGGGGTTAGGGTTACGGTTAGGGTTATGGATCACTAATTGCCAGATGAGGCACTGAGGTGTATGGATCACTATGTGGCAAATGAGGCACTGAGGTGTATGGATCACTATGTAGCAGCAGAGGCACTGAGGTGTATGGATCACTATGAGGCAGATGAGGCACTAAGGTATATGGATCACTATGTGGCATATGAAGCACTGAGGTGTATGGATCACTATGTGGCAGATGAGGCTCTGAGATGTATGGATCACTATGTGGCAGATGAGGCACTGAGGTGTATGGATCACTATGTGTCAGATTAGGCACTGAGGTGTATGGTTCACTATGAAACAGATGAGTAACTAAGGTATATGGATCACTATGTGGCAGATGAGGCACTGATGTCTGTGGATCAGTATGTGGCAGATGAGGCACTGAGGTGTATGGATCACTATGTGGCAGATGAGGCACTGAGGTGTAGGGTTAGGTTTAGGGGGTTAGGGTTAGGGTTAGGGTGTTAAGGATTGGGTTGGGGTTAGGGCGTTAGGGGGTTAGGGTTAGGGTTATGGATCACTATGAGGCAGATGAGGCACTGAGGTGTATGGATCACTATGTGGCAGATGAGGCACTGAGGTGTAGGGTTAGGGTTAGGGGGTTAGGGTTAGGGGGTTAGGGTTAGGGGGTTAGGGTTAGGGTTATGGATCAATGTGAGGCAGATGATAGTACTAAGGGATATGGATCACTATGTGGCTGATGAGGCACTGAGGTGTATGGATCATTATGTGGCAGATGAGGCACTGAGGTGTATGGATCACTATGAGGCAGATGAGGCACTAAGGTGTATGGATCACTATGTGGCAGATGAGGCACTAATGTGTATGGATCAATATATGGCAGATGAGCCACTGAGGTGTATGGATCACTATGTAGCAGATGAGCCACTGAGGTGTATGGATAAATATGTGGCAGATGAGGCACTGAGGTGTATGGATCACTGTGTGGCAGATGAGGCACTGAGGTGTATAGATCACTATGTGGCAGATGAGGCACTGAGGTGTATGGATCACTGTGTGGCAGATGAAGCACTGAGGTGTACGGATCACTATGTGGCATATGAAGCACTGAGGTGTAGGGTTAAGGTTAGGGTGTTAAGGTTAGGGTTATGGATCACTATGAGGCAGATGAGGCACTAAGGTATATGGATCACTATGTGGCAGATGAGGCACTGAGATGTATGGATCACTATGTGGCAGATGAGGCACTGAGGTGTATGGATCACTATGTGACAGATGAGGCACTGAGGTGTAGGGTTAGGGTTAGGGGGTTAGCGTTAGGGTTAGGGTGTTAGGGATTGAGTTAGGGTTAGGGCGTTAGGTGATTAGGGTTAGGGTTATGGATCACTATGAGGCAGATGAGGCACTGAGGTGTATGGATCACTATGTGGCAGATGAGGCACTGAGGTGTAGGGTTAGGTTTAGGGGGTTAGGGTTAGGGGGTTAGGGTTAGGGTTAGGGTGTTAGGGTTAGGGTTATGGATCACTATGAGGCAGATGAGGCACTAAGGTATATGGATCACTATGTGGCTGATGAGGCACTGAGGTGTATGGATCATTATGTGGCAGATGAGGCACTGAGGTGTATGGATCACTATTTGGCAGCTGACACACTGAGGTGTATGGATCACTTTGTGGCAGATGAGGCACTGAGGTATATGGATCACTATGAGGCACAGGTATATGGATCACTATGTGGCAGATGAGGCACTGAGGTGTATGGATCACTATGTGGCAGATGAAGCACTGAAGTGTATAGACACTATGTGGCAGATGAAGCACTGAAGTGTAGGGTTAGGGTTAGGGGTTAGGGTTAGGATGTTCGGGTTAGGGTGTTAGGGATTGGGTTAGTTTTAGGGCGTTAGGGGGTTAGGGTTACGGTTAGGGTTATGGATCACTATTTGCCAGATGAGGCACTGAGGTGTATGGATCACTATGTGGCAAATGAGGCACTGAGGTGTATGGATCACTATGTAGCAGCAGAGGCACTGAGGTGTATGGATCACTATGAGGCAGATGAGGCACTAAGGTATATGGATCACTATGTGGCATATGAAGCACTGAGGTGTATGGATCACTATGTGGCAGATGAGGCTCTGAGATGTATGGATCACTATGTGGCAGATGAGGCACTGAGGTGTATGGATCACTTTGTGGCAGATGAAGTACTGAGGTGTAGGGTTAAGGGGTTAGGGTTAGGGTGTTAGGGTTAGGGTTATAGATCACTATGAGGCAGATGAGGCACTAAGGTATATGGATCACTATGTGTCAGATTAGGCACTGAGGTGTATGGGTCACTATGAAACAGATGAGTAACTAAGGTATATGGATCACTATGTGGCAGATGAGGCACTGATGTGTGTGGATCACTATGTGGCAGATGAGGCACTGAGGTGTATGGATCACTATGTGGCAGATGAGGCACTGAGGTGTAGGGTTAGGGTTAGGGGGTTAGGGTTAGGGTGTTAGGGATTGGGTTAGGGTTAGGGCGTGAGGTGGTTAGGGTTAGGGTTATGGATCACTATGAGGCAGATGAGGCACTGAGGTGTATGGATCACTATGTGGCAGATGAGGCACTGAGGTGTAGGGTTAGGGTTAGGGGGTTAGGGTTAGGGGGTTAGGGTTAGGGTTAGTGTTAGGGTGTCAGGGTTAGGGTTATGGATCACTATGAGGCAGATGAGGCACTAAGGTATATGGATCACTATGTGGCTGATGAGGCACTGAGATGTATGGATCACTATGTGGCAGATGAGGCACTGAGGTGTATGGATCACTTTGTGGCATATGAAGTACTGAGGTGTAGGGTTAGGGGGTTAGGGTTATGGTGTTAGGGTTAGGGTTATAGATCACTATGAGGCAGATGAGGCACTAAGGTATATGGATCACTATGTGTCAGATTAGGCACTGAGGTGTATGGTTCACTATGAAACAGATGAGTAACTAAGGTATATGGATCACTATGTGGCAGATGAGGCACTGATGTCTGTGGATCAGTATGTGGCAGATGAGGCACTGAGGTGTATGGATCACTATGTGGCAGATGAGGCACTGAGGTGTAGGGTTAGGTTTAGGGGGTTAGGGTTAGGGTTAGGGTGTTAAGGATTGGGTTGGGGTTAGGGCGTTAGGGGGTTAGGGTTAGGGTTATGGATCACTATGAGGCAGATGAGGCACTGAGGTGTATGGATCACTATGTGGCAGATGAGGCACTGAGGTGTAGGGTTAGGGTTAGGGGGTTAGGGTTAGGGGGATAGGGTTAGGGTTAGGGTGTTACGGTTAGGGTTAGGGTTATTGATCACTATGAGGCAGATGAGGCACTGAGGTGTATGGATCACTATGTGGCAGATGAGGCACTGAGGTGTAGGGTTAGGGTTAGGGGGTTAGGGTTAGGGGGTTAGGGTTAGGGTTAGGGTTAGGGGGTTAGGGTTATGGATCACTATGAGGCAGAAGAGGCACTAAGGTATATGGATCACTATGTGGCTGATGAGGCACTGAGGTTTATGGATCATTATGTGGCAGATGAGGCACTGAGGTGTATGGATCACTATGAGGCAGATGAGGCACTAAGGTGTATGGATCACTATGTGGCAGATGAGGCACTAATGTGTATGGATCAATATATGGCAGATGAGCCACTGAGGTGTATGGATCACTATGTGGCAGGTGAGCCACTGAGGTGTATGGATAAATATGTGGCAGATGAGGCACTGAGGTGTATGGATCACTGTGTGGCAGATGAGGCACTGAGGTGTATAGATCACTATGTGGCAGATGAGGCACTGAGGTGTATGGATCACTGTGTGGCAGATGAAGCACTGAGGTGTATGGATCACTATGTGGCATATGAAGCACTGAGGTGTAGGGTTAAGGTTAGGGGGTTAAGGTTAGGGTTATGGATCACTATGAGGCAGATGAGGCACTAAGGTATATGGATCACTATGTGGCAGATGAGGCACTGAGATGTATGGATCACTATGTGGCAGATGAGGCACTGAGGTGTATGGATCACTTTGTGGCAGATGAAGTACTGAGGTGTAGGGTTAGGGGGTTAGGGTTAGGGTGTTAGGGTTAGGGTTATAGATCACTATGAGGCAGATGAGGCACTAAGGTATATGGATCACTATGTGTCAGATTAGGCACTGAGGTGTATGGGTCACTATGAAACAGATGAGTAACTAAGGTATATGGATCACTATGTGGCAGATGAGGCACTGATGTGTGTGGATCACTATGTGGCAGATGAGGCACTGAGGTGTATGGATCACTATGTGGCAGATGAGGCACTGAGGTGTAGGGTTAGGTTTAGGGGGTTAGGGTTAGGGGGTTAGGGTTAGGGTTAGGGTGTTAGGGTTAGGGTTATGGATCACTATGAGGCAGATGAGGCACTAAGGTATATGGATCACTATGTGGCTGATGAGGCACTGAGGTGTATGGATCATTATGTGGCAGATGAGGCACTGAGGTGTATGGATCACTATGTGGCAGCTGACACACTGAGGTGTATGGATCACTTTGTGGCAGATGAGGCACTGAGGTATATGGATCACTATGAGGCACAGGTATATGGATCACTATGTGGCAGATGAGGCACTGAGGTGTATGGATCACTATGTGGCAGATGAAGCACTGAAGTGTATAGACACTATGTGGCAGATGAAGCACTGAAGTGTGGGGTTAGGGTTAGGATGTTCGGGTTAGGGTTAGGGTGTTAGGGATTGGGTTAGTTTTAGGGCGTTAGGGGGTTAGGGTTATGGTTAGGGTTATGGATCACTATTTGCCAGATGAGGCACTGAGGTGTATGGATCACAATGTGGCAAATGAGGCACTGAGGTGTATGGATCACTATGTAGCAGCGGAGGCACTGAGGTGTATGGATCACTATGAGGCAGATGAGGCACTAAGGTATATGGATCACTATGTGGAATATGAAGCACTGAGGTGTATGGATCACTATGTGGCAGATGAGGCTCTGAGATGTATGGATCACTATGTGGCAGATGAGGCACTGAGGTGTATGGATCACTTTGTGGCAGATGAAGTACTGAGGTGTAGGGTTAAGGGGTTAGGGTTAGGGTGTTAGGGTTAGGGTTATAGATCATTATGAGGCAGATGAGGCACTAAGGTATATGGATCACTATGTGTCAGATTAGGCACTGAGGTGTATGGGTCACTATGAAACAGATGAGTAACTAAGGTATATGGATCACTATGTGGCAGATGAGGCACTGATGTGTGTGGATCACTATGTGGCAAATGAGGCACTGAGGTGTATGGATCACTATGTGGCAGATGAGGCACTGAGGTGTAGGGTTAGGGTTAGGGGGTTAGGGTTAGGGTGTTAGGGATTGGGTTAGGGTTAGGGCGTTAGGGGGTTAGGGTTAGGGTTATGGATCACTATGAGGCAGATGAGGAACTGAGGTGTATGGATCACTATGTGGCAGATGAGGCACTGAGGTGTAGGGTTAGGGTTAGGGGGTTAGGGTTAGGGTTAGGGTTTTAGGGTTAGGGTTAGAGTTAGGGTTAAGGTTTTAGGGTTTGGGTTAGGGTTAGGGTTTTAGGGTTAGGGTTAGGGTTAGGATTAGGGGATAGGGTTAGGGTTAGGGTTAGGGGTTAGGGTTAGGGTTAGGGGGTTAGGGGGTTAGGGTTAGGGTTATGGATCACTATGAGGCAGATGAGGGACTAAGGTATATGGATCACTATGTGGCTGATAAGGCACTGAGGTGTATGGATCATTATGTGGCAGATGAGGCACTGAGGTGTATGGATCACTATGAGGCAGATGAGGCACTAAGGTGTATGGATCACTATGTGGCAGATGAGGCACTAATGTGTATGGATCAATATATGGCAGATGAGGCACTGAGGTGTATGGATCACTATGTAGCAGATGAGGCACTGAGGTTTATGGATAAATATGTGGCAGATGAGGCACTGAGGTGTATGGATCACTGTGTGGCAGATGAGGCACTGAGGTGTATAGATCACTATGTGGCAGATGAGGCACTGAGGTGTATGGATCACTGTGTGGCAGATGAAGCACTGAGGTGTATGGATCACTGTGTGGCATATGAAGCACTGAGGTGTAGGGTTAAGGTTAGGGGGTTAAGGTTAGGGTTATGGATCACTATGAGGCAGATGAGGCACTAAGGTATATGGATCACTATGTGGCAGATGAGGCACTGAGTTGTATGGATCACTATGTGGCAGATGAGGCACTGAGGTGTATGGATCACTTTGTGGCAGATGAAGTACTGAGGTGTAGGGTTAGGGGGTTAGGGTTAGGGTGTTAGGGTTAGGGTTATAGATCACTATGAGGCAGATGAGGCACTAAGGTATATGGATCACTATGTGTCAGATTAGGCACTGAGGTGTATGGGTCACTATGAAACAGATGAGTAACTAAGATATATGGATCACTATGAGGCAGATGAGGCACTGATGTGTGTGGATCACTATGTGGCAGATGAGGCACTGAGGTGTATGGATCACTATGTGACAGATGAGGCACTGAGGTGTAGGGTTAGGGTTAGAAGGTTAGGGTTAGGGTTAGGGTGTTAGGGATTGGGTTAGGGTTAGGGCGTTAGGTGATTAGGGTTAGGGTTATGGATCACTATGAGGCAGATGAGGCACTGAGGTGTATGGATCACTATGTGGCAGATGAGGCACTGAGGTGTAGGGTTAGCGTTAGGGGGTTAGGGTTAGGGGGTTAGGGTTAGGGTTAGGGTGTTACGGTTAGGGTTAGGGTTATTGATCACTATGAGGCAGATGAGGCACTAAGGTATATGGATCACTATGTGGCTGATGAGGTACTGAGATGTATGGATCACTATGTGGCAGATGAGGCACTGAGGTGTATGGATCACTTTGTGGCAGATGAAGTACTGAGGTGTAGGGTTAGGGTTAGGGTGTTAGGGTTAGGGTAATAGATCACTATGAGGCAGATGAGGCACTAAGGTATATGGATCACTATGTGTCAGATTAGGCACTGAGGTGTATGGGTCACTATGAAACAGATGAGTAACTAAGGTATATGGATCACTATGTGGCAGATGAGGCACTGATGTCTGTGGATCACTATGTGGCAGATGAGGCACTGAGGTGTATGGATCACTATGTGGCAGATGAGGCACTGAGGTGTAGGGTTAGGTTTAGGGGGTTAGGGTTAGGGTTAGGGTTAGGGTGTTAGGGATTGGGTTAGGGTTAGGGCGTTAGGGGGTTAGGGTTAGGGTTATGGATCACTATGAGGCAGATGAGGCACTGAGGTGTATGGATCACTATGTGGCAGATGAGGCACTGAGGTGTAGGGTTAGGGTTAGGGGGTTAGGGTTAGGGGGTTAGGGTTAGGGTTAGGGGGTTAGGGTTAGGGTTATGGATCACTATGAGGCAGAAGAGGCACTGAGGTGTATGGATCATTATGTGGCAGATGAGGCACTGAGGTGTATGGATCACTATGAGGCAGATGAGGCACTAAGGTGTATGGATCACTATGTGGCAGATGAGGCACTGAGGTGTATGGATCACTATGTGGCAGATGAGGCACTGAGGTGTAGGGTTAGCGTTAGGGGGTTAGGGTTAGGGGGTTAGGGTTAGGGTTAGGGTGTTACGGTTAGGGTTAGGGTTATTGATCACTATGAGGCAGATGAGGCACTAAGGTATATGGATCACTATGTGGCTGATGAGGTACTGAGATGTATGGATCACTATGTGGCAGATGAGGCACTGAGGTGTATGGATCACTTTGTGGCAGATGAAGTACTGAGGTGTAGGGTTAGGGTTAGGGTGTTAGGGTTAGGGTAATAGATCACTATGAGGCAGATGAGGCACTAAGGTATATGGATCACTATGTGTCAGATTAGGCACTGAGGTGTATGGGTCACTATGAAACAGATGAGTAACTAAGGTATATGGATCACTATGTGGCAGATGAGGCACTGATGTCTGTGGATCACTATGTGGCAGATGAGGCACTGAGGTGTATGGATCACTATGTGGCAGATGAGGCACTGAGGTGTAGGGTTAGGTTTAGGGGGTTAGGGTTAGGGTTAGGGTTAGGGTGTTAGGGATTGGGTTAGGGTTAGGGCGTTAGGGGGTTAGGGTTAGGGTTATGGATCACTATGAGGCAGATGAGGCACTGAGGTGTATGGATCACTATGTGGCAGATGAGGCACTGAGGTGTAGGGTTAGGGTTAGGGGGTTAGGGTTAGGGGGTTAGGGTTAGGGTTAGGGGGTTAGGGTTAGGGTTATGGATCACTATGAGGCAGAAGAGGCACTGAGGTGTATGGATCATTATGTGGCAGATGAGGCACTGAGGTGTATGGATCACTATGAGGCAGATGAGGCACTAAGGTGTATGGATCACTATGTGGCAGATGATGCACTAATGTGTATGGATCAATATATGGCAGATGAGCCACTGAGGTGTATGGATCACTATGTGGCAGATGAGCCACTGAGGTGTATGGATAAATATGTGGCAGATGAGGCTCTGAGATGTATGGATCACTATGTGGCAGATGAGGCACTGAGGTGTATGGATCACTTTGTGGCAGATGAAGTACTGAGGTGTAGGGTTAAGGGGTTAGGGTTAGGGTGTTAGGGTTAGGGTTATAGATCATTATGAGGCAGATGAGGCACTAAGGTATATGGATCACTATGTGTCAGATTAGGCACTGAGGTGTATGGGTCACTATGAAACAGATGAGTAACTAAGGTATATGGATCACTATGTGGCAGATGAGGCACTGATGTGTGTGGATCACTATGTGGCAAATGAGGCACTGAGGTGTATGGATCACTATGTGGCAGATGAGGCACTGAGGTGTAGGGTTAGGGTTAGGGGGTTAGGGTTAGGGTGTTAGGGATTGGGTTAGGGTTAGGGCGTTAGGGGGTTAGGGTTAGGGTTATGGATCACTATGAGGCAGATGAGGAACTGAGGTGTATGGATCACTATGTGGCAGATGAGGCACTGAGGTGTAGGGTTAGGGTTAGGGGGTTAGGGTTAGGGTTAGGGTTTTAGGGTTAGGGTTAGAGTTAGGGTTAAGGTTTTAGGGTTTGGGTTAGGGTTAGGGTTTTAGGGTTAGGGTTAGGGTTAGGATTAGGGGATAGGGTTAGGGTTAGGGTTAGGGGTTAGGGTTAGGGTTAGGGGGTTAGGGGGTTAGGGTTAGGGTTATGGATCACTATGAGGCAGATGAGGGACTAAGGTATATGGATCACTATGTGGCTGATAAGGCACTGAGGTGTATGGATCATTATGTGGCAGATGAGGCACTGAGGTGTATGGATCACTATGAGGCAGATGAGGCACTAAGGTGTATGGATCACTATGTGGCAGATGAGGCACTAATGTGTATGGATCAATATATGGCAGATGAGGCACTGAGGTGTATGGATCACTATGTAGCAGATGAGGCACTGAGGTTTATGGATAAATATGTGGCAGATGAGGCACTGAGGTGTATGGATCACTGTGTGGCAGATGAGGCACTGAGGTGTATAGATCACTATGTGGCAGATGAGGCACTGAGGTGTATGGATCACTGTGTGGCAGATGAAGCACTGAGGTGTATGGATCACTGTGTGGCATATGAAGCACTGAGGTGTAGGGTTAAGGTTAGGGGGTTAAGGTTAGGGTTATGGATCACTATGAGGCAGATGAGGCACTAAGGTATATGGATCACTATGTGGCAGATGAGGCACTGAGTTGTATGGATCACTATGTGGCAGATGAGGCACTGAGGTGTATGGATCACTTTGTGGCAGATGAAGTACTGAGGTGTAGGGTTAGGGGGTTAGGGTTAGGGTGTTAGGGTTAGGGTTATAGATCACTATGAGGCAGATGAGGCACTAAGGTATATGGATCACTATGTGTCAGATTAGGCACTGAGGTGTATGGGTCACTATGAAACAGATGAGTAACTAAGGTATATGGATCACTATGAGGCAGATGAGGCACTGATGTGTGTGGATCACTATGTGGCAGATGAGGCACTGAGGTGTATGGATCACTATGTGACAGATGAGGCACTGAGGTGTAGGGTTAGGGTTAGAAGGTTAGGGTTAGGGTTAGGGTGTTAGGGATTGGGTTAGGGTTAGGGCGTTAGGTGATTAGGGTTAGGGTTATGGATCACTATGAGGCAGATGAGGCACTGAGGTGTATGGATCACTATGTGGCAGATGAGGCACTGAGGTGTAGGGTTAGCGTTAGGGGGTTAGGGTTAGGGGGTTAGGGTTAGGGTTAGGGTGTTACGGTTAGGGTTAGGGTTATTGATCACTATGAGGCAGATGAGGCACTAAGGTATATGGATCACTATGTGGCTGATGAGGTACTGAGATGTATGGATCACTATGTGGCAGATGAGGCACTGAGGTGTATGGATCACTTTGTGGCAGATGAAGTACTGAGGTGTAGGGTTAGGGTTAGGGTGTTAGGGTTAGGGTAATAGATCACTATGAGGCAGATGAGGCACTAAGGTATATGGATCACTATGTGTCAGATTAGGCACTGAGGTGTATGGGTCACTATGAAACAGATGAGTAACTAAGGTATATGGATCACTATGTGGCAGATGAGGCACTGATGTCTGTGGATCACTATGTGGCAGATGAGGCACTGAGGTGTATGGATCACTATGTGGCAGATGAGGCACTGAGGTGTAGGGTTAGGTTTAGGGGGTTAGGGTTAGGGTTAGGGTTAGGGTGTTAGGGATTGGGTTAGGGTTAGGGCGTTAGGGGGTTAGGGTTAGGGTTATGGATCACTATGAGGCAGATGAGGCACTGAGGTGTATGGATCACTATGTGGCAGATGAGGCACTGAGGTGTAGGGTTAGGGTTAGGGGGTTAGGGTTAGGGGGTTAGGGTTAGGGTTAGGGGGTTAGGGTTAGGGTTATGGATCACTATGAGGCAGAAGAGGCACTGAGGTGTATGGATCATTATGTGGCAGATGAGGCACTGAGGTGTATGGATCACTATGAGGCAGATGAGGCACTAAGGTGTATGGATCACTATGTGGCAGATGATGCACTAATGTGTATGGATCAATATATGGCAGATGAGCCACTGAGGTGTATGGATCACTATGTGGCAGATGAGCCACTGAGGTGTATGGATAAATATGTGGCAGATGAGGCACTGAGGTGTATGGATCACTGTGTAGCAGATGAGGCACTGAGGTGTATAGATCACTATGTGGCAGATGAGGCACTGAGGTGTATGGATCACTGTGTGGCAGATGAAGCACTGAGGTGTATGGATCACTATGTGGCATATGAAGCACTTAGGTGTAGGGTTAAGGTTAGGGGGTTAAGGTTAGGGTTATGGATCACTATGAGGCAGATGAGGCACTAAGGTATATGGATCACTATGTGGCAGATGAGGCACTGAGATGTATGGATCACTATGTGGCAGATGAGGCACTGAGGTGTATGGATCACTTTGTGGCAGATGAAGTACTGAGGTGTAGGGTTAGTGGGTTAGGGTTAGGGTGTTAGGGTTAGGGTTATAGATCACTATGAGGCAGATGAGGCACTAAGGTATATGGATCACTATGTGTCAGATTAGGCACTGAGGTGTATGGGTCACTATGAAACAGATGAGTAACTAAGGTATATGGATCACTATGTGGCAGATGAGGCACTGATGTGTGTGGATCACTATGTGGCAGATGAGGCACTGAGGTGTATGGATCACTATGTGGCAGATGAGGCACTGAGGTGTAGGGTTAGGTTTAGGGGGTTAGGGTTAGGGGGTTAGGGTTAGGGTTAGGGTGTTAGGGTTAGGGTTATGGATCACTATGAGGCAGATGAGGCACTAAGGTATATGGATCACTATGTGGCTGATGAGGCACTGAGGTGTATGGATCATTATGTGGCAGATGAGGCACTGAGGTGTATGGATCACTATTTGGCAGCTGACACACTGAGGTGTATGGATCACTTTGTGGCAGATGAGGCACTGAGGTATATGGATCACTATGAGGCACAGGTATATGGATCACTATGTGGCAGATGAGGCACTGAGGTGTATGGATCACTATGTGGCAGATGAAGCACTGAAGTGTATAGACACTATGTGGCAGATGAAGCACTGAAGTGTAGGGTTAGGGTTAGGGGTTAGGGTTAGGATGTTCGGGTTAGGGTGTAAGGGATTGGGTTAGTTTTAGGGCGTTAGGGGGTTAGGGTTACGGTTAGGGTTATGGATCACTATTTGCCAGATGAGGCACTGAGGTGTATGAATCACTATGTGGCAAATGAGGCACTGAGGTGTATGGATCACTATGTAGCAGCAGAGGCACTGAGGTGTATGGATCACTATGAGGCAGATGAGGCACTAAGGTATATGGATCACTATGTGGCATATGAAGCACTGAGGTGTATGGATCACTATGTGGCAGATGAGGCTCTGAGATGTATGGATCACTATGTGGCAGATGAGGCACTGAGGTGTATGGATCACTTTGTGGCAGATGAAGTACTGAGGTGTAGGGTTAAGGGGTTAGGGTTAGGGTGTTAGGGTTAGGGTTATAGATCACTATGAGGCAGATGAGGCACTAAGGTATATGGATCACTATGTGTCAGATTAGGCACTGAGGTGTATGGGTCACTATGAAACAGATGAGTAACTAAGGTATATGGATCACTATGTGGCAGATGAGGCACTGATGTGTGTGGATCACTATGTGGCAAATGAGGCACTGAGGTGTATGGATCACTATGTGGCAGATGAGGCACTGAGGTGTAGGGTTAGGGTTAGGGGGTTAGGGTTAGGGTGTTAGGGATTGGGTTAGGGTTAGGGCGTTAGGGGGTTAGGGTTAGGGTTATGGATCACTATGAGGCAGATGAGGAACTGAGGTGTATGGATCACTATGTGGCAGATGAGGCACTGAGGTGTAGGGTTAGGGTTAGGGGGTTAGGGTTAGGGTTAGGGTTTTAGGGTTAGGGTTAGAGTTAGGGTTAAGGTTTTAGGGTTTGGGTTAGGGTTAGGGTTTTAGGGTTAGGGTTAGGGTTAGGATTAGGGGATAGGGTTAGGGTTAGGGTTAGGGGTTAGGGTTAGGGTTAGGGGGTTAGGGGGTTAGGGTTAGGGTTATGGATCACTATGAGGCAGATGAGGGACTAAGGTATATGGATCACTATGTGGCTGATAAGGCACTGAGGTGTATGGATCATTATGTGGCAGATGAGGCACTGAGGTGTATGGATCACTATGAGGCAGATGAGGCACTAAGGTGTATGGATCACTATGTGGCAGATGAGGCACTAATGTGTATGGATCAATATATGGCAGATGAGGCACTGAGGTGTATGGATCACTATGTAGCAGATGAGGCACTGAGGTTTATGGATAAATATGTGGCAGATGAGGCACTGAGGTGTATGGATCACTGTGTGGCAGATGAGGCACTGAGGTGTATAGATCACTATGTGGCAGATGAGGCACTGAGGTGTATGGATCACTGTGTGGCAGATGAAGCACTGAGGTGTATGGATCACTGTGTGGCATATGAAGCACTGAGGTGTAGGGTTAAGGTTAGGGGGTTAAGGTTAGGGTTATGGATCACTATGAGGCAGATGAGGCACTAAGGTATATGGATCACTATGTGGCAGATGAGGCACTGAGTTGTATGGATCACTATGTGGCAGATGAGGCACTGAGGTGTATGGATCACTTTGTGGCAGATGAAGTACTGAGGTGTAGGGTTAGGGGGTTAGGGTTAGGGTGTTAGGGTTAGGGTTATAGATCACTATGAGGCAGATGAGGCACTAAGGTATATGGATCACTATGTGTCAGATTAGGCACTGAGGTGTATGGGTCACTATGAAACAGATGAGTAACTAAGGTATATGGATCACTATGAGGCAGATGAGGCACTGATGTGTGTGGATCACTATGTGGCAGATGAGGCACTGAGGTGTATGGATCACTATGTGACAGATGAGGCACTGAGGTGTAGGGTTAGGGTTAGAAGGTTAGGGTTAGGGTTAGGGTGTTAGGGATTGGGTTAGGGTTAGGGCGTTAGGTGATTAGGGTTAGGGTTATGGATCACTATGAGGCAGATGAGGCACTGAGGTGTATGGATCACTATGTGGCAGATGAGGCACTGAGGTGTAGGGTTAGGGTTAGGGGGTTAGGGTTAGGGGGTTAGGGTTAGGGTTAGGGTGTTACGGTTAGGGTTAGGGTTATTGATCACTATGAGGCAGATGAGGCACTAAGGTATATGGATCACTATGTGGCTGATGAGGTACTGAGATGTATGGATCACTATGTGGCAGATGAGGCACTGAGGTGTATGGATCACTTTGTGGCAGATGAAGTACTGAGGTGTAGGGTTAGGGTTAGGGTGTTAGGGTTAGGGTAATAGATCACTATGAGGCAGATGAGGCACTAAGGTATATGGATCACTATGTGTCAGATTAGGCACTGAGGTGTATGGGTCACTATGAAACAGATGAGTAACTAAGGTATATGGATCACTATGTGGCAGATGAGGCACTGATGTCTGTGGATCACTATGTGGCAGATGAGGCACTGAGGTGTATGGATCACTATGTGGCAGATGAGGCACTGAGGTGTAGGGTTAGGTTTAGGGGGTTAGGGTTAGGGTTAGGGTTAGGGTGTTAGGGATTGGGTTAGGGTTAGGGCGTTAGGGGGTTAGGGTTAGGGTTATGGATCACTATGAGGCAGATGAGGCACTGAGGTGTATGGATCACTATGTGGCAGATGAGGCACTGAGGTGTAGGGTTAGGGTTAGGGGGTTAGGGTTAGGGGGTTAGGGTTAGGGTTAGGGGGTTAGGGTTAGGGTTATGGATCACTATGAGGCAGAAGAGGCACTGAGGTGTATGGATCATTATGTGGCAGATGAGGCACTGAGGTGTATGGATCACTATGAGGCAGATGAGGCACTAAGGTGTATGGATCACTATGTGGCAGATGATGCACTAATGTGTATGGATCAATATATGGCAGATGAGCCACTGAGGTGTATGGATCACTATGTGGCAGATGAGCCACTGAGGTGTATGGATAAATATGTGGCAGATGAGGCACTGAGGTGTATGGATCACTGTGTAGCAGATGAGGCACTGAGGTGTATAGATCACTATGTGGCAGATGAGGCACTGAGGTGTATGGATCACTGTGTGGCAGATGAAGCACTGAGGTGTATGGATCACTATGTGGCATATGAAGCACTGAGGTGTAGGGTTAAGGTTAGGGGGTTAAGGTTAGGGTTATGGATCACTATGAGGCAGATGAGGCACTAAGGTATATGGATCACTATGTGGCAGATGAGGCACTGAGATGTATGGATCACTATGTGGCAGATGAGGCACTGAGGTGTATGGATCACTTTGTGGCAGATGAAGTACTGAGGTGTAGGGTTAGTGGGTTAGGGTTAGGGTGTTAGGGTTAGGGTTATAGATCACTATGAGGCAGATGAGGCACTAAGGTATATGGATCACTATGTGTCAGATTAGGCACTGAGGTGTATGGGTCACTATGAAACAGATGAGTAACTAAGGTATATGGATCACTATGTGGCAGATGAGGCACTGATGTGTGTGGATCACTATGTGGCAGATGAGGCACTGAGGTGTATGGATCACTATGTGGCAGATGAGGCACTGAGGTGTAGGGTTAGGTTTAGGGGGTTAGGGTTAGGGGGTTAGGGTTAGGGTTAGGGTGTTAGGGTTAGGGTTATGGATCACTATGAGGCAGATGAGGCACTAAGGTATATGGATCACTATGTGGCTGATGAGGCACTGAGGTGTATGGATCATTATGTGGCAGATGAGGCACTGAGGTGTATGGATCACTATTTGGCAGCTGACACACTGAGGTGTATGGATCACTTTGTGGCAGATGAGGCACTGAGGTATATGGATCACTATGAGGCACAGGTATATGGATCACTATGTGGCAGATGAGGCACTGAGGTGTATGGATCACTATGTGGCAGATGAAGCACTGAAGTGTATAGACACTATGTGGCAGATGAAGCACTGAAGTGTAGGGTTAGGGTTAGGGGTTAGGGTTAGGATGTTCGGGTTAGGGTGTTAGGGATTGGGTTAGTTTTAGGGCGTTAGGGGGTTAGGGTTACGGTTAGGGTTATGGATCACTATTTGCCAGATGAGGCACTGAGGTGTATGGATCACTATGTGGCAAATGAGGCACTGAGGTGTATGGATCACTATGTAGCAGCAGAGGCACTGAGGTGTATGGATCACTATGAGGCAGATGAGGCACTAAGGTATATGGATCACTATGTGGCATATGAAGCACTGAGGTGTATGGATCACTATGTGGCAGATGAGGCTCTGAGATGTATGGATCACTATGTGGCAGATGAGGCACTGAGGTGTATGGATCACTTTGTGGCAGATGAAGTACTGAGGTGTAGGGTTAAGGGGTTAGGGTTAGGGTGTTAGGGTTAGGGTTATAGATCACTATGAGGCAGATGAGGCACTAAGGTATATGGATCACTATGTGTCAGATTAGGCACTGAGGTGTATGGGTCACTATGAAACAGATGAGTAACTAAGGTATATGGATCACTATGTGGCAGATGAGGCACTCATGTGTGTGGATCACTATGTGGCAGATGAGGCACTGAGGTGTATGGATCACTATGTGGCAGATGAGGCACTGAGGTGTAGGGTTAGGGTTAGGGGGTTAGGGTTAGGGTGTTAGGGATTGGGTTAGGGTTAGGGCGTGAGGTGGTTAGGGTTAGGGTTATGGATCACTATGAGGCAGATGAGGCACTGAGGTGTATGGATCACTATGTGGCAGATGAGGCACTGAGGTGTAGGGTTAGGGTTAGGGGGTTAGGGTTAGTGTTAGGGTGTCAGGGTTAGGGTTATGGATCACTATGAGGCAGATGAGGCACTAAGGTATATGGATCACTATGTGGCTGATGAGGCACTGAGATGTATGGATCACTATGTGGCAGATGAGGCACTGAGGTGTATGGATCACTTTGTGGCATATGAAGTACTGAGGTGTAGGGTTAGGGGGTTAGGGTTATGGTGTTAGGGTTAGGGTTATAGATCACTATGAGGCAGATGAGGCACTAAGGTATATGGATCACTATGTGTCAGATTAGGCACTGAGGTGTATGGTTCACTATGAAACAGATGAGTAACTAAGGTATATGGATCACTATGTGGCAGATGAGGCACTGATGTCTGTGGATCAGTATGTGGCAGATGAGGCACTGAGGTGTATGGATCACTATGTGGCAGATGAGGCACTGAGGTGTAGGGTTAGGTTTAGGGGGTTAGGGTTAGGGTTAGGGTGTTAAGGATTGGGTTGGGGTTAGGGCGTTAGGGGGTTAGGGTTAGGGTTATGGATCACTATGAGGCAGATGAGGCACTGAGGTGTATGGATCACTATGTGGCAGATGAGGCACTGAGGTGTAGGGTTAGGGTTAGGGGGTTAGGGTTAGGGGGTTAGGGTTAGGGGGTTAGGGTTAGGGTTATGGATCACTGTGAGGCAGATGATAGTACTAAGGGATATGGATCACTATGTGGCTGATGAGGCACTGAGGTGTATGGATCATTATGTGGCAGATGAGGCACTGAGGTGTATGGATCACTATGTGGCAGATGAGGCACTGAGGTGTAGGGTTAGGGTTAGGGGGTTAAGGTTAGGGGGTTAGGGTTAGGGTGTTACGGTTAGGGTTAGGGTTATTGATCACTATGAGGCAGATGAGGCACTAAGGTATATGGATCACTATGTGGCTGATGAGGTACTGAGATGTATGGATCACTATGTGGCAGATGAGGCACTGAGGTGTATGGATCACTTTGTGGCAGATGAAGTACTGAGGTGTAGGGTTAGGGGGTTAGGGTTAGGGTGTTAGGGTTAGGGTAATAGATCACTATGAGGCAGATGAGGCACTAAGGTATATGGATCACTATGTGTCAGAGTAGGCACTGAGGTGTATGGGTCACTATGAAACAGATGAGTAACTAAGGTATATGGATCACTATGTGGCAGATGAGGCACTGATGTCTGTGGATCACTATGTGGCAGATGAGGCACTGAGGTGTATGGATCACTATGTGGCAGATGAGGCACTGAGGTGTAGGGTTAGGTTTAGGGGGTTAGGGTTAGGGTTAGGGTGTTAGGGATTGGGTTAGTGTTAGGGCGTTAGGGGGTTAGGGTTAGGGTTATGGATCACTATGAGGCAGATGAGGCACTGAGGTGTATGGATCACTATGTGGCAGATGAGGCACTGAGGTGTAGGGTTAGGGTTAGGGGGTTAGGGTTAGGGGGTTAGGGTTAGGGTTAGGGGGTTAGGGTTAGGGTTATGGATCACTATGAGGCAGAAGAGGCACTAAGGTATATGGATCACTATGTGGCTGATGAGGCAATGAGGTGTATGGATCATTATGTGGCAGATGAGGCACTGAGGTGTATGGATCACTATGAGGCAGATGAGGCACTAAGGTGTATGGATCACTATGTGGCAGATGAGGCACTAATGTGTATGGATCAATATATGGCAGATGAGCCACTGAGGTGTATGGATCACTATGTGGCAGATGAGCCACTGAGGTGTATGGATAAATATGTGGCAGATGAGGCACTGAGGTGTATGGATCACTGTGTGGCAGATGAGGCACTGAGGTGTATAGATCACTATGTGGCAGATGAGGCACTGAGGTGTATGGATCACTGTGTGGCAGATGAAGCACTGAGGTGTATGGATCACTATGTGGCATATGAAGCACTGAGGTGTAGGGTTAAGGTTAGGGGGTTAAGGTTAGGGTTATGGATCACTATGAGGCAGATGAGGCACTAAGGTATATGGATCACTATGTGGCAGATGAGGCACTGAGATGTATGGATCACTATGTGGCAGATGAGGCACTGAGGTGTATGGATCACTTTGTGGCAGATGAAGTACTGAGGTGTAGGGTTAGGGGGTTAGGGTTAGGGTGTTAGGGTTAGGGTTATAGATCACTATGAGGCAGATGAGGCACTAAGGTATATGGATCACTATGTGTCAGATTAGGCACTGAGGTGTATGGGTCACTATGAAACAGATGAGTAACTAAGGTATATGGATCACTATGTGGCAGATGAGGCACTGATGTGTGTGGATCACTATGTGGCAGATGAGGCACTGAGGTGTAGGGTTAGGTTTAGGGGGTTAGGGTTAGGGGGTTAGGGTTAGGGTTAGGGTGTTAGGTTTAGGGTTATGGATCACTATGAGGCAGATGAGGCACTAAGGTATATGGATCACTATGTGGCTGATGAGGCACTGAGGTGTATGGATCATTATGTGGCAGATGAGGCACTGAGGTGTATGGATCACTATGTGGCAGCTGACACACTGAGGTGTATGGATCACTTTGTGGCAGATGAGGCACTGAGGTATATGGATCACTATGAGGCACAGGTATATGGATCACTATGTGGCAGATGAGGCACTGAGGTGTATGGATCACTATGTGGCAGATGAAGCACTGAAGTGTATAGACACTATGTGGCAGATGAAGCACTGAAGTGTAGGGTTAGGGTTAGGGGTTAGGGTTAGGATGTTCGGGTTAGGGTTAGGGTGTTAGGGATTGGGTTAGTTTTAGGGCGTTAGGGGGTTAGGGTTACGGTTAGGGTTATGGATCACTATTTGCCAGATGAGGCACTGAGGTGTATGGATCACTATGTGGCAAATGAGGCACTGAGGTGTATGGATCACTATGTAGCAGCAGAGGCACTGAGGTGTATGGATCACTATGAGGCAGATGAGGCACTAAGGTATATGGATCACTATGTGGCATATGAAGCACTGAGGTGTATGGATCACTATGTGGCAGATGAGGCTCTGAGATGTATGGATCACTATGTGGCAGATGAGGCACTGAGGTGTATGGATCACTTTGTGGCAGATGAAGTACTGAGGTGTAGGGTTAAGGGGTTAGGGTTAGGGTGTTAGGGTTAGGGTTATAGATCACTATGAGGCAGATGAGGCACTAAGGTATATGGATCACTATGTGTCAGATTAGGCACTGAGGTGTATGGGTCACTATGAAACAGATGAGTAACTAAGGTATATGGATCACTATGTGGCAGATGAGGCACTGATGTGTATGGATCACTATGTGGCAGATGAGGCACTGAGGTGTATGGATCACTATGTGGCAGATGAGGCACTGAGGTGTAGGGTTAGGGTTAGGGGGTTAGGGTTAGGGTGTTAGGGATTGGGTTAGGGTTAGGGCGTGAGGTGGTTAGGGTTAGGGTTATGGATCACTATGAGGCAGATGAGGCACTGAGGTGTATGGATCACTATGTGGCAGATGAGGCACTGAGGTGTAGGGTTAGGGTTAGGGGGTTAGGGTTAGGGGGTTAGGGTTAGGGTTAGTGTTAGGGTGTCAGGGTTAGGGTTATGGATCACTATGAGGCAGATGAGGCACTAAGGTATATGGATCACTATGTGGCTGATGAGGCACTGAGATGTATGGATCACTATGTGGCAGATGAGGCACTGAGGTGTATGGATCACTTTGTGGCATATGAAGTACTGAGGTGTAGGGTTAGGGGGTTAGGGTTAGGGTGTTAGGGTTAGGGTTATAGATCACTATGAGGCAGATGAGGCACTAAGGTATATGGATCACTATGTGTCAGATTAGGCACTGAGGTGTATGGGTCACTATGAAACAGATGAGTAACTAAGGTATATGGATCACTATGTGGCAGATGAGGCACTGATGTGTGTGGATCACTATGTGGCAGATGAGGCACTGAGGTGTATGGATCACTATGTGGCAGATGAGTCACTGAGGTGTAGGGTTAGGTTTAGGGGGTTAGGGTTAGGGGGTTAGGGTTAGGGTTAGGGTGTTAGGGTTAGGGTTATGGATCACTATGAGGCAGATGAGGCACTAAGGTATATGGATCACTATGTGGCTGATGAGGCACTGAGGTGTATGGATCATTATGTGGCAGATGAGGCACTGAGGTGTATGGATCACTATGTGGCAGCTGACACACTGAGGTGTATGGATCACTTTGTGGCAGATGAGGCACTGAGATATATGGATCACTATGAGGCACAGGTATATGGATCACTATGTGGCAGATGAGGCACTGAGGTGTATGGATCACTATGTGGCAGATGAAGCACTGAAGTGTATAGACACTATGTGGCAGATGAAGCACTGAAGTGTAGGGTTAGGGTTAGGGGTTAGGGTTAGGATGTTCGGGTTAGGGTTAGGGTGTTAGGGATTGGGTTAGTTTTAGGGCGTTAGGGGGTTAGGGTTACGGTTAGGGTTATGGATCACTAATTGCCAGATGAGGCACTGAGGTGTATGGATCACTATGTGGCAAATGAGGCACTGAGGTGTATGGATCACTATGTAGCAGCAGAGGCACTGAGGTGTATGGATCACTATGAGGCAGATGAGGCACTAAGGTATATGGATCACTATGTGGCATATGAAGCACTGAGGTGTATGGATCACTATGTGGCAGATGAGGCTCTGAGATGTATGGATCACTATGTGGCAGATGAGGCACTGAGGTGTATGGATCACTATGTGTCAGATTAGGCACTGAGGTGTATGGTTCACTATGAAACAGATGAGTAACTAAGGTATATGGATCACTATGTGGCAGATGAGGCACTGATGTCTGTGGATCAGTATGTGGCAGATGAGGCACTGAGGTGTATGGATCACTATGTGGCAGATGAGGCACTGAGGTGTAGGGTTAGGTTTAGGGGGTTAGGGTTAGGGTTAGGGTGTTAAGGATTGGGTTGGGGTTAGGGCGTTAGGGGGTTAGGGTTAGGGTTATGGATCACTATGAGGCAGATGAGGCACTGAGGTGTATGGATCACTATGTGGCAGATGAGGCACTGAGGTGTAGGGTTAGGGTTAGGGGGTTAGGGTTAGGGGGTTAGGGTTAGGGGGTTAGGGTTAGGGTTATGGATCAATGTGAGGCAGATGATAGTACTAAGGGATATGGATCACTATGTGGCTGATGAGGCACTGAGGTGTATGGATCATTATGTGGCAGATGAGGCACTGAGGTGTATGGATCACTATGAGGCAGATGAGGCACTAAGGTGTATGGATCACTATGTGGCAGATGAGGCACTGATGTGTATGGATCAATATATGGCAGATGAGCCACTGAGGTGTATGGATCACTATGTAGCAGATGAGCCACTGAGGTGTATGGATAAATATGTGGCAGATGAGGCACTGAGGTGTATGGATCACTGTGTGGCAGATGAGGCACTGAGGTGTATAGATCACTATGTGGCAGATGAGGCACTGAGGTGTATGGATCACTGTGTGGCAGATGAAGCACTGAGGTGTACGGATCACTATGTGGCATATGAAGCACTGAGGTGTAGGGTTAAGGTTAGGGGGTTAAGGTTAGGGTTATGGATCACTATGAGGCAGATGAGGCACTAAGGTATATGGATCACTATGTGGCAGATGAGGCACTGAGGTGTATGGATCATTATGTGGCAGATGAGGCACTGAGGTGTATGGATCACTATGTGGCAGCTGACACACTGAGGTGTATGGATCACTTTGTGGCAGATGAGGCACTGAGATATATGGATCACTATGAGGCACAGGTATATGGATCACTATGTGGCAGATGAGGCACTGAGGTGTATGGATCACTATGTGGCAGATGAAGCACTGAAGTGTATAGACACTATGTGGCAGATGAAGCACTGAAGTGTAGGGTTAGGGTTAGGGGTTAGGGTTAGGATGTTCGGGTTAGGGTTAGGGTGTTAGGGATTGGGTTAGTTTTAGGGCGTTAGGGGGTTAGGGTTACGGTTAGGGTTATGGATCACTAATTGCCAGATGAGGCACTGAGGTGTATGGATCACTATGTGGCAAATGAGGCACTGAGGTGTATGGATCACTATGTAGCAGCAGAGGCACTGAGGTGTATGGATCACTATGAGGCAGATGAGGCACTAAGGTATATGGATCACTATGTGGCATATGAAGCACTGAGGTGTATGGATCACTATGTGGCAGATGAGGCTCTGAGATGTATGGATCACTATGTGGCAGATGAGGCACTGAGGTGTATGGATCACTATGTGTCAGATTAGGCACTGAGGTGTATGGTTCACTATGAAACAGATGAGTAACTAAGGTATATGGATCACTATGTGGCAGATGAGGCACTGATGTCTGTGGATCAGTATGTGGCAGATGAGGCACTGAGGTGTATGGATCACTATGTGGCAGATGAGGCACTGAGGTGTAGGGTTAGGTTTAGGGGGTTAGGGTTAGGGTTAGGGTGTTAAGGATTGGGTTGGGGTTAGGGCGTTAGGGGGTTAGGGTTAGGGTTATGGATCACTATGAGGCAGATGAGGCACTGAGGTGTATGGATCACTATGTGGCAGATGAGGCACTGAGGTGTAGGGTTAGGGTTAGGGGGTTAGGGTTAGGGGGTTAGGGTTAGGGGGTTAGGGTTAGGGTTATGGATCAATGTGAGGCAGATGATAGTACTAAGGGATATGGATCACTATGTGGCTGATGAGGCACTGAGGTGTATGGATCATTATGTGGCAGATGAGGCACTGAGGTGTATGGATCACTATGAGGCAGATGAGGCACTAAGGTGTATGGATCACTATGTGGCAGATGAGGCACTGATGTGTATGGATCAATATATGGCAGATGAGCCACTGAGGTGTATGGATCACTATGTAGCAGATGAGCCACTGAGGTGTATGGATAAATATGTGGCAGATGAGGCACTGAGGTGTATGGATCACTGTGTGGCAGATGAGGCACTGAGGTGTATAGATCACTATGTGGCAGATGAGGCACTGAGGTGTATGGATCACTGTGTGGCAGATGAAGCACTGAGGTGTACGGATCACTATGTGGCATATGAAGCACTGAGGTGTAGGGTTAAGGTTAGGGGGTTAAGGTTAGGGTTATGGATCACTATGAGGCAGATGAGGCACTAAGGTATATGGATCACTATGTGGCAGATGAGGCACTGAGATGTATGGATCACTATGTGGCAGATGAGGCACTGAGGTGTATGGATCACTATGTGACAGATGAGGCACTGAGGTGTAGGGTTAGGGTTAGGGGGTTAGCGTTAGGGTTAGGGTGTTAGGGATTGGGTTAGGGTTAGGGCGTTAGGTGATTAGGGTTAGGGTTATGGATCACTATGAGGCAGATGAGGCACTGAGGTGTATGGATCACTATGTGGCAGATGAGGCACTGAGGTGTAGGGTTAGGGGTAAGGGGTTAGGGTTAGGGGGTTAGGGTTAGGGTTAGGGTGTTACGGTTAGGGTTAGGGTTATTGATTACTATGAGGCAGATGAGGCACTAAGGTATATGGATCACTATGTGGCTGATGAGGTACTGAGATGTATGGATCACTATATGGCAGATGAGGCACTGAGGTGTATGGATCACTGTGTGGCAGATGAGGCACTGAGGTGTATAGATCACTATGTGGCAGATGAGGCACTGAGGTGTATGGATCACTGTGTGGCAGATGAAGCACTGAGGTGTATGGATCACTATGTGGCATATGAAGCACTGAGGTGTAGGGTTAAGGTTAGGGGGTTAAGGTTAGGGTTATGGATCACTATGAGGCAGATGAGGCACTAAGGTATATGGATCACTATGTGGCAGATGAGGCACTGAGATGTATGGATCACTATGTGGCAGATGAGGCACTGAGGTGTATGGATCACTTTGTGGCAGATGAAGTACTGAGGTGTAGGGTTAGGGGGTTAGGGTTAGGGTGTTAGGGTTAGGGTTATAGATCACTATGAGGCAGATGAGGCACTAAGGTATATGGATCACTATGTGTCAGATTAGGCACTGAGGTGTATGGGTCACTATGAAACAGATGAGTAACTAAGGTATATGGATCACTATGTGGCAGATGAGGCACTGATGTGTGTGGATCACTATGTGGCAGATGAGGCACTGAGGTGTATGGATCACTATGTGGCAGATGAGGCACTGAGGTGTAGGGTTAGGTTTAGGGGGTTAGGGTTAGGGGGTTAGGGTTAGGGTTAGGGTGTTAGGGTTAGGGTTATGGATCACTATGAGGCAGATGAGGCACTAAGGTATATGGATCACTATGTGGCTGATGAGGCACTGAGGTGTATGGATCATTATGTGGCAGATGAGGCACTGAGGTGTATGGATCACTATGTGGCAGCTGACACACTGAGGTGTATGGATCACTTTGTGGCAGATGAGGCACTGAGGTATATGGATCACTATGAGGCACAGGTATATGGATCACTATGTGGCAGATGAGGCACTGAGGTGTATGGATCATTATGTGGCAGATGAGGCACTGAGGTGTATGGATCACTATGTGGCAGATGAGGCACTGAGGTGTATGGATCATTATGTGGCAGATGAGGCACTGAGGTGTATGGATCACTATGTGGCAGATGAGGCACTGAGGTGTAGGGTTAGGGTTAGGGGGTTAGGGTTAGGGGGTTAGGGTTAGGGTGTTACGGTTAGGGTTAGGGTTATTGATCACTATGAGGCAGATGAGGCACTAAGGTATATGGATCACTATGTGGCTGATGAGGTACTGAGATGTATGGATCACTATGTGGCAGATGAGGCACTGAGGTGTATGGATCACTTTGTGGCAGATGAAGTACTGAGGTGTAGGGTTAGGGCAGGGGTCAGGAACCTTGGCCCTCCAGCTGTGGGAGAACTACAATTCCCAGCATGCCTCAACTGCTGCAAGTTGCTAGGGCATGCTGGGAGTTGTAGTTTTATAACAGCTGGAGAGCCGAGGTTCCCCACCCCTGGGTTAGGGGGTTAGGGTTAGGGTGTTAGGGTTAGGGTAATAGATCACTATGAGGCAGATGAGGCACTAAGGTATATGGATCACTATGTGTCAGATTAGGCACTGAGGTGTATGGGTCACTATGAAACAGATGAGTAACTAAGGTATATGGATCACTATGTGGCAGATGAGGCACTGATGTCTGTGGATCACTATGTGGCAGATGAGGCACTGAGGTGTATGGATCACTATGTGGCAGATGAGGCACTGAGGTGTAGGGTTAGGTTTAGGGGGTTAGGGTTAGGGTTAGGGTGTTAGGGATTGGGTTAGGGTTAGGGCGTTAGGGGGTTAGGGTTAGGGTTATGGATCACTATGAGGCAGATGAGGCACTGAGGTGTATGGATCACTATGTGGCAGATGAGGCACTGAGGTGTAGGGTTAGGGTTAGGGGGTTAGGGTTAGGGGGTTAGGGTTAGGGTTAGGGGGTTAGGGTTAGGGTTATGGATCACTATGAGGCAGAAGAGGCACTAAGGTATATGGATCACTATGTGGCTGATGAGGCACTGAGGTGTATGGATCATTATGTGGCAGATGAGGCACTGAGGTGTATGGATCACTATGAGGCAGATGAGGCACTAAGGTGTATGGATCACTATGTGGCAGATGAGGCACTAATGTGTATGGATCAATATATGGCAGATGAGCCACTGAGGTGTATGGATCACTATGTGGCAGATGAGCCACTGAGGTGTATGGATAAATATGTGGCAGATGAGGCACTGAGGTGTATGGATCACTGTGTGGCAGATGAGGCACTGAGGTGTATAGATCACTATGTGGCAGATGAGGCACTGAGGTGTATGGATCACTGTGTGGCAGATGAAGCACTGAGGTGTATGGATCACTATGTGGCATATGAAGCACTGAGGTGTAGGGTTAGGGGGTTAGGGTTAGGGTGTTAGGGTTAGGGTTATAGATAACTATGAGGCAGATGAGGCACTAAGGTATATGGATCACTATGTGGCAGATGAGGCACTGAGATGTATGGATCACTATGTGGCAGATGAGGCACTGAGGTGTATGGATCACTTTGTGGCAGATGAAGTACTGAGGTGTAGGGTTAGGGGGTTAGGGTTAGGGTGTTAGGGTTAGGGTTATAGATCACTATGAGGCAGATGAGGCACTAAGGTATATGGATCACTATGTGTCAGATTAGGCACTGAGGTGTATGGGTCACTATGAAACAGATGAGTAACTAAGGTATATGGATCACTATGTGGCAGATGAGGCACTGATGTGTGTGGATCACTATGTGGCAGATGAGGCACTGAGGTGTATGGATCACTATGTGGCAGATGAGGCACTGAGGTGTAGGGTTAGGTTTAGGGGGTTAGGGTTAGGGGGTTAGGGTTAGGGTTAGGGTGTTAGGGTTAGGGTTATGGATCACTATGAGGCAGATGAGGCACTAAGGTATATGGATCACTATGTGGCTGATGAGGCACTGAGGTGTATGGATCATTATGTGGCAGATGAGGCACTGAGGTGTATGGATCACTATGTGGCAGCTGACACACTGAGGTGTATGGATCACTTTGTGGCAGATGAGGCACTGAGATATATGGATCACTATGAGGCACAGGTATATGGATCACTATGTGGCAGATGAGGCACTGAGGTGTATGGATCACTATGTGGCAGATGAAGCACTGAAGTGTATAGACACTATGTGGCAGATGAAGCACTGAAGTGTAGGGTTAGGGTTAGGGGTTAGGGTTAGGATGTTCGGGTTAGGGTTAGGGTGTTAGGGATTGGGTTAGTTTTAGGGCGTTAGGGGGTTAGGGTTACGGTTAGGGTTATGGATCACTAATTGCCAGATGAGGCACTGAGGTGTATGGATCACTATGTGGCAAATGAGGCACTGAGGTGTATGGATCACTATGTAGCAGCAGAGGCACTGAGGTGTATGGATCACTATGAGGCAGATGAGGCACTAAGGTATATGGATCACTATGTGGCATATGAAGCACTGAGGTGTATGGATCACTATGTGGCAGATGAGGCTCTGAGATGTATGGATCACTATGTGGCAGATGAGGCACTGAGGTGTATGGATCACTATGTGTCAGATTAGGCACTGAGGTGTATGGTTCACTATGAAACAGATGAGTAACTAAGGTATATGGATCACTATGTGGCAGATGAGGCACTGATGTCTGTGGATCAGTATGTGGCAGATGAGGCACTGAGGTGTATGGATCACTATGTGGCAGATGAGGCACTGAGGTGTAGGGTTAGGTTTAGGGGGTTAGGGTTAGGGTTAGGGTGTTAAGGATTGGGTTGGGGTTAGGGCGTTAGGGGGTTAGGGTTAGGGTTATGGATCACTATGAGGCAGATGAGGCACTGAGGTGTATGGATCACTATGTGGCAGATGAGGCACTGAGGTGTAGGGTTAGGGTTAGGGGGTTAGGGTTAGGGGGTTAGGGTTAGGGGGTTAGGGTTAGGGTTATGGATCAATGTGAGGCAGATGATAGTACTAAGGGATATGGATCACTATGTGGCTGATGAGGCACTGAGGTGTATGGATCATTATGTGGCAGATGAGGCACTGAGGTGTATGGATCACTATGAGGCAGATGAGGCACTAAGGTGTATGGATCACTATGTGGCAGATGAGGCACTAATGTGTATGGATCAATATATGGCAGATGAGCCACTGAGGTGTATGGATCACTATGTAGCAGATGAGCCACTGAGGTGTATGGATAAATATGTGGCAGATGAGGCACTGAGGTGTATGGATCACTGTGTGGCAGATGAGGCACTGAGGTGTATAGATCACTATGTGGCAGATGAGGCACTGAGGTGTATGGATCACTGTGTGGCAGATGAAGCACTGAGGTGTACGGATCACTATGTGGCATATGAAGCACTGAGGTGTAGGGTTAAGGTTAGGAGGTTAAGGTTAGGGTTATGGATCACTATGAGGCAGATGAGGCACTAAGGTATATGGATCACTATGTGGCAGATGAGGCACTGAGATGTATGGATCACTATGTGGCAGATGAGGCACTGAGGTGTATGGATCACTATGTGACAGATGAGGCACTGAGGTGTAGGGTTAGGGTTAGGGGGTTAGCGTTAGGGTTAGGGTGTTAGGGATTGGGTTAGGGTTAGGGCGTTAGGTGATTAGGGTTAGGGTTATGGATCACTATGAGGCAGATGAGGCACTGAGGTGTATGGATCACTATGTGGCAGATGAGGCACTGAGGTGTAGGGTTAGGGTTAGGGGGTTAGGGTTAGGGGGTTAGGGTTAGGGTTAGGGTGTTACGGTTAGGGTTAGGGTTATTGATTACTATGAGGCAGATGAGGCACTAAGGTATATGGATCACTATGTGGCTGATGAGGTACTGAGATGTATGGATCACTATATGGCAGATGAGGCACTGAGGTGTATGGATCACTTTGTGGCAGATGAAGTACTGAGGTGTAGGGTTAGGGGGTTAGGGTTAGGGTGTTAGGGTTAGGGTAATAGATCACTATGAGGCAGATGAGGCACTAAGGTATATGGATCACTATGTGTCAGATTAGGCACTGAGGTGTATGGGTCTCTATGAAACAGATGAGTAACTAAGGTATATGGATCACTATGTGGCAGATGAGGCACTGATGTCTGTGGATCACTATGTGGCAGATGAGGCACTGAGGTGTATGGATCACTATGTGGCAGATGAGGCACTGAGGTGTAGGGTTAGGTTTAGGGGGTTAGGGTTAGGGTGTTAGGGATTGGGTTAGGGTTAGGGCGTTAGGGGGTTAGGGTTAGGGTTATGGATCACTATGAGGCAGATGAGGCACTGAGGTGTAGGGTTAGGGTTAGGGGGTTAGGGTTAGGGGGTTAGGGTTAGGGTTAGGGGGTTAGGGTTATGGATCACTATGAGGCAGAAGAGGCACTAAGGTATATGGATCACTATGTGGCTGATGAGGCACTGAGGTGTATGGATCATTATGTGGCAGATGAGGCACTGAGGTGTATGGTTCACTATGAGGCAGATGAGGCACTAAGGTGTATGGATCACTATGTGGCAGATGAGGCACTAATGTGTATGGATCAATATATGGCAGATGAGCCACTGAGGTGTATGGATCACTATGTGGCAGATGAGCCACTGAGGTGTATGGATAAATATGTGGCAGATGAGGTACTGAGGTGTATGGATCACTGTGTGGCAGATGAGGCACTGAGGTGTATAGATCACTATGTGGCAGATGAGGCACTGAGGTGTATGGATCACTGTGTGGCAGATGAAGCACTGAGTTGTATGGATCACTATGTGGCATATGAAGCACTGAGGTGTAGGGTTAAGGTAAGTGGGTTAAGGTTAGGGTTATGGATCACTATGAGGCAGATGAGGCACTAAGGTATATGGATCACTATGTGGCAGATGAGGCACTGAGATGTATGGATCACTATGTGGCAGATGAGGCACTGAGGTGTATGGATCACTTTGTGGCAGATGAAGTACTGAGGTGTAGGGTTAGGGGGTTAGGGTTAGGGTGTTAGGGTTAGGGTTATAGATCACTATGAGGCAGATGAGGCACTAAGGTATATGGATCACTATGTGTCAGATTAGGCACTGAGGTGTATGGGTCACTATGAAACAGATGAGTAACTAAGGTATATGGATCACTATGTGGCAGATGAGGCACTGATGTGTGTGGATCACTATGTGGCAGATGAGGCACTGAGGTGTATGGATCACTATGTGGCAGATGAGGCACTGAGGTGTAGGGTTACGTTTAGGGGGTTAGGGCTAGGGGGTTAGGGTTAGGGTGTTAGGGTTAGGGTTATGGATCACTATGAGGCAGATGAGGCACTAAGGTATATGGATCACTATGTGGCTGATGAGGCACTGAGGTGTATGGATCATTATGTGGCAGATGAGGCACTGAGGTGTATGGATCACTATGTGGCAGCTGACACACTGAGGTGTATGGATCACTTTGTGGCAGATGAGGCACTGAGGTATATGGATCACTATGAGGCACAGGTATATGGATCACTATGTGGCAGATGAGGCACTGAGGTGTATGGATCACTATGTGGCAGATGAAGCACTGAAGTGTATAGACAATATGTGGCAGATGAAGCACTGAAGTGTAGGGTTAGGGTTAGTGGTTAGGGTTAGGATGTTAGGGTTAGGGTTAGGGTGTTAGGGATTGGGTTAGTTTTAGGGCGTTAGGGGGTTAGGGTTACGGTTAGGGTTATGGATCACTATGTGCCAGATGAGGCACTGAGGTGTATGGATCACTATGTGGCAAATGAGGCACTGAGGTGTATGGATCACTATGTAGCAGCGGAGGCACTGAGGTGTATGGATCACTATGAGGCAGATGAGGCACTAAGGTATATGGATCACTTTGTGGCATATGAAGCACTGAGGTGTATGGATCACTATGTGGCAGATGAGGCTCTGAGATGTATGGATCACTATGTGGCAGATGAGGCACTGAGGTGTATGGATCACTTTGTGGCAGATGAAGTACTGAGGTGTAGGGTTAGGGGGTTAGGGTTAGGGTGTTAGGGTTAGGGTTATAGATCACTATGAGGCAGATGAGCCACTAAGGTATATGGATCACTATGTGTCAGATTAGGCACTGAGGTGTATGGTCACTATGAAACAGATGAGTAACTAAGGTATATGGATCACTATGTGGCAGATGAGGCACTGATGTGTGTGGATCACTATGTGGCAAATGAGGCACTGAGGTGTATGGATCACTATGTGGCAGATGAGGCACTGAGGTGTAGGGTTAGGGTTAGGGGGTTAGGGTTAGGGTTAGGGTTAGGGTTAGGGTTTTAGGGTTAGGGTTAGGGTTAGGGTTAGGGTTTAAGGGTTTGGGTTAGGGTTTTAGGGTTAGGGTTAGGGTTAGGATTAGGGGATAGAGTTAGAGTTAGGGTTAGGGGTTAGGGTTAGGGTTAGGGGTTAGGGTTAGGGTTAGGGGGTTAGGGGGTTAGGGTTAGGGTTAGGGTTAGAGGGTTAGGGTTAGGGTTAGGGTTAGGGGGTTAGGGTTAGGGTTATGGATCACTATGAGGCAGATGAGGCACTAAGGTATATGGATCACTATGTGGCTGATGAGGCACTGAGGTGTATGGATCATTATGTGGCAGATGAGGCACTGAGGTGTATGGATCACTAT